>NC_047110.1:53344984-53659150 GCF_902500255.1 Thalassophryne amazonica
ACCGCCAGTTTAGCCAGTGTAGTCAAAATCTGTACCATAAATCAATTTATTCTGATTAAGATGATCTAACGCTTATGCTATCCACCCATATGCATAACATTACAAATCAATTTCTCTAGATGCAAATGTGTACACGTACTAGCTAATACATATATGAATCAGTGGTCACAATAAAATTGACACTCTTACTTGGGAGTTCTTTTTCATCTGGGTAAATTCAGCCATTCTCTGCATTGTTTGGTGTTCCTCTTCCTGTAGTTGTTTGATCTTGTCTTTCAGGCTTCCCTGGTAACAGAAATTTTAAAATGCTCCATTTATTAAAATGATCATTGATTTCTTTAAACTATTCAGGGAATATATAAACCTATTTCAGTACAGACCACAATTACTCTGTTTATACAAATATCTGCCACCTTCTGAATTCTTCCATTTCTCATGAAACAAGCCTTCTTCCAAATGGGCTTCAGGCATGTGTGGAATATATTTGCCCTTTAGTTACTCAAACCTCAAATCTACCAAACTGCAATATATTTGCTCACCCAGCACTGAATACCGCCAGCCTTGTGCAATCAAATATTCAATTCATATTCATTAAATAGGACCATTTCAGCAGCATAAAACTGGCTGAAATGTCTCATCCAGTAGCACACTATGCCAGCATTAAAAGAAATTTCAGAGGAGGGTGAGGTACAAGGTGATTCTACATCAGTCGAGGAGGATTTCGGAAGCTACCTCTAAGGATGTGGGACTTCAAAGAACAATGACATGAACTGCTGTCTCCAAATGGCAAAAAGGTGGCAACACTAAGGCTTACTAGTAGTGGTTGACTTTCCAAAATTCCTCCAAGAGCACAGTGACAACTCAAGGGAGTAATAATAGCACAAAAGACAAATTCCATGGAACTACATGTTCTTCTCGCTCTACAACTCACTGTTCATTAAATAAAATTTTTAAAGATTATCTTTTGAAAATCTAAAGGTGACCCAGCAACTATGAAAAGATCCAAATCCCTTGGTCCAGTGGGAAAAGGGATTTTCAGACCTAACTCACTTCTATTGGCTTGGGCACATGTAAACAGGGTAATTGCACTCGGATCTGCACCACAACAAGCAATAGTGCCCACCAGGATCTTGCGATTAGCAACAAGGTTTTATAAATGGCATGTAAACAAAACATTTAGTAAATGTCTGAACAAGCTCAGACATGTAACACCGTGCCAACGATCCTGTTTTAAAAGGATATATCAAATAATTAATTTGAACTATTATGTTAATAGATGCCAACATGGCCCAAAATCAGAACTTCGCTGGTCTTCAAATGTATCTATCACAATCATTTCAAAGCTGAATATTCTGTAGATTTTGCAGAGTTCTTGGGGGAAATTTTGCTGACCCACTCACTCACTTACTGACTCCATGCCTATCCTTTAACTGCTAGTTACAGGGAATATCAGACAGGGATCCATTATGGTAAAAGAAGCCAACATGGTCCAAAATAAGAGGTTAACTGGTACACACTTACATCTACTACAACCCAAAATTTCACAGCTGAATTTGTAGTAGTTTTTACAGAACTATGGGAAGATTTTACTGACCCACTCACGGAATGATTTCATTAATCCTGTGCTTTCCCTGCTAATAAGTTCTAACGACAAAAAAACAAACTACTGTGTGTTTACTAAGGTTACCTTTGATTTATGTTTAATTTTGTGTGACTGTCTGAAATAATTTAAAATTAGAAAACAGAAGGGGCAGGTATTATTTCAGAACAGCGTATCACATTGTCAAATCATAATTTCTGTCAGGCCTACACTCTTACCCTGAGCTCTCTCTCGGCCTCCTTGATGCTGATGCAGAGATGGTCACGGTGCGAGCCAATCACAGTACACACAGTGCACACACAAGTCGCACACTGCCGACAATAGATACGGTTCATCTCCTGGTGCTCCTGGCACTTCCAGAGAGAAAGATCTTCCAAGGGAGAAACCAAAGTATGACTCTGGAACACAGGTGAATCCAGGTGAGGGCGAAGGTGCTCAGCACACATCGATGCTCCACACACCAAACAGGTCTTCACTGCAATCTGCTGCACGGTGCTCGGGCAGTAGTGGCAAAGCACAGGATTGGTATCTTTGCTTGTTGGTTTGAGAAAGATGCCAACATTTCTCAGATATCCTGAGGTGTCTCCAGAATGTTTGACTGTTGGGCTTGCCTTGTTGACAGGTGGCTGATCTTTTTCTGGAGATGAAACACTTGAAGAGCTGCCTGAGTTTGCATCTGAAGCAGTGATTTGTCTGCCTTTCTTAGGTGTTACAAGAACAGCAGAGTCACATATATCTACTTCATCTGAGCTGTCAGATTCGATCACTGTAATGAATTCTTCTGGTTCGTGTTGGTTTGAGATGACTTGTGGGACATCACTGACTGCGTCACTACCATGAGATGATGGCGTGTTACCAGCATGCTCTGATTCGGGGCTTTTATCTTTACTGGATGGCTCTGCATCAGTGGACTGGCCTGAGTTATCTGACAAAGAAGTGGTAGCAGGCTCAGCATCAGATATTTCACAAGGAAATTCCACACGTGAACGCTTTGTTCCAGTTTGCTCCAGTACAGCCACACTGGCCTTTCTCTTCCCGCAGACTTGCCTGAACAGCGAGGGTCTCGTCAGTGTTGAGTTACTTGAGTTGCTTTCGGTGTTGCTGGATGTACCTTTAATTAGAACACAAGCACAAATTATAAGAGGGATGGCTGAATCCGCACGTTTGTAGTAAAACCTCACATGAAACTGCCATCATCCCTCATTAGGGCTCAATATGTTTGGACTTTGAGGTGAAAGTTGGGATTTTCACATTGGAGAAAAACTTGAATGTATTACTACAACTTGTACTCTCCATAGGAGCACAAGATGCCTCCAGATAATTGAGAACACAGCACCAAGGAGTCTAATTTATCACTTGTTTTGACCTCCTCCCACTGGCTTCCCTCAACTGTGAGAGCAAATTTTAAAATTGTGTTGATGACATAGAAAACAGTGACTGGCTGTGCACTCGAGTACCTCACAGAAGTTGTTAAGGCTTATATATAATCACATGCGCTGTGGACTCGGGATGCAAGTGTGTTCCAAAGGTGATGAAGGAGTATGTGGTCCCATACTATGGAATAATCTGCCTGCCGATGTCACAGACCAAACGACAGCAATGCTGTCAGACTTTATTCTATGTTTTTTTAATGAACATATTTCTGGGTAGGGCTAGTTTTGTGGTTTCATTTTTTAATTTAGCTGCTTTTAATCACACAGACCTGGCAACGCTGGAGGTAAGGTATAAAGGGAAGTAACCTTTAAAGCTGTATGGCCTTTCAAATTTCACAAAATTGAGAAAATGTAGTTTCTCCTAAAACTCAAGCATTATAATGTCGATTTTGAAACATGCTGCAGAATTACAACTCATTTTCATGACAAGAACATATTTATCTGGGGGGAATTCCACCAAAAATTTTTTTTTTTTCCTTTTAACGCCATTTTCAGGAGGACATGCATGTGCGCACACGTGAGGTTTTGAAATTACCGGAAGCTACCTTTTGACCTCATGTGATGCATGTACCCAAGTACATGCATCACGTGAGGTTGCTAACAAGTAACAGCCATAAGATGTCTTGTAAATCTCTTCAGAGGTGTTACATGGTTTCAAAAACAGCATTTTTAGATTTAGAAGTGTTTATTTCTCACTTATGTTTACAAAATATATGTGAGACATATTAGATTTATACAGAAATAAGCCATTTTGGAGTGTTTTCCCATGATGAATTATTTTATTTGAGCAGGCAGCCAGCTGACATCACTGTGCATCTCTACTTTGATTGGCTGTTACTGTATGCTTCCCAGCCTCCCTCTCGCAAATTGAGGGAAGCCCCCACATGATCTATGACATTGCTATCTGTATGGGTCGCTACCAATCAGCAACCTGACACCACGTGAAATTAAGTCAATGCCAAAGTGCAGTACCTTGACTGACCACTTGAGGCTAGCTTAAAATCAGAACTTTCACATAGGGTATCTTTTCTTGTTATAATGTCCAATTTTAGAGCAGAAATAAACACATTTACAGCCTAGCACAAAAAAGTAATGGTTTCTATAGATAGTTTCGGTCTCCATGACAACATTATTATTATTTTTTTCTTTTTTAAGATGTTCTAGGCCATAAAGTTCTGTAAAATTGTGGGGCGGGGTGGTGTCTGAGTGACAACTGCTGAGTGGAGTGTCTCTGCCTCTTGTCTTTAGCTCAATTGTCCGCTCAATGTGGCTGGTAGGGGAGGCTGTGTTTGTTTGTTTGTAGTAAAACTTTTATTCCAGACACCTGGAATAATACAGCTTGTTGGTGCAGTGTTCACACTGAGTGAAACTCTTGTCTGATTTAATATTGTATGCTAACGGTGTTAGTACTTTTAACGGTCGTCTGTAGCTTCACCCCTCAGGTCCACTTAATGTATGATTACTGAGAAAATACATGGCTCACAACTCAGTGTCCACAACCAAGTAAACTGTTAGGAGAACACTGCGCAGTCCCCAAAATTGTGATTTAATAAACACTCAAACGGCGGTTAAGTGGCTTGAACTCTAAGAGAGGGGCATGTTCAGGTCTCTTGTTACACTTAGAGCCATCCATACTCCACCCCTTTATGCATTAATGAGTTTGTCGTTTAGCTGCTGTGAACATGGTGCCATACACAATGCAGCCCAGGCACGGGCTTCATTTCAGCTCTTCCGGATCTCTGTAGAAAAACAATGGGTGATGTGACGTCACACAAGTTTTGTCAGTACACATGCAGTCTATGGTCGCTATCGTAAGCAGTTAAAGGCTCTGTTTTTTTTTTGTTTGTTTTTTTTCTCTACAGGAGAAGTACTGATTAGGTTTTTCTAGACTATGTGAATTTTGATCATACTGGCAATGTCATATTATAGATCCCCTATTTAAAGGCTAATAAATAAAAGTGGTTACAATTACGGAAGCAGTAACTCTACATTGTGGGGCTATTCTTATGGCAGCTGCCGTAATTTATGTTCTGTGACTCAGTGTGTATTGCTAGCTCCTCGTTAGTATAGCGGTAAGTATCCCCACTTGTCAAACAGGACACAGAGGTTTGATTCTCTGACAGAAGACTTTTCATTTTTTAACTTCCTTCATATCAACCAACATTTCTTCGGGGTTACAGAAATATTTTTTGAGCCTACTGGTCAGGAGGACCAATAGCACTAATTTTGCTACTGGTCCTCCTGGTCTGAAGTAGTGGCCCAGGTAAAGACTTTTAATCACAAGACCAACAAGATTTTTAACTAAACATCAGTCAAGCAGGGGAACATATCTACTAGACATAGGCCAAAAATTACTGGTCCGCAACCTCTGACCAGTGGATTTCTCTACCCCTGTATCTTGTTTCAGTTATTGTTTGAGCTCATGTATCTCTGTAAGATCTAGGTTATTTGGGATATTGCGGTTAAGATTAAGGTGAGAATCAGGATGTCATGTCACTGCCGTAATAATAACCTACCAACACAGTTATGGTTGCCATAATGATATCCATGGCCAAAATAAAATTATAGTGGTCCTAAAAATTAATTTTATGACTTAAATCTTAAAAATTTGAGAGTCTGTACAACTGTAAAGGAAAGTAGCACGTTGCCCGTGAGGATCAACGGGCTCTCGATTGGGCAGTGTTTTTAAAAATCGGTAGCTAGAATTTTTCAAGGGTGGTAATAAATTATGAAACATTTCTATGAGTTGGAATGGAATGTGAGTTCAGAATGTTTTTTAGAACCTTAGACCTCAACAGTTTTTAGAGGAAGAACCCTTTTTTATTTCCTGTTAATTACATAATTTTAATATTAATGTACTGTCTTAATGTCGACGTAAAGCAGCGCTGTACAGTGCGAGCGTTTTGCTCGCATACTGCGCCTAAAATTTGATTGTGCGAGGAAAAAAAATAAAACGGGCGCACGTGTGCGACAATGTATTTCAACCCTTTCATTCGCATTTTGCTCCTAAAATAAATACAGTGGTCCCTCGCTAACGCGGTTCACCTTTCGCGGCCTATCGAGCCGTCCTGCCGTCATTTGAACGTTCAAACTTGGATAAGACGGCTGATTAAAACGGTGGCCATCTTGTTCAAAGCCGTCTAAAACGCGCAGTTTACCGGAGGAGCTGTGTGTGTGTGCGCGCGGAGTCAACTCGCTGCAGACTGCGAACGGAGGCACGAGACGTTACATTCTGCTGAGAACCATCAGTGCATGTGACACAGCGAGCGCGGAGCAGGGAGAGAGGATTTTAACCCGAGTGAACATAAAACAAAACAACAACAAAAAAAACCCCACTTTACTTTTCTTTTCTCTGCTCTTTCTCTACCGGTGTTTTTCTGATGGCACCGTCCTGTTCACACCATGTGCACGTCGTATACTGAATTTATGAGATCATGAGATGAAATAAACGGTCAAATATCCTTAAAAACATGCTTAAAAATGAGAATATATGAATGAACTGAGGAAAAATGACGCAAACACTGGATAAAAAATAAAACCCTGCTGCAGTGATGTTCAGAGGCACAGATCACAAAAAGCAAGTGAGAACTCTGAACTTTAACAGCTGCTATTTTCCAAAGGTATTTTTTTTGTTCAATCTTAAGCGATGAGGAGAAACAAATGACTTCATCACACTAAATGAACTGGAGTCAGAATAAAAATACAAGCTGCTGATTTTTGTTATTTTCCAAAGTTATTATAAGCTGCAGCTATATGTTTTATTCATTTCAAAGTGAGTCACCTCTTATTTTATTCTGATTTATTTATACAAAAAATATGAGGAGTCAAATCAGCCTGCATTGTTCTGTTCAGTTTATATCAGTTTTCCTGCACATGTCCAGGTATTTTTTCCTCTTTATAAGAGTTTGGTGTTTGCATTTGCGCCACAAAGTTTTAAAACACAATAAAATGTTCACACTTTTCTTTAAAGCAGTTCTGTAATTTTAGAAATGCAACAGAAACAACCACAAATCAGAAAAAGTTGGGACTATAAGTAAAATGAAGATAAAAATAAAAATGTTGCAGAGTTGTGTCTTGTTGGCTTCCCTCACTTGTCTCCTTCCAGCATGGACATTTACTTTTTCAGAACTGCCTACCTGACACAGATTTACTATAAAGTACCACACTGTTTGTATTTCTGAATGATTGATGTAAATGAAGTCTAAGAAAGTCACTGATTTGGAAATGTTCATGTTTTCATCCCGATGCTTCTCTGAAAATGCTGCAGACCTTAATTTAGGAAATTCTGTATGAGCCGACTAGTCGACTAATCGCAAAAATAATCGTTGACTAGTCGACTATCAAAATAGTCATTTGTGGCAGCCCTATTTTCAAACCATCTCCCGAGATTTTTGAAAAAGGGGGTAGTTTTTCATCAGACCCCAGTAAAAAAATAAAATTATAAAAAAATATCATGCAAAAAAGCCCATGATAGGGGGGTGATTGTCTGAAGGTTTTCCCTAGATAGGGGGTATATTTTCAACATGGGGAACAAGCATATGTACCCCCTTGAATTAGGGAGTAGGGGGGCAGGGATTTTTCTACTCAGGTTTGAACTTTGAGAGTGTTTACACACGAGAGAAAAGTGAGAAAATGCTCATGCCAAAAAGTATCGGACCTTTTTATTTTTTGCAAAAACCATATGGATTTGAATCACGTGTGATTGCATCAGCCAAGCTTGAACCTTCGTGCGCATGCGTGAGTTTTTTCACGCCTGTCGGTTGCGTCATTCGCCTGTGAGCAGGCTTTGTGAGCAGTGGTCCACCCCTCTCGTCGGATTTTTATTACGAATAAATGTCTGAACGAATTGGAGCTTTGCTGCATCAATTTTTTCCAGAAACTGTGAGAGACCTCCAGGTGGACACCATTCGGAAAATTCATGTGGCTTTGAGGGACGATTTTATGGGGATTACACAGATTAAGGAGTGCTCCAGCCGGTTTAAAGACCGCCCACAGCGTCTGAGAGCGGACCGCGCTCCGAGCGCCGATCGACAGGCTGAAACCCCGCTGAAACAATCAGATCATTTCCAACGTGAAGGCTTTGTTGATCCGGGACATCGTCTGACTTACACAAAAATGGCAGGAGACGTGGACATCAGTACCTTTTCGGCACATTCCACTGTTACAGGAGTTTTTGTCATGGAAAGAGGAGCGGAGGAATTCCGCGCGTCGCGGCGGTGCTGCATGGCGCAAAACAACACCGTGATGAAGCTTCACAGGACATGTTGGGGCATGTCCAGCTCATGTACAATTTCTCGGATAGTCACACGACTGAAAAGCCACCAGAAGCCGTCTGAAAGCCACCTGAAAGCCGTCCTGTGAGACCAACACGGAGGTGGTTTTGTCCCGCGCCATGAGCGGCACAGTGGCGCAATCCTCCGCTTCTCTTTCCATGAAAAAACTCCTGTAACAGTAGAATGTGCCGAAAAAGTGCTGATATCCATGCCTTCTGCCTTTTTTGTGAAAGTCAGACGACGTCCCGGATCAAGAAAGCCTTCACGTTGGAAATGATCTAGTTGTTTCAGCGGGGTTTCAGCCTGTTGATCGGCGCTCGGAGTGCGCCGTGCTCTCAGACGCTGTGGCCGGTCTTTAAACCGGCTGGAGCACTCCTTAATCTGTGTAATACCCATAAAATCGTCGCTGAAAGCCATCTAAATTTTCCGAACGGTGTCCACTTGGAGGTCTCTCACAGTTTCTGGAAAAATTTGATGCAGCAAAGCTCCAAATCGTTCAGACATTTATTCGCAATAAAAATCTGACGAGAGGGTTGGACCAGTGCTCACACAAAGCCTGCTCACAGACAAATGACGCAACCGACAGGCGTGAAAAAACTCACGCATGTGCACGAAGGTTCAAGCTTGGCTGATGCAATCACACGTGATTCAAATCCATATGGTTTTTGCAAAAAATAAAAAGGTCCGATACTTTTTGGACAGACCTTGTATAAAGTGTGTAGTGAGGGGTTTTACAGCTTTAAAATGTCTATAATAATTGTAAAAAATAACGCTGGCCACTTCGCGGATTTCGCCTATCGCTGGCTATTTTTAGAACGTAACTCCTACGATAAACGAGGGACCACTGTATATCCCATAGAGAAAACCATTCCCACATCTGTACAAATTGACAAGTGTGTGTGTGTGTGAGAGTGTGTGCTGTGGACCGTTGGTTGAATGTAGCTAAGCATAGCAGGCGACCTGAGTATAAAAAGTGGGACGGGGATGTTATGTGTGTGTGAGGGTTTAAGATAATACAAGAAATACACAGCAAAAAGTAATGAAATGGACAAAAGCAATGATGTAAATAATGATAGAAAAGGAAGTAAAAAACAATGAAATAAATACAACATTAGAATCATATAAAATGTGCATGTGTGTGTAGGAAAGGTACTCTCTGTACAGTACGTGTCTTTGCGTTAATAAAATCGTATCAAGAAATTTCACAGTGCTCCTAAATTTTTATCTGTGCTCCTAAATTTTTTCATTTAGGAGCACCTGTGCTCCTAGTGAAAAAGCTAAGCATACAGCCCTGTAAAGGCCCGGTCACACGGCACTAACAAAGGACACCGAAGCCAAAACAAGAAATCTGGATTTATGTTGACTTTCGGAGACATCGTTTAACCATCATCCAGCTTTGCTCCTGTAGCTGGCTGGCACTTCGGGAGTATTTTCTAACTGCTGAAAAATGTGAACAAATCCCGACGACAACTTCAAATCGTCTTATTCCGTTTTCCTTTCTGTTTTGATGGTTCCTCATCGTTTGCATAGCTCCCGTACTGTCAGCATTCCGTTTGACTGTTGTCCAACCTCCCAAATCCGACGTTGATGATATGATATCTGAATGGATCAATAACTAAAGATCCGATGAGCTGAACGTGACTCGTCCATGTGTGGGACGAAAAGCAACCTTGTCATACAGAAAAAAAATAGCGGCAAACCGCATCTCCCTAACCGGAAAGAGTTGTGACGTCATCACACATGCGCGTAGGAGCTGCTCTAGCGGCAACTTGAAAATCATCCATTAAAATATAGATATTCACTGTCAAACCCCCACTAGTATCAATTTACACAGAGTCTAATAATCTTAATCAGATTAACACAATGTCATGTAAAGATAATTTCTGATTACTTTAACCTGAATAGGTTCATAATCAGAATAAACAGTAATCTAATTAACACGTGCGGGTACAGGTCACTTCTGGTGAAGTGGCGAATCTGAAAGCAAGAATTTGTACTTCCGCGACTCACACTCTTGGGCTGTCACCCTGCTCAGCGTGCCACTTTCGTTGGATCGAAATATCTATTTTGGCATTGTGGGATAGCTCACCCACAGATGGAGCTCGTTGGACTACTTTTGCCTGACCCAGTGTCCGGTTGTCTGCAAAATGGCACTGAATTTGTTGACATGAGAAGATGCTACTTGATGAGTGTGAGTTTTGACTTACGATCATTTAGGTGTAAAAACACACAAGATACACAAGTTCTTGTGCCAAACATCATAGTTATCTGGGAACTACTTTTTGCGCAGCAATTCATCAAGCATGTTGGCCACAGGCGTGTACTAACACAGAATATACAAAAGCTGTATAGAAGTTTGGCAAAAATGAGAGCGTCCACTTTTAGCTTGCCATAAACTAAGCTAGTGGCGCTCGTAAGAGTATATCGGGCTATATGGTGTCTGCTAGGTTACGAAAGACCCGGATGTAGTCAAGTTTGCGTATATCCGACGCGTACATTGGAGACATTAAAACACAGCAGTCAGACTTTTGCAGCACACAGGGCAGAGGATGTAATGAGACTTTGAGTCATAAATCAGACTTTGCTCTGTTACATGTAAACAGGAATGATTGGAATATTCTTTAAAAAACTCATGTGAACAACATAATCTATATATGACCTTGTATAGAAAAAGGGCAGTAATCGGATTATGCGCAGGAAACTACGGGCCATACTAAAATACGAAATGGAGCGAAATTGGTACTGATAATCACGAAATGGGGTAAAATGTAACGAAATGCAGCAGACTGAACCAGACTGACTCCAAATAATTACTTTTAATTGTTTAGCTTTTGTTTTTGCTCCATTTCGCTAGGTTTAACCTCCGTTTCGTTATCAGTCCCATTTCGCTTAAAAATAATTAAATAAAAGTAATTAATTGAATCACATTTAATCATATATGGAGTCGGTCTGGGTCAGTCTGCTCCATTTCGTTGCGTTTTACCCCCCGTTTCGTTATCATCAGTCCCCATTTCGCTCCAAAATAATTAAATAAAAGTAATTAAGCGATATCTGGAGTCAGTCTGCTCCATTTCGTTACTTTTTACCCCCATTTCGTGATTATTAGGCTCTAAAACTACTGGTGTTAGCCAAC
Organism: Thalassophryne amazonica; assembly: GCF_902500255.1. Taxonomy (NCBI): domain Eukaryota; kingdom Metazoa; phylum Chordata; class Actinopteri; order Batrachoidiformes; family Batrachoididae; genus Thalassophryne; species Thalassophryne amazonica. The sequence goes on from NC_047110.1 coordinate 53,356,424, forward strand.
TTCCGCTCACACTTCGACTTTTTACTTCTTGCTAATGCAAAGGAACATTGCACAAAAGGCCGCCGGTATCATGAAGATCACAGTGTTTTCGGCGTGTGTGCTGTGTGGACTCGTACTTGCGGTGACCAGGGTCCTGGCGGGGACCTCGAACGGCAGCCTCTGGTAAACGCTCCCACAGGTCGAGTAAGGACAGCGATACGGCCCGCTGCCCGCGCTCCAGAAATCACTCAGACATCTCTGGCAAAATCGGTGCCTGCACTTCAGAGTAACGGGGTTTCGAGTCAACTCCCTACAAATGATACATTTGGCCGGAGTGTCCAGCGAGGAGCCCATTTTTTTTTTCTCCCTGCTGTCGTTTAATATTTGCCGTTTAGTTTCTGTTTCTGAAAAGGGGGCGGAGGAAAAGTGTTTGAATATTGTTGTCTGACGCTGGTTTATTCTTCTTTTTGTGAGTAACCAGCGGCACACGTGAAATATATGGTTTATTACCGCCACCTACTGTTCCAGAGTATGAACCACATTAACATTTAGGTCTCGTGGCTGTCTGAAATACAGCATATAACAATAAATAACAGTATAATTGCTCAAAGAGTAATATAGGTGTTCGATGCAGAAAGCTGAAGAACATCCAAATTTGTGCTTTTTTTCCGCTGAATGCGAATCGATTGCCAAAAGCTGATACTCGTAAATAATTAGGCCATTTTCTGTGTGATAATCTGACAGATGATGATGATGATGATATGTATAGGCATTTTAGGAAGATCTGTGCTCAGTGCAATGCCCTTGACCAAAAAAAAAAAAAAAAAAAAAGTTAAATGTGCAGTCATTATGTGAAAGTTACACTTTTTATGACTTTTTGCACTTCATTGTATATCTGCCAACTGTGGTGGAACTACAAGGCAGAGTCCCTTCAAAAGATGGCTTGAGCATATAACATGCTATAGCTGCTGTGTTATGAGCCTTGGAATTGCAGTAAGAATTTGACATTTGAACCTTGTCATTACTGTGAACACTGTCACGTGCAAGATTTGGTAGGATTACTTTGAAATAATACATGTGGATTACATGTATGTATGTACATACATTTGGATTACTTGTAATCTGATTACATTTCAAAGTAATCCTACCCAACCTTGGTCACGTGATATGATGTACACTTCACTATTATGTGTGTGCATGTGTATCCAGGGTTTTCATGTATCCCATAATCCCTTGCGCGCCAGAGAGTTGCTGCAGTCAAAACAACATAGAGAATCCACATGATGACAGTTGTAAATGAATATTATACTACAAAAATGTATTTTTTATGGTTTTCATCACATTAATAAGAGACTGCATGCATGGTACCCTGAAAACTTGCTAAAACAATTATAACAAATAATCCGTGTCTGCTTCGTTTAATCTGTGTGGAATTTAATAAACGCAAACCGAATTTCAGACATATTATATATATTAGTCTGGAACAAAGAGGACAAACAGTGTTGTAAAGAACAATAATCAAGACGTTAAAGAGCAAACTTGACTTTCCCCCAGAACGACATGATCAGGAAACGAGTGGAGCTCACAGCAGCTCTCATTGAAAATAACGGAGAGACAGCCTGTGATTCTCGCATGTTTACATAAAACAAACACAATAACAACGTCTATAAACCCAGATATTCATGAGAGTTTTAGGCACAATATAAAAATAGTTGTATGTTGCGATGTTAATGGTGTTGTCCGTATGCAGCGGTTAAAGTGCAGCCTGATCAGAGCATCTCAGTGCAGTTCTCAATGTTGCTGAGATCTCGCAGCACAGCGAACTCTCCAGGTTTTGCGGGATTTGAAACCTGAAAAGGCTTTGATCACGGAGAAACTGGAGAGAGCTGACATTTGCCATTTGGTATGCTTATGTATTTTGGGCGAAGGATGAACGCTCTTAAAACAGAAAGTCCATAGGACAGGAAGCAGACTAATATTTTTGGAGAAATTAGCAATGTAAGCTAACAACAGTGAACAATGGAGGTTGTGCTGCAATGCACCATGGGAGTTTGGGGTTTTAAATGTTATTATTGTGGTTCATGTTAGTTTAACTGTGTTGTTAGTGTTATTGATTTATTGTGTTTTTGTAGTTCAATTGGTTTAGTCAGTTTAGTTAAGTGTCATGTTACCATTACCATGAGTGAGAAGTGTACTGCGTTTGAGGTCTTCCGTCACCACCTATTCAATTCAATTTATATATATATATATATATATATATATATATATATATATATACACACACACACATACACACACACACACACACACGAGGTCTGATAGAAAAGTAACAGACCTTTTTATTTTTTGCAAACACCATATGGATTTGAATCACGTGTGATTGCATCAGCCAAGCTTGAACCTTCGTGCGCATGCGTGAGTTTTTTCACGCCTGTCGGTTGCGTCATTCGCCTGTGAGCACGCTTTGTGGGAGGAGTGGTCCAGCCCCCTCGGCGGATTTTCATTGTCAGGAAAATGGCCGAGCGACTGCCGCTTTGCTGCATCAAAATTTTTTCAGAAACTGTGAGAGACAGCCATGTGGACACCATTTGGAAAATTCAGATGGCTTTCGATGAAGATCTTATGGGCATCACACAGATTAAGGAGCATTACAACCAGATTAAAGACGGCCCACAGCAGCTGAGGGTGCGCCGCGCTTCAAGAGGCCATCGACAGGCTGAAACGACCAGATCATTTCCAAAGTGAAGGCTGTGTTGATCCGGGACGTCATCTGACTACCAGAGAAATGGCAAGAGAGGTGGACATAGCACTTTTTCGGCACATTACACTGTTACAGGAGATTTTGTAATGAAAGACGTGCGGCGGAATTTGCACGTCAGGACGGAGCCGCTAATGGCGCAAAACAAAAAGCACCTCCATGTTGGAAGTCTCACGGGACATGCCCAGCTCTTCCACCATTCGGAAGATTCAGACGGCTTTGGGTGGCTTTTCAGTCGAGTGAGTATCCGAGAAACTGTCGAAGAGCTGAGCATGTCACAACATGTCCTATGAGACCAACACAGAGGTGCTTTCATTCCGCGCCATTAGCAGCTCCGTGGCAAATTCCTCCGCTCCTGTTTTCATGACAAAATCTCCTTTAACAGTGGAATGTGCCGGGAAAGTGCTATGTCCACCTTTTCTGCCATTTCTCTGGTAGTCAAACGACGTCCCAGATCAACACAGCATTCAGTTTGGAAATGATCTGGTCGTTTCAGCCTGTCGATCACCGCTTGGAGCGCGGCGCGCCCTCCGCCATTGTGCGCCGTCTTTAAACCGGCTGTACCACTCCTTAATCTGTGTGATGCCCATAAAATCGTCCCTGAAAGCCATCTGAATTTTCCGAATGGTGTCCACCTGCCTGTCTCTCACAGTTTCTGGAAAAATTTGATGCAGCGCTGCTCCAGCCGTTCAGACATTTTCCTCACAATGAAAATCCGCAGAGGGGGCTGGACCACTCCTCCCACAAAGCGTGCTCACAGGCGAATGATGCAACCGACAGGCGTGAAAAAACTCACGCATGTGCACGAAGGTTCAAGCTTGGCTGATGCAATCACACGCGATTCAAATCCATATAGTTTTTGAAAAAAATAAAAAGGTCCGATACTTTTCTAACAGACCTCGTATATATATATATATATATATATATATATATATATACGAGGTCTGGCATTAAAGTATCGTACCTTTTTATTTTTTTCAAAAACTATATGGATTTCATTCATATGTTTTTACGTCAGACATGCTTGAACCCTCGTGCGCATGCATGAGTTTTTCCACGCCTGTCGGGGACATGCCTATCTCGGCTTTCAGTGCTTACCAGTCGAGTGAGTATAAGAGAAATTGTGGAGAGCTGGACATGTCCCAACTTGTCCTCTAACACTCCGAAACGGAGGTGTTCCTTTGTCTCGCTTCATCAGCGAATCGGTCGTGACGCGCGAAGCCTCCGCGCAGCTTTCCATGACAAAATCTCTTGTTAAAAGTGAAATCTGCTGGAAAATGGCTGATGTCCAGCTCTTGTGATAACCAGAGAAAGAACACACGACGGTCCCGGCTCCACACAGCGATCCGTTTAGAAATGATCCAGTGGTTTGTGCCGCATCATCGCAGCTTTGAGCGCGGCGCACCGACCGTCCTTAAAGCAGTCCTGAAAGCTGTAGTAAAAGTCCTTATTCTCTGTGAAGCCCGTAAAATTTTCACCGAAAGCCAGATAAATTTTTCGAATGGTTTCCAGGTGCCAGTCTCTAACAGCTTCTGAAAAAATTCTGATGGAAAAAAAGTCCTTTTCATTCCATCATTTCCAGACAATGAAAATCCGACAAGGGGGCGGGACCACTCTTTCCCAAGGCGTGCTCACAAGCGAATGACGTCACCGACAGGTGTGGAAAAACTCACGCATGCGCACGAGGGTTCAAGCATGTCTGAGGTAAAAACATATGAATGAAATCCATATAGTTTTTGAAAAAAATAAAAAGGTACGATACTTTATTGACAGACCTTGTGTGTGTATATATATATATATATATATATATATATATATATATATATATATATATATATAAGCAAATCACAATAAAGCTTCACACAAGTAAGTACCTTACCAACTCCTAGAGCAAGCACACAGGTGACAGTGGTAAGGATAAACTCCCGCTGATGATTTGAGGAAGAAACCTCAAGCAGACCAGACTCAAAGGGGTGACCCTCTGCTTGGGCCATGCTACTGAAACACTTAACAATACAAATATATACAGGGAATTTTGGGAGTCGATGTTGGTGTACAGGACGGGTGACTTGCAGAAGAAGACATCCATTCCCACTTCTGGATGGAGCCGCCCCTCAAACAGAGAGAAAAAAAACAGAATCAGGAGGCAGAAAGATGACAAATAAGGTATAATTTGTCAGCATTAAGCAACAAGAAAAACAGAAGAAATACTTAGGTGATTACTGGCCACTATAGCCCTAAGCTTCATGAAAAAGACCCAGACTTTTAGATAAAGCTCAGCCTGTGACCCACTCTGTTTACTAATAAATTAATTTAAAAGGGTAGGAAGTATATTACCATGCTATGCCAATATGCTAGCTATACGAAAGGGAAAATAAGTGCGTCTTAAGTCTGGACTTGAAAGTCTCTACAGAATCTGTTTTATTGACGCAGGGAGATCATTCCACACAGCAGGTGCATGATAAGAGAAAGCTCTGTGACCACTGCTTTGTTAAACTTAATCTCCAAACCCATTTTTTGTTTGCTTAGTCGTCGCTGAACTTTGGTCTGAACATATAAGTAGTTTTATTTGTTTTTGCCTGTACTGTTCAATACAGTACCATCAGTATCGCTACCATCTCCACATGGCTTGACGTTCATTGTTTAACAGTCGAGTGGAGATGCTAGTAGCCACAGCGGTACTGTCATTCTGGAATCACTAGGTGTCACAGGGGTAGGGGGGATGGGTACAGACCCCAAATCAGAGATAACACTAGCAAGTTCAAAACAGTCTTTAATGAATAACTCAGGCAGAGGTCAAAGGTCAGTATAGGCGAGCAGTCCTAAACTGGAGACAGTGTCCGTGAGGAGATTAACAAGCAAGAGGTCAGGGAGGCAGAGAATGATCCAAGAACATGAGAAACAATCACAAGTAAAGTGTCCAAAACAGCAGGCAAAATCTAAACAATTGCTAGGAAACGAGGTTCAGAGAACGAGAAACCACTAGACAGTATGGCAAGACAGAGAACAGACACATGGGGGAAACACCGGGGTATAAATACACAGAGAGTAATCACACACATGAGACACAGGTGACGGTAAACACTAATTGATAAAGCTGGGGAGAGACACAGGAAGAAAGTTAACAAAACACTCAAGGAAACCATGACCACCAAAATAAAACAGGAAGAACGAACTACAATAAATACAGAAAGAAAATCCTAATAAAATAAACACAGGAATGAAACACAGGATAAAACCAGACTACAATAACTCAGGAACGTAAATAAACACCAAAGACATACAAGGATAAAGACAGCACACAGACATGAAGGCCTCTACTGGTGGTTGGCTCTCACTGCGGTATTGTATCACTTCCTGTTCCGGAGCACAGCGGTGTTTTTCTGTATCTGTTAGCTGTTTAATCTGCGCAGTTAGATTGATCTAGTTATCTAGATTACGATTTGTTTCCCAGTGTAATCTTTACGTGCCTTAACTAAAGCACTCCTTCTGCTGAATCACCTCTAAATTATTTACACATTATTCACTTTGCGTGTTTTTAGGAATCCGCTAGCTTAGCGTAGCTACTAGCTCTTAGCTGATTTAGCATGGCGGCTTCTCCTGTCTCTCCCGCACTTTTCTGCTCTGGGTGTGAAATGTTTAGTTATTCCTCGGCCTCCTTTAGCAGTAACGGTACTTGTAATAAGTGTAGCTTATTCGTAGCTTTGGAGGCCAGGCTGGGCGAATTGGAGACTCGGCTCCGCACTGTGGAAAATTCTACAGTTAGCCAGGCCCCTGTAGTTGGTGCGGACCAAGGTAGCTTAGCCGCCGTTAGTTCCCCCCTGGCAGATCCCGAGCAGCCGGGAAAGCAGGCTGACTGGGTGACTGTGAGGAGGAAGCGTAGCCCTAAACAGAAGCCCCGTGTACACCGCCAACCCGTTCACATTTCTAACCGTTTTTCCCCACTCGACGACACACCCGCCGAGGATCAAACTCTGGTTATTGGCGACTCTGTTTTGAGAAATGTGAAGTTAGCGACACCAGCAACCATAGTCAATTGTCTTCCGGGGGCCAGAGCAGGTGACATTGAAGGAAATTTGAAACTGCTGGCTAAGGCTAAGCGTAAATTTGGTAAGATTGTAATTCACGTCGGCAGTAATGACACCCGGTTACGCCAATCGGAGGTCACTAAAATTAACATTAAATCGGTGTGTAATTTTGCAAAAACAATGTCGGACTCTGTTGTTTTCTCTGGGCCCCTCCCCAATCGGACCGGGAGTGACATGTTTAGCCGCATGTTCTCCTTGAATTGCTGGCTGTCTGAGTGGTATCCAAAAAATGAGGTGGGCTTCATAGATAATTGGCAAAGCTTCTGGGGAAAACCTGGTCTTGTTAGGAGAGACGGCATCCATCCCACTTTGGATGGAGCAGCTCTCATTTCTAGAAATCTGGCCAATTTTCTTAAATCCTCCAAACCGTGACTATCCAGGGTTGGGACCAGGAAGCAGAGTTGTAGTCTTACACACCTCTCTGCAGCTTCTCTCCCCCTGCCATCCCCTCATTACCCCATCCCCGTAGAGACGGTGCCTGCTCCCAGACTACCAATAACCAGCAAAAATCTATTTAAGCATAAAAATTCAAAAAGAAAAAATAATATAGCACCTTCAACTGCACCACAGACTAAAACAGTTAAATGTGGTCTATTAAACATTAGGTCTCTCTCTACTAAGTCCCTGTTGGTAAATGATATAATAATTGATCAACATATTGATTTATTCTGCCTAACAGAAACCTGGTTACAGCAGGATGAATTTGTTAGTTTAAATGAGTCAACACCCCCGAGTCACACTAACTGTCAGAATGCTCGTAGCACGGGCCGGGGCGGAGGATTAGCAGCAATCTTCCATTCCAGCTTATTAATTAATCAAAAACCCAGACAGAGCTTTAATTCATTTGAAAGCTTGTCTCTTAGTCTTGTCCATCCAAATTGGAAGTCCCAAAAAACAGTTTTATTTGTTATTATCTATCGTCCACCTGGTCGTTACTGTGAGTTTTTCTGTGAATTTTCAGACCTTTTGTCTGACTTAGTGCTTAGCTCAGATAAGATAATTATAGTGCGCGATTTTAACATCCACACAGATGCTGAGAATGACAGCCTCAACACTGCATTTAATCTATTATTAGACTCTATTGGCTTTGCTCAAAAAGTAAATGAGTCCACCCACCACTTTAATCATATCTTAGATCTTGTTCTGACTTATGGTATGGAAATAGAAGACTTAACAGTATTCCCTGAAAACTCCCTTCTGTCTGATCATTTCTTAATAACATTTACATTTACTCTGATGGACTACCCAGCAGTAGGGAATAAGTTTCATTACACTAGAAGTCTTTCAGAAAGCGCTGTAACTAGGTTTAAGGATATGATTCCTTCTTTATGTTCTCTAATGCCATATAACAACACAGTGCAGAGTAGCTACCTAAACTCTGTAAGGGAGATAGAGTATCTCGTCAATAGTTTTACATCCTCATTGAAGACAACTTTGGATGCTGTAGCTCCTCTGAAAAAGAGAGCTTTAAATCAGAAGTGTCTGACTCCGTGGTATAACTCACAAACTCGTAGCTTAAAGCAGATAACCCGTAAGTTGGAGAGGAAATGGAGTCTCACTAATTTAGAAGATCTTCACTTAGCCTGGAAAAAGAGTCTGTTGCTCTATAAAAAAAGCCCTCCGTAAAGCTAGGACATCTTTCTACTCATCACTAATTGAAGAAAATAAGAACAACCCCAGGTTTCTTTTCAGCACTGTAGCCAGGCTGACAAAGAGTCAGAGCTCTATTGAGCTGAGTATTCCATTAACTTTAACTAGTAATGACTTCATGACTTTCTTTGCTAACAAAATTTTAACTATTAGAGAAAAAATTACTCATAACCATCCCAAAGACGTATCGTTATCTTTGGCTGCTTTCAGTGATGCCGGTATTTGGTTAGACTCTTTCTCTCCGATTGTTCTGTCTGAGTTATTTTCATTAGTTACTTCATCCAAACCATCAACATGTTTATTAGACCCCATTCCTACCAGGCTGCTCAAGGAAGCCCTACCATTATTTAATGCTTCGATCTTAAATATGATCAATCTATCTTTGTTAGTTGGCTATGTACCACAGGCTTTTAAGGTGGCAGTAATTAAACCATTACTTAAAAAGCCATCACTTGACCCAGCTATCTTAGCTAATTATAGGCCAATCTCCAACCTTCCTTTTCTCTCAAAAATTCTTGAAAGGGTAGTTGTAAAACAGCTAACTGATCATCTGCAGAGGAATGGTCTATTTGAAGAGTTTCAGTCAGGTTTTAGAATTCATCATAGTACAGAAACAGCATTAGTGAAGGTTACAAATGATCTTCTTATGGCCTCGGACAGTGGACTCATCTCTGTGCTTGTTCTGTTAGACCTCAGTGCTGCTTTTGATACTGTTGACCATAAAATTTTATTACAGAGATTAGAGCATGCCATAGGTATTAAAGGCACTGCGCTGCGGTGGTTTGAATCATATTTGTCTAATAGATTACAATTTGTTCATGTAAATGGGGAATCTTCTTCACAGACTAAAGTTAATTATGGAGTTCCACAAGGTTCTGTGCTAGGACCAATTTTATTCACTTTATATATGCTTTCCTTAGGCAGTATTATTAGACGGTATTGCTTAAATTTTCATTGTTACGCAGATGATACCCAGCTTTATCTATCCATGAAGCCAGAGGACACACACCAATTAGCTAAACTGCAGGATTGTCTTACAGACATAAAGACATGGATGACCTCTAATTTCCTGCTTTTAAACTCAGATAAAACTGAAGTTATTGTACTTGGCCCCACAAATCTTAGAAACATGGTGTCTAACCAGATCCTTACTCTGGATGGCATTACCCTGACCTCTAGTAATACTGTGAGAAATCTTGGAGTCATTTTTGATCAGGATATGTCATTCAAAGCGCATATTAAACAAATATGTAGGACTGCTTTTTTGCATTTACGCAATATCTCTAAAATTAGAAAGGTCTTGTCTCAGAGTGATGCTGAAAAACTAATTCATGCATTTATTTCCTCTAGGCTGGACTATTGTAATTCATTATTATCAGGTTGTCCTAAAAGTTCCCTAAAAAGCCTTCAGTTAATTCAAAATGCTGCAGCTAGAGTACTGACGGGGACTGGAAGGAGAGAGCATATCTCACCCATATTGGCCTCTCTTCATTGGCTTCCTGTTAATTCTAGAATAGAATTTAAAATTCTTCTTCTTACTTATAAGGTTTTGAATAATCAGGTCCCATCTTATCTTAGGGACCTCGTAGTACCATATCACCCCAATAGAGCGCTTCGCTCTCAGACTGCAGGCTTACTTGTAGTTCCTAGGGTTTGTAAGAGTAGAATGGGAGGCAGAGCCTTCAGCTTTCAGGCTCCTCTCCTGTGGAACCAGCTCCCAATTCAGATCAGGGAGACAGACACCCTCTCTACTTTTAAGATTAGGCTTAAAACTTTCCTTTTTGCTAAAGCTTATAGTTAGGGCTGGATCAGGTGACCCTGAACCATCCCTTAGTTATGCTGCTATAGACGTAGACTGCTGGGGGGTTCCCATGATGCACTGTTTCTTTCTCTTTTTGCTCTGTATGCACCACTCTGCATTTAATCATTAGTGATCGATCTCTGCTCCCCTCCACAGCATGTCTTTTTCCTGGTTCTCTCCCTCAGCCCCAACCAGTCCCAGCAGAAGACTGCCCCTCCCTGAGCCTGGTTCTGCTGGAGGTTTCTTCCTGTTAAAAGGGAGTTTTTCCTTCCCACTGTAGCCAAGTGCTTGCTCACAGGGGGTCGTTTTGACCGTTGGGGTTTTACATAATTATTGTATGGCCTTGCCTTACAATATAAAGCGCCTTGGGGCAACTGTTTGTTGTGATTTGGCGCTATATAAAAAAAATTGATTGATTGATTGATGAAGACCCACAGGGACCTCAGACAATATCAACACTAGGAACAGTCGCAAGGGGGAGCCAGAGGACAAGGACAGATACAGACAGGGATCATGACAAGTAGGACCAAACTTTTGACCATTTACAGCTGTTCACAATAGTTTTATTTCTGTCTTAACTGATGTTCTGTCAGTTTTTCCTCATTTTCCATGTTCTTACCAGTGAGTTTGGTGCACCACAACATACCCTTGAAGTGTGTGTGTTTGTCCCACATCTCAGTTGCACACACCCATAAACAAAATTCATTCATCTGAGATTGTGAAAGACCCGCAGAGCATTCTGAGGTGGCAACAGGATGTTTGAACATTAGTGGTGGCTTGCTGACTTGGTGCACAGACGTCTCTTTGAATTGAGGTGAACCAGGTTTTTTTTTTTTTTTTTTGGTGATTCCTGCTTTCCTGTCATTCCTATGCCTGTTATGGGGGTTGGAAGAGCAGGAGCATCACATAGTATATCTCAATTTCAATTTCAATTCAATTTATTAATTTATATAGCGCCAACTCACGACAAAGTCGCCCCAAGGTGCTTCACATAATTCACAACACAAATTAATCTAAAATCAAAATTAAAAGCAAGAAAAGCACAGTAAAAAGATAAAACACAGTAAAATAAAAAGAAATTACAAAGCAAACACAAACAGATTAAAAAATTAATGATAAGACAGTCTAAAAAAGTGGGTCTTAAGTCTTGATTTAAAAATCTCCACCGTGTCAGACTGCCGAATAACAGCAGGTAGATCGTTCCAAAGAGCCGGACCACGGTAGGAGAAGGCTCTATACCCCACAGACTTTTCGTTCATCCTCGGAACACACAGAAGCCCTGTGCCCTGCGAATGCAAGGGCCTCGCAGGTACGTAGGGCTTAACCAAGTCCGCCAGGTAGGAAGGTGCCAGTCCATGAACAATTTTATAAACCAACAATAAAACTTTAAAATCTGATCTGGCAGAAACCCGTAGCCAATAAAGGGATGCCAGAATGGGAGTAATGTGGTCAAACCTTCTACTTTGTGTCAAACGTCTGGCAGCAGCATTCTGTACCAACTGAAATATCTACTTCATATGAGCTGTCTGGGTCGACAAGTGTGATGACGTTTTCTAATTCACTGTGGTTCCAGTGGGTTAAGATGTCTTGGTGCACTACCCTCTCCTTTTCCAAATGTCTGCAGAGTGAGGGCCTCATTAATGTCAAGTCACAACTGGTTTCACTTTTACTGGATGTACCAGCAGAATGCAGTCAAAGCAAAAGTAGATAAGAGGGAAAGTTGAGTTTGCTTTTTTTTTTTTTTTAACCCATCTGAATGCTGCTGTCTGCCCAACACAGCTGCAGTTCTTTACTGGCCACTCAGCAGTTCCACTTCTGGTACTTCGTGCAACCTCTGTCTGACTGGTTTGCACTTCTGTGAGTTCTTATGTGACTTTGAAGGCACTCTTAAAAATGTGGGCATTATCAAACTGTCAAAACAGACAGAGTGTGAACCCTGTCACCTCTTTTTTGTGTCGGTCTTTTAAACCATGCCATTTTAGTTTTGACCGGTGGTGCATATCTGCACTTCCATGCATCCACCCATCCTTTTTTCCCTTCTTTCTTATCCCATTCAGCATTGCTATTGCATATCCGAACACAGATTTTTTTTTTAAATCAGGTGTTGCTTTCAACAGTACATTTTAATGTATTTGTCATGTTTTTTTTATGTAAGTTGCATGAGAAAGTCCCTTTGGCTGCTCCCTTGTTTTCACCACGGCAGATCCAAGGTGGATCTACGTGTTGATTTGGCACAAGTTTTACGCTGGATGCCCTTCCTGACGCAACAACACATTACATGGAGAAATGTGGGAGAGGTGGGGTTTGATCCAGGAACCTTCCACGCTGAAACCAATCCAGCATCTTTTGTGTGGTGGCACAATCTTGTAAACATATCTGTTCTTCTTATCATTCTACCTTTTGTAAAAAATTTTTGTCTTCGTCATGACTTTTTCAAAAGAATTGACAGAAATATTGCCATAAGACCTAACAACTTGTATGTATGAAGAGTTGAAACATTCACAGCACCGTGTCTTTTTACCTTCTCCGCTCACACAAAACCCATTCAAAAATGAGCTATGACAGCCCCTAGATATTTAACCTTTTTCTTTTGGGCATCTTCATTTCTTTTGTTAATATATGTACATCCATTCTTGCATTTCATGGCTGCAACACATTTCAAAAAAGTTAAGATGCTAAAGCATTAACCACTTTATAATGTTGCCATTCCTTCTCACAACACAAGGAGTTTTGTTTCACGTGTTTTGTCCCATTCTTCCTGCAAACACTTCTTTTTTCTTTTTAACACTTTTCATTTCAAAATTCTCTACACATTCTCTCTTTGGGACAAGTCAGGCCAATCCAGTACCCATACTGTGTTCTTCTGCAGGCACACCTTTGTCATGTGTGAAGAACTGGGTTTTGCATTGTCTTTTTGAAATATGTATGGATGCTCCTGGAAAAGATGTCACATTGAAGGCAGCACATGTTGCTCTAAAACCTCAATGTACTTTTCTACATTAATGCTGCCATCATAGAAATTAATTTAGCCAAGGACACTGACATACCCCAAACTGTGACAGACCCTGGATTTTAACTTGTTGCTAATAACAGTATGGATCGTTGTTTTCATCTGTCTCAAGTCATCTTGTCCATTTCTTCCAAAAAACATCTGGGATATTCATTCGTTTGACCACAATACACAGCCCGGTCTCACGTTTTTGTTTTTTTTGTTTGTTTTTTTGTGCCTCCCTCAGGAAAAGCACCAGCTTTTCCTGACATGTTTTTTTTTATTTTGCTATTTCTAATCTTCTCCTTCTCCTAACTGTAACTAAGTGTCTACCCTTCCCAAATGTTAACCATGACCCCCCCAAGACTCCTCCCCTTTCACTCCACATTTTCTGCCCCCCGTCATGAAATTAATTCGTGCCCCCGTCACGAACCCATAGATTAATGTACTTTTTGCAACACACAATGGAATTCATTTTGTGATGGGGGCAGAAAATGTGGGGTGAAAGAGGGGGTCATGGTTAACGTTCAGGAAGGGTAGACACTTACACTATGGTTATGGTTAGAGAAGGGAAGATTTTATATATATGGTAAATAAAAAAAAATAAAAAAAACCCATGTCATGAAAAGCGGGCACTTTTTGTGATGGGGGCACGAAAAAAAGACAATGAGACCGGTTTGCTGTGTCCAAGTCAGATGCATCCGAGTCCAGAATAGTCACTGCCACTTCTGGGCAAGGTTAAAATAATAATAATGTGCTTCTTTTCTGCGCAGTAAATTTTTATGTGTGACATAAGAATGTAACTCCACATTGTGGTGGATTAAACCTGGCAGATTTGCCAGGAGGCCAATGATTTGTGCAATGCTACAGTACTGTTATTATATACTGTGTGACTACTGTAGCACACAAAAGTTTAGTACTGTGAAAAGGTTATAGTACTATCCCACTGTTAAATTACAGTAAGCAGCTGTAAAAAAAAACAAAAAAAAAAAACAACAAAGCACAACAAAAAACAAAATACAATAAAGCAGTTCAACAAGATTTGTTTGCGGGGTGGGGGGTTCTTCCATTTTGCTTGAAGTCATCACCATAGTAGACTTGGGATCCACATGATGATGTGGCTTTTCTAAAGCAGCTCCTAACTGTATACTGACAATGGGACATTGCTAGTTTATAGCAGCAATGCTGTTTGGGAGGCAAGCGCACCAACTGTCAAACTTGACCCAGAATAAGGATTTGGATCTGGATTGCATTCAAACATCAATGGCGTCTTCCATACCATACAACTCCAATTCCAGTGAAGTTGGGACGTTGTGAAAAATGTAAATAAAAACAGAATACAATGATTTGCAAATCCTCTTCAACCTATATTCAATTGAATACACCACAAAGACAAGATAATGTTCAAACTGATAAACTTTATTGTTTTTGTACAAATATTTGCTCATTTTGAAATGGATGCCTGCAACACGTTTCAAAAAAGCTGGATCAGTGGTATGTTTACCGCTGTGTTACATCACCTTTCCTTCTAACAACACTCAATAAGCGTTTGGGAACTGAGGACACTAATTGTTGAATCTTTGTAGGTGGAATTCTTTCCCATCCTTTCTTGATGTACGACTTCAGTTGTTCAACAGTCTGGTGTCTCCATTGTTGTATTTTGCGCTTCGTAATGCACCACACATTTTTAATGGGCAACAGGTCTGGACTGCAGGCAGGCCAGTCTAGTACCTGTTGTAACACGTGCAGAATGTGACTTGGCATTGTCTTGTGAAATAAGCAGGGACGTCCCTGAAAAAGACGTTGCTTGGATGGCAACATGTGTTGCTCCAAAACCTGGATGTACCTTTCAGAATTGTTAGTGCCATCACAGTTGTGTAAGTTGCCCATGCCATGAACACTAACACACCCCCATACCATCACAGATGCTGGCTTTTGAACGTTGCGCTGGTAACAATCTGGATGGTCTTTTCCTCTTTTGTCTGGAAGACACAACGTCCATCATTTCAACATCACGTGGTGATCGGGGACAGTGCCTCTGAATTGGCAAACCGGGGTGGTGGTCCCTCTGTTTAAGAAGGGGGACCGGAGGGTGTGTTCCAACTATAGGGGGATCACACTCCTCAGCCTCCCCGGTAAGGTCTATTCCAGAGTACTGGAGAATTCGACCGATGGTTGAACCTCGGATTCAGGAGGAGCAGTGTGGTTTTTGTCCTGGTCGTGGCACACTGGACCAGCTCTACACGCTCCATCGGGTGCTCGAGGGTTCATGGGAGTTCGCCCAACCAGTCCACATGTGTTTTGTGGATCTGGAGAAGGCGTTCGACCGTGTCCCTTGGGGCACCCTGCGGGGGGTGCTCCGGGAGTACGGGGTCCGGGGTCCTTTGCTAAGGGCTATCCGGTCCCTGTATGACCGTAGCAGGAGCTTGGTTCGCATTGCCGGTAGTAAGTCAAACCTGTTTCCAGTGCACGTTGGCCTCCGCCAGGGCTGCCCTTTGTCACCGGTTCTGTTCATTATTTTTATGGACAGAATTTCTAGGCGCAGCCAGGGTGTAGAGGGGGTCTGGTTTGGGAACCACAGAATCTCGTCTCTGCTGTTTGCGGACGATGTGGTTCTGTTGGTTTTGTCAAATTCAGCGTGGACCTTCAGCGTACACTGGGGCGGTTTGCAGCCGAGTGTGAAGCATCCGGGATGAAAATCAGCACCTCAAAATCCGAGGCCATGGTTCTCGACCAGAAAAAGGTGCTTTACCCTCTTCATGTCGGTGGAGTGTCCTTGCCTCAAGTGGAGGAGTTTAAGTATCTCGGGGTCTTGTTCATGAGTGAGGGACGGATGGAGCGTGAGATCGATAGACGGATCGGTGCAGCATCTGCAGTGATGCGGTCGCTGTATCGGACCGTCGTGGTGAAGAGAGAGCTGAGTAGGGGGGCAAAGCTCTCGATTTACTGATCAATCTACGTTGCGATCCTCACCTATGGTCATGAGATTTGGCTCATGACCGAAAGAACGAGATCGCGAGTACAAGCGGCCGAGAT
This sequence comes from Thalassophryne amazonica, assembly GCF_902500255.1. Classification (NCBI taxonomy): domain Eukaryota; kingdom Metazoa; phylum Chordata; class Actinopteri; order Batrachoidiformes; family Batrachoididae; genus Thalassophryne; species Thalassophryne amazonica. The sequence continues at coordinate 53,372,725 of NC_047110.1, forward strand.
GAGTTTCCTCCTCATGGTGGCTGGGCGCTCACTTAGAGATAGGGTGAGGAGCTTGGTCACTCGGGAGGAGCTCGGAGTCAAGCTGCTGCTCCTCCATGTCGAAAAGGAGTCAGTTGAGGTGGCTCGGACATCTTTTCCGGATGCCCCCTGGACGCCTTGCTGGAGAGGTGTTCCGGGCACGTCCCATTGGACGGAGGCCCCGGGGAAGACCCAGGACACGCTGGAGGGACTACATCTTTCGGCTGCCTTGAGAACACCTTGGGGTTCCCCCGGAGGAGCTGGGGGAGGTGTGTGTGGATCAGGAGGTCTGGGCGGCTTTGCTTGAGCTGCTGCCCCAGCGACCCGACTCCGGATAAAGCGGAATAAAATGGATGGATGGTTTTCTGAAGTGTTCTTGAGCCCACGTGGTAAGATCCTTTACACAATGATGTCGGTTTTTAATGCAGTGCCACCTGAGGGATCGAAGGTCACAGGCATTCAATGTTGGTTTTCGGCCTTGCCGCTTACGTGTAGAAAGTTCTCCAGATTCTCTGAATCTTCATATTATGGACTGTAGATGATGGAATCCCTAAATTCCTTGCAATTGAACATTGAGAAACATTGTTCTTAAACTGTTGGACTATTTTTTCACGCAGTTGCTCATAAAGTGGTGATCCTCACCCCATCTTTGCTTGTGAATGGCTGAGCCTTTTGGGGATGCTCCTTTTATACCCAATCATGACACTCACCTGTTTCCAATTAGGTGTTTTTTGAGCATTCAACTTTCCCAGTCTTTTGTTGTCCCGTCCCAACTTTTTTGAAATATGTTGCAGGCATCCATTTCAAAATGAGCAAATATTTGCACAAAAACAATAAAGTTTATCAGTTTGAACATTAAATATCTTGTCTTTGTGATGTATTTAATTGAATATAGGTTAAAGAGGATTTGCAAATCCTTGCATTCTGTTTTTATTTACATTTTTCACAACATCCCAACTTCATTGGAATTGGGGTTGTAATTGCTATCTGTAGTGAAAATTGCATCAAAATCCGTGCAGTAGTTTTGACGTAATCCTCCAAAAAGACAGACAAATAAATAAAAGGCAATGATTTTATTACATCCTTGGCGGATGTAATAATAACAGAAATTACTTTCAGTGTGGGTTTACATGTATTAATTGAAATTATTGAGGGAAAGGTAAATTTATCAAGAAAGTTATGAGTTGCCAAAAGTCCTATTTCTCCCGACCAAATCCTAAGGCATTCCATACTGAGTCCTCATGAGCAGTGATGCAGGCTGGAAAAAAGTTGAAAAATATTTTTTTTTCCAGAGCTCATTGGGTTCCCAGGCATTTCAGCTCTGCCAACACTTGGCTCTGGATGGTATGGGGCAGGCTAGGTTCAATTTTACTCTCAACTTTTGATATCTCAGGCTGATTCTTTCTATGCTTCTTGTGAAAATTTGACAACAAGTCGTACCCTGGTGGCCATTTGTCCAGCCGAGCTCCCCAAAATATTAAACATTTTCAAAATGGTGGGTGTTTAACTGACCGTTCAAGACTTGTGTTGAACTATCCAAGCAGCTTGCCCCTAGGACACACAGTCAGGCGTAAGAGCTGCTTAACAGTGTTAAAATGAACAAAAATCACAACGTTACAGTGAAAACCTTTATTAAGTGTTCATATATATTTATAAGAATCTCTTTAATTGCTTTTAGTCAACTTAATATCCGATAATCGTTTGGTATCTATAAGTTATCCATTTACACAGGAACATACAATATCTACAGGTGAGGCATCATGGGACAGACCTCCCTAATCCACGCCCATTGGAGTTTTCTCCTCATTCTGTCAGTTCTCCTGCATTTTATGAAGAAAAGTTGAAACATCATGAGACACTTAATTCTCCCACCATGTCTGTTACCCTGTATGTCCCAGTAAATGAGAGAAAAGACAGACTTAGGCATCACACAACAGTACAACTGAGGCTGGCGCATTGGTTCACTATAGGCCAACAAACTACTGCAGGCAGACATACGCTTGCACACTAACACATTCGCTTAAATGCACATTTGCATGCGCACACGCTCACTTGCATCTACCCTCAGGCCTCCATCACCATACAGCAGCTATAATTCTGCAGCAGACAGCCCTAATAGCCCCGTCCTCACAGTGTCAATACAACATCTATAAAATAGAATTCAAACTGAAGCGCTGCGCAAATGTAGCACATATGGCGCTGAAAGCATTTCATTAAAACCTCTAGAATATCGTTCATATTCACTGTGCGCACTTCAGTCTACTATGCATTACAGTAAATGAAGATGAAGTGTCATAAGTACAAGCAAAAGAAATGTTTTTTTTTGTTTGTTTTTAATCAAACATTACATATGAAACACAATAGATTTACATTAGCTATCAGAAAATGAGCAGTCGCTTGTTTTATGAAGAAATCATGACACGCATTCCAGTGGTGTGACACGACTAAATGTTAACTTAGTTTAGAATGGGCAATTACAGCGCGCTGATCAGTGATGTGAATGCATTGTATGTGCAGGTTTTTCTTACAGAACTGGTTTAATGAGTGAGATGCATGTATGCGTATATATGTGTGTGTGTGTGTGTGTGTGTGTGTGTGTGTGCGCACTACTTTGTAACTACTTTGTAACTGTGCTCATACTGCAAGTGAACAATTTCGACCTTGTGCCTTGACACATAGGTAGTGATCAGTTCAAACTTCTCTGTGAGACTGGTGTCTCTTCCTCCTGTGACGGTTCTCCTTTGCAGACACACGAGGTTATAGTAAGTGCACAAGACTCTGTCTAAATGCTGGATGAGAAGCCCGGTGATGATGTAAGATCTATGAGTGTCATGGATGACTCCAAGGGCAGGTTTCGTTGGGTTTGTGAAAGGCAGTCTGGCTTGTTCCGTAGAATGACTCAATCGTACTATGTCTTCTGTTCACACATGTCGACTGCATCTGTCCCTGATGGTGAGGGACTGCTACGTTTATGAACCTAAAAAAACAGTGAAAGAATTGCAGAGAGAAAATTTCAGTACGCACATCATGCAGCATGCTTGTTCATTATGAGAAAACTTAATTTAGAAGCACACCACACGGCTGTATTCTTATTAGGTGATTATGCTCATGAACATTAAGACGGTAATGGCTACAGCAACTTGACATATGATCTCAATGAACTTGACCTTCACTCAAATGATTGACCTCTGGCTGACCTTGTCAGGCCAATTATGGAATCCATCTGTGTGCCATATTTGGACCTAATGTAGATGAAAATCAGCTTCTTTGACCTTGGCTTTCACCAAAATTAATTTTTTTAACAGAAGTTTAGGGGCCAACTTTCATTAACATAACAAATTTGGTAGAAATCAGCAAAAGGACCTGGGAAGAGTAACCCAACACACAGACTGGCAGACATGACTTTGACCTCAATTATTGACCTTTGGCAAATTTGACCTGCTGGGCAACCAGAACCCACCGTCATATGTGTAGCACATTCGATGTAAACCAGAGTGATTAATTTAAATAATGACCTGCCTTTACCCCAATAATCTTTACCCAATGACTGAGCTTTGCAAGTTTGACATCACCTGGGTATTTCCAGAACATATGTGGCAGATCTGGTGCAAATAGTGAGTGATAAACTTAATTTTTGAACATTAATCCAAATGAGTATGACCACTGACTATGCTATGGTGGCACGGTGGATTAGTCTGCGCCTTTCTCTGCCCCTGACCAAGGCAGAGTCTCTACATTTGAAGTTGGTCCCCGGGCACTAGACTGTGGCTGCCCACTGCTCCTAGTGGTTGGATTGTGTCTAACTGGACTTAGGATGGATTAAATGTAGAGGAAAAATTTCGTTGTACAATGACAATAAAGGCTCTTCTTCTTCTTCTTCATTGCCAAGAACAAACGCTTTAAGTGCAATTATGGGGTTAACTGTTATCCACATATCAATGTTGGTGGAAATCACCCAAAGGCCCTGGGAAGAGTAGGAAGAAAACATTCATTTGTCTATTCATTCATTCATTTTCTAAATCTGCTTACTCCAATTAAGGGTCATGGATGGGGGGGGGCACTGGAGCCTATCCCAGCGGTCACTGGGTGACAGGTGGGGTACATCCTGGATAGCCAGTCCATCACAGTGGCAACACACATAGACAAACTTAATCACATGCTGGAACAAACAGAAGGCTGAACCAAAATTTTGAACTTTAACCCAGTGACCTTGACCTCTGGCAAAATAAATCCCTTAAAGGCAATTCTGGGGTCAAGCTACATGCGCACAGCCAGTTTGGTGGAAATTGGCCTAGGCACCTTGAAGGAGTGGTGAATCAAACAAGCGCACAAATGAAATGTTTCTCAAATTCTAGTATGATATAAATGCAGTACCTTCTGATTTGGTTAGGCATTCCCTCCATCTGCAAACAGAATCAAACAACAAAAATATTTAAATTTTGCTACAACAGTTCTCAAGGTGACTGATCACTGACTCATCACACTCCCAGTTAGATTCACAATTCACACTGAGTGATTGTACTGAAAAGTAACAACAGTAGATGACACTGAGTACACTATTTCTATACACTTTTTCCAGAACCATCACCTCCAAACTAGTGCATCAGTGATCAGGAAACTTGCTTTACTAATCCCTTGTTCTACTTTGAAAAATATGTTTATTTTAAATGTGATGTCCTCTACCTACAGATCATTGTGGCACCACACGTGTTAATAATACACACATCAGCGTCAGAAAATCAACACCACCGTATTACACTTAACTCTTACAATAACAGATGTAACATGGCACCTTGTCCAAGGACACAGACAGGTAGTCATATCTACACCTGGGTAAACCAACTTCTTATCCACTCAGCTACCTGCTGCACCCAATATCTGTTCATATGTGAACATTTTGCTATCTGGTTTATGTTTATAAATCACAAAGTAAGTGTTAAAATGGTTGTGTGCATTGTTTTGGTTCGATTTTGTGTGTGCGCAATAGTTATAAATGAGGCTCGTGCTGCTTCCTGTCTAACCAGGATGTTAACCAGTGACTTCATGATGTCTTCATGATGAGGTCTCTTGAGAGGATCCTTCATTACAACTGGAATCACTTTGTGTCAGACACATACTGAGGATGATTCCAATGAGACCTACTACTTGCACTGTGAGGGGACATTAATTAGGATGCTGTGGCCATGTAGCACACTTCCCTGAGCATATTCCAGTACACAGGTGCATGAGATGGCTACTGTCAGATGGTGGGGATGGACCAATTGTCTGCTTGGGTGGATGCCAGGGAGGACCCAAATTAATTTCATGGTGTAACTGATGCAGCATCCTGTGGAACCATCATACGCTCCACACCTGAGATGAATTATGTGTATTACAACCAAAGTGTGTGACACTGTACTGAGGAATGTTTTGTTTGTAATTAACTAAGTACCTTCTGTTGTGTGTGTTCTCATTACTTTTATCCATTTCTGTTTTGTTTTTTTAATTGCCATATTTTAATCAATCTAATGAAGGGCAACCGTTGATTGTGCCAGCACCCTGCAATTAGCATCAAGCCTTTACAAGCAACTTGATAGGCCTGCGTGACTATTTTACAATCACTACGCACATTAAAAGATGTCAACCATGCCTAAAATAGGAGGTTTTCTGGTACCCTGTTCCTTACATCACATAGTGTCCTGTTAACATGCATACAAGCCTAACGGTATCTAGCATAGCCAACTGTTAACATCAGTGAATTAGTCGTTGTTTGTCAACCAACAAAACTATATTTGAATCTTGTACATGTCCCTCCTTAGACACTGGAGTCCTTTGTCGGATTCTAAACACAACTAAGATTTTAAGTCTCCAAAGAAGTGATCTTGAATTTCAGACTGGCTGACAATTTCCATTTCAATTTATTTTATTTATACTGCACCAAATCACAATAAAGCTGTGTCAAGGCGCTTCAAACAAGTAAGATCTAACCTTACCAACCCCTAGAGCAAGCACACAGGCGACAGTGGTAAGGAAAAACTCCCTCTGATTTGAGGAAGAAACCTCAAGCAGACCAGACTCAAAGGGGTGACCCTCTGCTTGGGCCACGCTACAGACACAATTAACAATACAAATATAGAAATCTCCATTCATACCCAAGTCAGGTTGTCTGACCTAGCATCAAATAAGGTGGCGTGGTTTGGCAAAGGGTCACACACACACACACACACACACACACACACACACACACACACACACACACACACACACACACACACACACACACACACACACACACACACACACACACACACACACACACACACACACACACACCTTTTTCTACAGCATGGTCATATGAACTCCCAGAGTTCACTGCAGTATACAGTAACATACCGTTTAAATGTGAGACAGCACATTGCTGTATAATTTTGCTGTATATTTGACATCAATTTGTTGCTGTGCATCATCATCTGTATCTATCAGAACCAGAAATTTCAAAGCTAAACATGCAGTAGGATTTATGGACTTACAGCCGGACAGTGTGCAGACACACACACTCAATCACTGACAAACTCCATTAATATTCTGTTTAGTGTGCACGAGAAACTATTAAATTGTAGCCAAAAGTACTACACTTACACGAGAAGATGCACCCTTAAAAGAAAGGAAAAAAAAACAGTCAGGTCTCTGAGAAATAACCTATTTTTGTGCCTATCATTTTAAAACGTTTGCTCTTTTCTGAGCCTGAAGGGAGGTAGCTGGTAATTCTGCAGTGCCTTTCTCTGTAGAACCTGTGTTAGTTTTGCAGAATAAGCAAAGACGCTACCTCCGTTAGCTAGCTAGCTCTTCCGTTCAAAGGCCATTCGGGAATAGAACGATGCTAATCTAATGTGTATACAAATTGACAATGTTTTAGACTTTGAATTTGTGGCACATTAAAATATCATGAAATATGAAAGGTTGGGTGTCTGCGCTTCTATTCTTAGCAAATTTAGTGTGAATTAAATGGTAAATGGACTGCATTTATATAGCACTTTTCCATCTGCATCAAACGCTCAAAGCGCTTTATAATAATTCGTCACATTCACCCCAATGTCAGTTGATGAACTAGTTGTGGAATTACACAAAGTGGAGCATATTAGCGCACAGAGAGATCGCTGTTTCTGGGTAAAGACGGATGCCGACGTTTGTTTAAATTTGTGACAAGGATCGAAAACACCTGTTATGTCATTGTTTACTGACAAATTTCAAATAAGCCGGTAATATGTCATAGAAGCTTATTATAGAAGCTTATTAGAACTGTTTTCTTGAAGTTGCTGTTTTTGATTTACGTAAATACGACATCTGAATGAGCTGTTTATGGGAAACATGAAAGCCCATGTTGGTTTACCGAGATCGTAACAACTGCTTTAACAAGATTTTATAACACTATGTAACAAATTTTTATTTTTGTTTTGTTCCTGGGTACACAGTGTGTTTTCCTAACCTGTTATGCCTTAAATAAATAGAAAATAGCTGTTATTCCACAGAAACTTTGCTTCTGTGATCAGGACAATGATATTTTGAAATTTGTCTGTTTTCAAGAATATTCTCCATTCGCCTTCACTACTACTGGGTAGTCTTCTAGAATATTCTTTAACTGCTAGAACTGTCCAGAATTCTCTAGAAGTTTCCAGAATTATCTAGAAATTTCAAGAAACTTTTAGAACTTTCTAGAATGTTAAAAAAAAATAAAATCAAAGTTGGTGCTGAATGTAGTCATTTTTCCATAGACTTTAGACATAAGCAGTTGAAATATAACACTTAGAAGCCAGGAACAAAAATTGTGTTACATAGTGTAATGAACATAGTTTCTTATTGAGTCAAATAAATTAAGAATATATTGTAGAAATTTACCGTCACACTCTGTCCTTCTCCCCCGTCCACTTTTCATTCTTAATTTTCGTGGGGTCTGGTATCGTTTCCCCATCATTGGTCTTAAGTGATTCATGATCTGCCTTGTTTTGCTGGACAACTTGTTCCGAGTCCGGCAAGATTGCGATGTTCATTTCTTGAACCACTAACTCCTCCTTTTCTTTTCCTCATTTCTTCAAAAATGCTTTTAAATTCACTATAGTCCACCACCAAAAATCATCCAAACTCCTACCTGTATCATCCATTTAAATGAATTTTGTCTGTCCTGTTCAAAATTATGTCCTAAATCAATTTTTCCATCACTTTTTTGCATTTACCTTTTCTATATCACTATCAAAACATTGGCGACTTATCGCTTCTGGGTCAAATTTATCATGAATGGCCTTGGGTTGTACCGATGATTCATTGTGAATCATTTTTGTGAATTCACTTATCAAACAAACTGGAGTGGAGGCTATCTTCATGTCAGCTTTAGTGAGATCCTGAGTCCCGGTCGAAAAAGTTCAGATTTTTCAACTTGGGGAAGAGGGTAACGTGACGTGACGCAATATCGCGCCACAAATGCGCCAATCGCTCAAAATCGCTTCGCTTCATTTGCGTCTATCTCGCCGTGCTGCGTGGCTTGGTGCCACAACGCGTCCTTCCATAGGGTTTACATGGCAACCTGTCACTTGCGTCGTGCCCAGTGTGAACATGGCATGACACTAACTCCAACAGTAAGGGGCTTAATATTCTGTCCCCTGTGTACACAAATGCTTATTGTAGCTGCAGAATAAATTTTTTGGGTATGTCTCCAGCACCTGTAGCCACTTTGGAATATTTTTTATTCCATTCAATGGAATTATCCAAAAATATGCCAAGAAGGAATAAAAAGATGTATGAACTCTTCATACCTTTTACAAACCAAATATAATTATTAATAAAAATAGTATGTCAGTCTTCTCCAACATCAGACGTGTACTTCTTCTGGTTATTTTCACATCATGCACTCATCTTCTTGTATTTAGTTTCATTTAACATCAACAGCATCAAAACGTTATGACATAAACAATATGTCATTAATTAGTCGTAATAATTGGACAAAATGTGACTTTTTGAATTCATCCTACTCTGTAACGAGTTTTTGCTGCAGCAATGAAGTGTGTGTTGTCTACACTTTCTATTGTCAGTGTTGTGGAAACTTTTGATAAATCAGGTCTATTCTTAACCCTCAAAGGACAGCACAGCATTCTGTTTATGTTGCACTTTTCTTTCTTATTTTAACAATTGCTGGTCACGCAGGCCAATGGGGAGAAATCTTCACATCTACAGGCCTTCTTTCACAAGGGAGCTGCTCAGCCCCGTTCGAGGGTTTGCAGCTGTGAGAGAATGCTGATGAAAGGTTTTCACAAAAATAGAAAAAAATGTTTAATTCCATGATTCAGGTTAATATCCATATAACTAACAGTGATCTGTTTAACTTCAATTCTATGATGATAAATCTGTCATGATTTTAGCCTGACATCTATGAGAAAAGGCTGCAGGGGTGGTGGTCAAGTATTTAGTGTGCTTGCTACTATCTACGAAAAAAGATCCAAAATGTGTTCAATCATTCATTTTCTACTGCTTATCCGGGTCCAAGTTGCAGTGACAATAGACCAAACAGCTCATCCCACACTTCCTTATCCTAGGCCAAGTCCTGCAACACTTCCTGAAGAATCCCAGCTGGGAAATATAATCCCTCCAGTGTGTCCTGGGTCTTCCCCTGGGCCTCCTTCCACCAGGATGTGCCTGGAAGACCTCCCAAGGGAGATGACCAGGGGCATCTTCACCAGCTGCCCCAACCACCTCAGCTGACTCCTTTTGATTTGAAGAAGCAGCAGCTCTACTCTGAGTCCCTCCCAGGTATTCAAGCTTCTCACCCAGTCCAGGAGTCTAAGTCCAAAGTTCATGACCATAGATGAGGATCAAAGCATAAATCGACTGATAAATTGAGAGCCTTGCCTTCTGGCTTGGCTCCTTCTTCTCCATGATGGTCTGGTACAGTGTCTGTAAAACATCAGATGCCACCCCAATCTGTCCATCGATCTCATGCTCCAACTTACCCCTACTCATGAACAAGACCCAGAGAAACTTAAACTCCTCCCCTTGAGGCAATAGCTCTTCCCTGACCCAAAGTGAACAATCCACCCTTTTCCGACAGAGGATCATGATCTCAGATGTGGAGGTGTTGATTCTCAACCCAGTCGCTTCACACTTAGCCTCAATCCTACTCAGTGCTGCTGCCTGCTGAAGCCAACAGAACCAAATAATCTGCAAAAAGCAGACATGCAACTCTGAAGTCATTAAACTGGACACAATCTGGTCCCTGACTGCACCCTGAAATCCTGTCCATGAACATTACAAATAGGACAAAGTGCCAAGATGTAGCCCTGGTGAAGTCCAGCATCCAATGCTAAGAAGGAGGACACAGCTCCTACTTTGGCCATACAGAGATCAAATCGCATGTTACAGTGGTTCCGGTACCCCATACTCCCGCAGTGTCCCCACAATAGACCTCAAGGGACCCAGCCATACAGTTTTTCTAAGTTCACAAAACACATGTAGACTGGTTGGTCATACTCCCAAGACCCTTCTAATGTCCTTGCGATTGTAAAGAGCTGCTCCCCTGTTTCATGACCAGGATGGGATCCGCATTGCTCCTGCAGAATCTCAGGTTTGACTAACGGTCTAAGTCTTCTCTCTAGTACCCTGGCATAGACTTTACCAGGGAGTGTAATTTTTCGAGATTTGGAACATACTCTCCAGTCCCTGTTTTTCAACATGGATACCATCATCCCAGTTTGTCATTCCGGAGGTACTGTCCCTTACTTCTATGGAACATTGTATGGGCATATCAGCCATGACAGCCCAAGAACATCCAGAGACTTCTTTTTTGACTACCTCGGTGACTTCCACTAGGCTGATGGCACCAGAACTGCCCTGGACTTCCATTCCTGCCTCCCCAATAGAGGGCATGTCAGTAGGGATGAGGAGATCCCCAAAGTGTTCTTTACACCACCTGATTATATCCTCAGTCCATTTTAGCTGCTCTCCTCCTTTGCTGAACACAGCCTGGACTTATAACTGCCTCCTGTTCCTGAGTCGTCTGACAGTTTGCCAGAACTGCTTTGAGGCTGACCAAAAGTCATTCTCCATGGCTTCTCCAAATTCCTCCCACACTTGAGTTCTCCACCACTGAGACTGCTGTCCGTCTGGCCTGCTGGCATCTGTCCTTTACTTCCAGAAACCTCTGTGGGAACCAGATATGAAGGCCTCCTTCTTCAGCTTGATGGCTTCCCTTACCACAGGTGTACCCCATGCAGATTCTTGGGTTGTGATGACAACAAGTACTGTCAACCATCTGACCACAGTTCAAAGCAGCTGCCTCAGCAATGGAGGCCTTGAATATGGCCCACTCCGCTTCCATGTCCCAGATCTCCCTTGGAATGTGGGAAAGTTTCTTTGGAGGTGTGAGCTGAATGCTGTCTGGACAGGCTCTTCCACCAAATGTTCCCGGAAAACCCTCACCATGTGTTTAGGTCTTCCTGGTCAGTTTGGTGGCTTACCCCGCCATCTGACACTACTCATCACCAGGTGGTGATCAGCTGACAGCTCCCTCTCTTCACCCGAGTGTCCAAGACACACGGTCGCAGATCTGTTGGCAGGTTAAAAAAAAACAAAAAACAATAATTACTTTTGACCTAGGGTACTCTGATTGTACTTACAAACACCTTTGTGCTTAAACAAGGTGTTTGTTGCGGACAATCCATGGCCAGCACAGAAGTTCAAAAACAAAGCACCACTCTTATTGAGATCGGGGGGTAGTTCCTCCCAATCACTCCCCTCCAAGTTTCACATGAGCAATGAAGTCCCCCAGTAGAATTAAAGAGTCCCCAGCAGGAACCTTTTCCAGGATCTCACAAGGAGTCTTAACAGTTATGCACAAACAACAGTTAGATCCCTCTCTGTGAGGCAGAGTCGCATTGAGGCAGTCCTCTCATTCACAGGTCAAAACTCCAAAATAATGGCACTCAGTTGGGGCTCCTCACACCTGCCTAGCACCTCTCACCTTGGACAACTCCAGCCTCTGTTCTGGAGTTCTGTTCAAGAGCCCATGCTGTGTGTAGAGGTGAGCCCAACTATTTTGAGTTGGTATCGTTCAACTTCTCACACAAGCTCAGGCTCCCCTCTGGAGAGGTGATGTTCCACACTGCAAGAGTCAAGTACCATAACTGAGTGTCAGTGCATGACGGCACCAGACCCTTTATATGCACCCTGTGGGTGTTTTAAGTCCCATAATTGTAGAAGTGAAAAAACAAAACAAAACAAAACAAAAAAACAAGCAACAAAAAACAACCCTGAAATAAATTATCCATAAATTGATAAGAAACACGCCAAACAGGCTGTGGTGGGAGCAAAATAACAGCAACATATTTAACAAGTTTAAGAACTGCAAATATGCATTCAGTGGCATCTTCATTAGGTACACCTGCACATTAAAGCAAATATGTAATCAGCCAATCACGTATAGCACAAACTCAGTGCTTTCTGGCACGTCGTCATGGTCAAGAGCATCTACTGAAGTTTAAACCAGGCATCCAGATGGAGAAGAAAAGATATATTTTAAGTGACTTTGGACTTTGTAGTTGGTGCCAAAAGTGCTGGTTTCAGTATTACCGAAATTGCGTTTGAGGAACGTTTCCAGCACCTCGTAGAATCGATTGCGCGAAGACTTAAGGTAGTTATGGTAGTTCTGAAGGTAAAAGTATCTAATAAAATGGCCAGTGAGTATATGAGCTACAATGCAGTGATGCAGACTCTAATATAAAAAATACAAAATTAAATATGAAATAATAAAAATATTTCCCATATTTAACACCAGAGTTGTAATGTCTGGTTGGCTTTGTATAGGTTGTTGTGTGCATGATAACTGTTTGCAAAATGTAACTCTGCCAGATGTTGTGATGTGCAAGACACAAAATGCTCACAGAACAAGCCAGTACGTACCAACTGGGGGCACCAGCATCAGTGTGATGGTACTCTGTGCTCCATGAAACTCCTTTTCCTGTTGACTTTGGTGGCTAACATCTCGAGAGAAGCATTTTTATGACCTAGTAACTGTGGTCGGTGGGCTTTTCTCTTAGTGATTGAAAGCAAAATGTACCTTTTTTGGGTGGGTGTGTATGTCTGTGGGATGGGGGGTGTGAATGTACCTTTGGGGCAAGTAGAGGTCTGTCTATATATCTATCTGTGTGTTTGAGTTCTTTGACAATGGAGATTTGATCGACAATCTGGCATAATGCTGGGAGATAAACATTAATGCAAGCACCAATTATGCTGATATCATCAAATTTCGGTATGACACTGGTGATTTTCAACTTCATCGCTATTTTTTGATGTTTTTAGAGTTTGGATATGTTGGACCCACAGTCTATAGAATTGAAAAAAACAAAGGCCTCAGCCAACCTGCAGTTTTGTGAAAAATCAACATCCCCCTCTCACCACAAGCACATGAGAGTCATAAAAGGTTTGTCTGTCTACACGTGGTCCTGAGATATACTGAAGTCCAGTCCAGGCTGTACCCTTTTTCTCACCCTATGACTGCTGGTATAGGCGCCAGCTTCCCATTACCCTATTGGAAATAAGTGGGTATAGAAAATGAATCAATAAATTTCTTTAATATTAATCACAGAATATGCAAAATATCAGAAGTGTCTGGTAACACAGAGGTGGTCACTGCAGAGGTACATGTGTATGTCTACCTCACTCAATGTAAAGAAACTTTTAAAACATTTTTTACTTACCTTAGCCCTTGCCTGCTTGCTGGCGCTGGTCTCCACAGAGACAACTCAATTGCCAATGAGGGGCTCATTCTTCTGCTTACAACAAGATTTTAAAAAGTGTTGACACAGTTAGAGAGGGAAATATGAACACATTTACCACTGTAGAGATCCTCCCCAGACTATCAGACACTTCTGGCATTTTCACCTGTTCAGTGGTGACAAGCAGTGTTTTTCTGGTAGTGTTTTTAGCTCTCTCCAACCAATTACACTGCGTAGCTTGTGACAGTGATTGTGTTTGAAATCACAGTGCACTGATTAAAGCTGCTTTTACACTGAGCGAAAACACAAATCCAAAAACATCTAAAAATAGTATGTAAGCTAAAGAGTTCCCATTTAAGAATTCTGTGACAAAGGTCACAAAAGTCCATGTATTCGGTACTTTAACTTTTTCCATAATCCGCCTGGTGGCCCCCTGCGCTCCCCAGAATGCACTGCAGCGCCAGCAGAGTTCCGGCGTCTCACAGTGCATGTAAACAATGGCAAAGTGAAGATGTGGATGGCGATGATCCAGCGAGTTCACAGGCTATTATCATGATGACACATTCTCCCAAGTTGAGAGGGTTCTCTAGAGGAGGTGTAGCAGCTGTGATGGACTTCTGCCATGCCCCGATGTTGTCCATACTTAATGAGGTTTGTTTACATTGTGCTCTGCACCAGAACTCTGCTGATACCGACCTCTCGCGTGAGTCATAGACCACGAGATGGCGCGAGATTCCTAACTGCAAAACAGCGAATGGACTGTGGACATCATTCAAATTTTACCACAGCCCACTGAGGTAGTGTGGTGTGAATATACGCAACGCTGGTGTGAATGAGACAGATATATGCTTCCACTCTCAATGAAGCGAGATTGTCGTAAGCACCAGCTTATTTCCATTTAAAGAGACATGGCACAGAAACTTGTTCTTTCTTAGAGACTTCAACATGTTTCCATTTTTCTTCTTATTTCATTGTCTATAAGGTATTTCTGTCCCTAAACTTCAATATGTTTTTTAGACCCCTACTGACCCATAAGAGTGTGCTGAAAAGCTGAATAGTATGTAAGTCAGTTGGTTCTCATTTATTTTTGGCTTCTTTAATCCAGTATAATGGACCAGATACTTTGCTGTGGGTCAGTCACTTCAGAAAGTATACGTTTGTTGTTATGTGTCGACGCGGGTTGAGGAGCGGACCTGCGTCTGACGGAACCCAGCGCTAAAATAACCAGAAAGCGGTTCCAATAACAAAACAATTTATTTCTTCCACCCTTTGGTGCATAACAACGTGTACAAACTAAAACAGCGTCAGTCTGGTGGAGTGAAGGCTGGCACGCTCTCCAGCGCCCAAAAGGATTGAGGCCCGGCGCTTCTGGACTCACTTTTACCGCCAAACATCCCCCAGGTGGACACGACAAACCGACTCTCTGCGAAGGATAGAAGAGGTGAGGTAAGTCAGCAGTTACAAGCAATATCCTTAAAAAGGCACACACTATCAGCAACACATTCAGGTCTGTATTTAAGCTTTATGTTTATGAGCAGCTTCTCACAACAGGTGGAGGATCAGTTGTCCGCACGCCACGGCAGTGAGAAGCGAGCTGCACAATTCTCATCACAATTCAAATATACTGCGTAACAAAATACCAAGTTACTATCAACAATTGGTCAAACAATTATTCACCTCTGATGTGTGCTGACAGCATGTGTCCCTCACCCTTCTTCCTTCACAGGCACGATGTCAAACCCAGGCGCGGTCCTCAGCGTCTCACAAACAAACACCACAAGGTCGAGTTCCCGGCAATTCTGCTTGAATCACACATGGCTTAAATGCAGAATGCCATCTAATTATCTGCTTCAGCTGAAAGTCTTTAAGGTTGCATGTGAGCACCATCCACAGGTGCTGCACATAACGTTGATGAGGGTGAAGGACTCTTCAGCCAGCACCTTCTCCACAGACAAATCAGTTTTCATACCACCTGGAGAGCAAAGAAAAGAAAAGAACACTAAAATGTCCAGCCACACCCCCCCAACACACAACAGTACCCCCCCTTTAACGGGAAGCCTCCCGGCGACCGAACAGACCAGGTCCGAGAATAGCACCTCCCTCCGGGGTCCTCGTCAGGAAGCAGACAGCATAACGCTCCCAAGGTCCACCACAGACAGCAGGACAGGGCACCGCAGCTGGAAGGCCGGCTGGCATCAACAAAAACCCCAAAACAGTCCCTAATACAATCCAACATACAAGAAAAAACATAAAACCCACCCAAAACCTCCCCAGGGGACTGTCCCATCCAACCACGGGAAGAAAAGAAAAACTCCCAAATGCAAAAACCCAACACAGCCCCACAAACACAATACAAACATAAATGCATAAAAGAAAAATAACAAACAACCCTCCCAGAACGACTTGCAGAGCCCAACACCCCCAGAAGGCCTTTACCGCCGGTTCCAGGAGGAATAGCCAGAACCGGAATCCCACAAAGGTCCCCAGGTACACATGGAGCAAACGGCGCCCCCCAGAGGACTGTACCATCAAACCCCAGGAGGCACCCTCCCCACAACCCCGGAACCCCAGACCCGGCCACACCTGGCTAGTCGGCCCCACAAACCAATTCCCCCCCAGAGGACCGTCCCATCAACCCTGGAGGTGGAACCCGGAAGGAAACAAAACAAAATCAAAGTCCAACCCCCGGAGGACTACCCTAAACAACCCCGGGGGCAAATAAAACAACCGTTAAACCCTGTTACCTTCCCCGGCACCCCGAAAGACCCCAGGTCCCTCCCAGAGCCCCTCGGCGGCTCAATTTTGGCGAACGGCACAAAACATCAAGCCGGGGAAGGGAACAGGAAAAACTAACCCAGCCCCAACCCCTAGGCGCAGCGGAAAACCGGAAATACGTCCGGTGCCCCAACTCGACCATACCCCAGCCTCTCGGGAGGGGTGGAACTACCGAAATGGCGAACGGCAACAGATCGGCCCACCCCTCCGACTGAGGTATGTTCCTGCTGCACCACACCCCGGCAACACCAATGACGAACGGTACAAAGGCCCACCGAGGCTGGAGTGGAACCGGGCCCTAACCAAACCAAGAAAAACGTCCCTAACAACCCCCCCCTAGGTGCAGAGGTCTTCTGAGAACGCTCAGCATGACCAACCTGCACCACCCCACAACCCACAAGACGAACGGTCTTGGGGCAAGTGAGGTTGGGGTTAGGGAAGTAGGGAAATAAAAAACAACAAAACAACCCCAGACCCAAACAGAAAATACCTAAATACACATAAAAAAACAACGATCAAGTGAGTCCAGACGGGCTTCTAACCGCCTATCGTTCACTCCACCAGACACGCCTCTGACTCCCCAAACAAATTATAACCCCTATTCACAGAAACAAAACATTAACCCATACAAGTTTTTTTTTTTTTTTTTTGTGTGTGTGTATTATTTCGCCTGTCCCAGAACACCTGGAGATACGTCACCAGAGAACATTGCATCAAAAATGAAGCACAGGCTTCAACGTCTCCCGCATAAGGCTCCGGATGACAAATAATCAGTTCGGACGCCGAATCTCTGGGAGACGGAGTTATCTGCACCGGTATCGATGGTGCCGCAGCTGGAGCAGCAGGAAGCGGAACGGCTTGCGCTGCAAGGTCCGTAACATGGGCGTCTGTTGGTTTAATTTGGTTTGCGAGATGCAGTAATTGCTCCCATATTTTCTCCAAGTGTTCTTGAACTCTTTCGGCGAAAGGAACCGCCTCTGCCGCTGGGTCCATTATGGAATGGCCGGGAACTACTGTTATGTGTCGACGCGGGTTGAGGAGCGGACCTGCGTCTGACGGAACCCAGTGCTAAAATAACCAGAAAGCGGTTCCAATAACAAAACAATTTATTTCTTCCACCCTTTGGTGCATAACAACGTGTACAAACTAAAACAGCGTCAGTCTGGTGGAGTGAAGGCTGGCACGCTCTCCAGCACCCAAAAGGATCGAGGCCCGGCGCTTCTGGACTCACTTTTACCGCCAAACACCCCCCAGGTAGACACGACAAACCGACTCTCTGCGAAGGATAGAAGAGGTGAGGTAAGTCAGCAGTTACAAGCAATATCCTTCAAAAGGCACACACTATCAGCAACACATTCAGGTCTGTATTTAAGCTTTATGTAAATGAGCAGCTTCTCACAACAGGTGGAGGATCAGTTGTCCGCACGCCACGGCAGTGAGAAACGAGCTGCACAATTCTCATCACAATTCAAATATACTGCGTAACAAAATACCAAGTTACTATCAACAATTAGTCAAACAATTATTCACCTCTGATGTGTGCTGACAGCATGTGTCCCTCACCCTTCTTCCTTCACAGGCACGATGTCAAACCCAGGCGCAGTCCTCAGCGTCTCACAAACGAACACCACAAGGTCAAGTTCCCGGCAATTCTGCTTGAATCACACATGGCTTAAATGCAGAATGCCATCTAATTATCTGCTTCAGCTGAAAGTCTTTAAGGTTGCATGTGAGCACCATCCACAGGTGCTGCACATAACGTTGATGAGGGTGAAGGACTCTTCAGCCAGCACCTTCTCCACAGACAAATCAGTTTCAATACCACCTGGAGAGCAAAGAAAAGTAAAGAACACCAAAATGTCCAGCCACACCCCCCCAACACACAACAGTACCCCCCCTTTAACGGGAAGCCTCCCGGCGACCGAACAGACCAGGTCCGAGAATAGCACCTCCCTCCGGGGTCCTCGTCAGGAAGCAGACAGCATAACGCTCCCAAGGTCCACCACAGACAGCAGGACAGGGCACCGCAGCTGGAAGGCCGGCTGGCATCAACAAAAACCCCAAAACAGTCCCTAATACAATCCAACATACGAGAAAAAACATAAAACCCACCCAAAACCTCCCCAGGGGACTGTCCCATCCAACCCCGGGAAGAAAAGAAAAACTCCCAAATGCAAAAACCCAACACAGCCCCACAAACACAATACAAACATAAATGCATAAAAGAAAAATAACAAACAACCCTCCCAGAACGACTTGCAGAGCCCAACACCCCCAGAAGGCCTTTACCGCCGGTTCCAGGAGGAATAACCAGAACCGGAATCCCACAAAGGTCCCCAGGTACACATGGAGCAAACGGCGCCCCCCAGAGGACCGTACCATCAAACCCCAGGAGGCACCCTCCCCACAACCCCGGAACCCCAGACCCGGCCACACCTGGCTAGTCGGCCCCACAAACCAATTCCCCCCCAGAGGACTATCCCATCAACCCTGGAGGTGGAACCCGGAAGGAAACAAAACAAAATCAAAGTCCAACCCCCGGAGGACTACCCTAAACAACCTCGGGGGCAAATAAAACAACCGTTAAACCCTGTTACCTTCCCCGGCACCCCGAAAGACCCCAGGTCCCTCCCAGAGCCCCTCGGCGGCTCAATTTTGGCGAACGGCACAAAACATCAAGCCGGGGAAGGGAACAGGAAAAACTAACCCAGCCCCAACCCCTAGGCGCAGCGGAAAACCGGAAATACGTCCGGTGCCCCAACTCAACCATACCCCAGCCTCTCGGGAGGGGTGGAACTACCGAAATGGCGAACGGCAACAGATCGGCCCACCCCTCCGACTGAGGTATGTTCCCGCTGCACCACACCCCGGCAACACCAATGACGAACGGTACAAAGGCCCACCGAGGCTGGAGTGGAACCGAGCCCTAACCAAACCAAGAAAAACGCCCCTAACAACCCCCCCCTAGGTGCAGAGGTCTTCTGAGAACGCTCAGCGTGATCAACCTGCACCACCCCACAACCCACAAGACGAACGGTCTTGGGGCAAGTGAGGTTGGGGTTAGGGAAGTAGGGAAATAAACAACAACAAAACAAAACGACCCCAGACCCAAACAGAAAATACCTAAATACACATAAAAAAACAACGATCAAGTGAGTCCAGACGGGCTTCTAACCGCCTATCGTTCACTCCACCAGACACGCCTCTGACTCCCCAAACAAATTATAACCCCTATTCACAGAAACAAAACATTAACCCATACAAGTTTTTTTTTTTTTTTTTGTGTGTGTGTATTATTTCGCCTGTCCCAGAACACCTGGAGATACGTCACCAGAGAACATTGCATCAAAAATGAAGCACAGGCTTCAACGTCTCCCGCATAAGGCTCCGGATGACAAATAATCAGTTCGGACGCCGAATCTCTGGGAGACGGAGTTATCTGCACCGGTATCGATGGTGCCGCAGCTGGAGCAGCAGGAAGCGGAACGGCTTGCGCTGCAAGCTCCGTAACACGGGCGTCTGTTGGTTTAATTTGGTTTGCGAGATGCAGTAATTGCTCCCATATTTTCTCCAAGTGTTCTTGAACTCTTTCGGCGAAAGGAACCGCCTCTGCCGCTGGGTCCATTATGGAATGGCCGGGAACTACTGTTATGTGTCGACGCGGGTTGAGGAGCGGACCTGCGTCTGACGGAACCCAGCGCTAAAATAACCAGAAAGCGGTTCCAATAACAAAACAATTTATTTCTTCCACCCTTTGGTGCATAACAACGTGTACAAACTAAAACAGCGTCAGTCTGGTGGAGTGAAGGCTGGCACGCTCTCCAGCACCCAAAAGGATTGAGGCCCAGCGCTTCTGGACTCACTTTTACCGCCAAACACCCCCCAGGTGGAAACGACAAACCGACTCTCTGCGAAGGATAGAAGAGGTGAGGTAAGTCAGCAGTTACAAGCAATATCCTTCAAAAGGCACACACTATCAGCAACACATTCAGGTCTCTATTTAAGCTTTATGTAAATGAGCAGCTTCTCACAACAGGTGGAGGATCAGTTGTCCGCACGCCACGGCAGTGAGAAGCGAGCTGCACAATTCTCATCACAATTCAAATATACTGCGTAACAAAATACCAAGTTACTATCAACAATTAGTCAAACAATTATTCACCTCTGATGTGTGCTGACAGCATGTGTCCCTCACCCTTCTTCCTTCACAGGCACGATGTCAAACCCAGGCGCAGTCCTCAGCGTCTCACAAACGAACACCACAAGGTCAAGTTCCCGGCAATTCTGCTTGAATCACACATGGCTTAAATGCAGAATGCCATCTAATTATCTGCTTCAGCTGAAAGTCTTTAAGGTTGCATGTGAGCACCATCCACAGGTGCTGCACATAACGTTGATGAGGGTGAAGGACTCTTCAGCCAGCACCTTCTCCACAGACAAATCAGTTTTCATACCACCTGGAGAGCAAAGAAAAGAAAAGAACACCAAAATGTCCAGCCACACCCCCCCAACACACAACATTTGTGAAGCTAAGGTGGAAAGAGTTAAAGGATTTTCCTTTGTTTTTTCCAAAGGCCAAAATTTACACTCATGAGTTTGCAAGCAGAACTCTTACTGAAGGTTCTAAATCCCAACACAGTAGTTTGTGCAACTCAGAAGGCTGTTTACTCACACCCACAGTGTGGTGTGCAAGCAAGGAGATCAATAAAATCAAATTTTTAAGAATCAGGTTGTCTCACCCTTGCTCTCAGCCAGTAGCTCCTCTGTCATAAGTCCATCTTGTCGGTTCCCCAGGACAAAGGCGAGGAAAGACAGGATGAGGGCATCCAGGATGCCCATAATGGCCAGGATGTAGGCCCAGCGCACCGAGCAGGCCCCCAGGCTGTACTTGTCTGTCTGCTCGCCACACATCCGCCGGACTTCATCGCTGTCCCAGCCATCAGGATAGATCATACAACCCAACACCAGACACACACCTACAGAATGAGCGAGAAAGTAAAGGACAACAGGGGTCGAAACATCAGGAGGCATCGTGGATATATGACAAGAGGCAGGAAAGGAAACTAGGGAAGGAAATAAGAACGTGTGTAGAACACAAATGCATTTCAGGGGCAAAATTGCTGCAATAAATGAAGTGAGAGACAATGAGGTTTTTTTCTGAAATTATTACAGATAAAGAAAACCAATCACTTCAAATACTTTAAACTGTTGAGCCTTATATTTGGGGCTTTCATTGCCTCTCCTAGATGGGAAATAAATGTTTAGACATAGCTTCCCACCACTGTTAGAGTCAGGAATGCCACTGGAACCAAACAGCCATATCATTTGGGACACTTGAAATGAGTGCAATATTTGTTAATGTGCAACATCCACAGTTAATGTACATAGTTTTCTCTTTAATTTTTTTTTTGCATATAATTTTGCTATTACGGCCATATGACATTTTTTCTCTTGCGTTCTGAATATGCCTTTTTCTTTCTGTTACATTTTATGTTTATTTCCTTTTAAGTCTTTTAAGACCTTTTAAGTCTGCATGTGGTTTACTCAGGTTTATATTTGCACTGAAAAGGCTTGCACCTTACTTTTCTTTGTACTTTTTACAATGACAAAAAAGAATCTAAAGTTTTCTTGGAAGTGTTTGACAGGAAAAGAACCAGTGGCTTTCAAATAACAATTTACAGTTTCAAAATGCTGAAAACACTAAATAAAGCAGCTGCTTCAGACAATGTTACATTGTTTTGAAATGCGTGACAATGATTCGCTTTTAGAAAAACTTGTACTGTAAAGGAAACAATTACTTCAGGAAGCAGAGGTGGGACTAAGTCACTATCATGAATCAGCAAGTTCCAAGTCAAGTCTCAAGTCATAATGGCCACCAATTGTTTGCAAGCTCACTTGAGACTTGACTTTGGACTTGCAGATTGATGACTTGAGAATGACTTGACACTGACTTCATCTCGCCTGTCTCAATAAGCTTTTCATTGTCCAAAACCACTTGAAACACTAAGTGAAACACTTGTTCTAATTGTACTGAAATGCTTGAAACAGACAATGATTCACTGTTTCAAAATTGTTGAATGTGAAATAACTAAATACTTCACAAAATGAGTAGCATTTCAAACAGTAAAAAATGTTTTACTTCAGAAAACTATTCACATTTCAAAATACATGAGATTAAATTAGAGATACTAAATTAAATGCTTACTTGAAACAATCAATACAATCAATGAAACTGTCAGAAAAAGTTTTTAGTGTGTCACATTCAAAACACAGTGAAACGTTTCATAAAATACTTCACTTTTAAAAGCCTCAAAACAAGAAAATTAATCAGTAATTCACTGTTTCAGAATACTTCAAACTGTAAATGAGCAAAGAATATGTTTTTAGTTTGAAACGTTTGAAACATAATGAACCATAACCTTTTCGAAATAATTCACTTTTCAAAATCATTGCAAAGAAAGAAAAGAAAAAAGAAATAAAAAAGAATAAAAAGAGATTTTATTGTATTGCAACAGTAAAATGCAATACAATAAAACAATAATAATAAAAATATAGGCTCCAGCTCCCCGTGACCCTTAATTGGAGTAAGCGGGTGTAGAAAATAGTGGATAATAATAATAATAATAATAATAATAATAATATAATAATATAAATAAATAAATAACAGAATAAATATCAGAAAATTCTCAAAATACTTCAAACTGTAAATGAAACAATTCTGTCAAGATTTTTTTTTAATCATTGATTGACTAAATGAAACGCTTGCTTCAAAATGCTTGAAAACCCAGCTGAAAAATTATTTCATAAAATGATTTCCTGTTTTGAAAAACTGAAAATACATTTCTGAAAACTAATGTTTCTGATATGATTGAAGCAATAAATGAAACAATTATTAATAAACAATTATTAATAAAATTATTCATATCTTTTAATG
Organism: Thalassophryne amazonica; assembly: GCF_902500255.1. Lineage (NCBI taxonomy): Eukaryota > Metazoa > Chordata > Actinopteri > Batrachoidiformes > Batrachoididae > Thalassophryne > Thalassophryne amazonica. The sequence continues at coordinate 53,396,188 of NC_047110.1, forward strand.
GTACAGTAAACATACAGTAAATTAAACACTGGATTCACAAAATAATTCTGTGTTTTGAAACACTAAAAACACCAATTTCCCAAAAAACAAAAAAACACTTATTTCCCAATTGCATGAAGCATTATGGTAGTGACAGCTATTGGACAATGGATTCAAACCACTCTAAAATTAACTACTGCCTACACTCCTGATTCCAATCCTGCAACAAGCTGACTGCACAGATACCCATAATGCATTGTACATTTATAATAGTGTGCACTTCAATTCTTAATCCCAGAATACCGATGTCGCACTGCACATGCATCATTTCAGAGCATAAACAGCTCGTCTGAGAAAGAGTCTCTTCACCCAAAGTGATCAAATGGATTAATGGGATTATTAACCATCACATGACAAGGTAAAACCTCTTGAATCATTCTAAAGCCAGTTTTAAGCAGAAACGAGGCTGTTTTAAGCAGAAAAGAGGCGATACACTGTGATATTTGGAAATGACGGACACGACGCTCTGATCGCTTTCTTCGTCTTTTATGATGAAATAATGCTGAATTTAGGTGGAAATGATTGTTGTACAAAAGCTTCAGATATCTGTCACTGAGATAGATGATGACTGGAGTGCAGTTTGAAGCAGAAATGAGGTGATAATCTGTGAATGACGCATGCTCAGTGAATACAGGGCTACCGATTTTTAGGGGGGACCGTTCGGCCTGCAACATCGGATCACTGCATGTACTCTGTATTTGTTTTCACCATCACCTGAACTTTTAATTAATATAACCTGCATTATCTCCATGTCTTTTATACAATTATCTGTATATGTCTTAAGTACCCTGAATTCCTTCTTGTCCATCTTTGTAGCTCCTCCACAGCTGTGAATGCACACTTGAAAACATGCAATCTGCCCATATGCACATCAAAACCCTTGCATGCACACACTGCTGCAGACTTAAATGGTCCTGAAAACAGTGAGTGGTGAAATGTGTTTTTACAAGTCAAAATGTAGTGGTTCACTCAGTGGCTCAAATAGTTGTTCTGACAGACTGACTGCTATAAACTCAGACCTGCGAGCCACTTTAGTTATTTCTATGGCACATAGTAGTACAGAAAATGTCAGTTAACACTGTCAAAACTTTCAGATAAACTTACACAGTAATGCAGCTACACAACAGCAGCAGTTGATCGGATTTCATTTTGCAGTCTCCAGGAAACACCACTGAGTTACCCCTATTCACTCATCAAAAACTGAACTTGGCTTTGACAGGTTCCAGTGGAGACCCATTAGGACCCACAGTCTGACATTCTACCCATCAAAGTGTGGTACAGCAAACTGCAGGCATTAGTCTGGTACATCCAGTAGTTCAGCTGTCAACTGAATCTAATCAGGACCTTGACATGACTCCAGTTTGAGATTTATTGGTTTGTTTATTTATTTACGGGATGCAGGCACATTGTGACTCAATCCCATTTTAAGGTTAGTCAGCTCAGGATCACAACCCCATTACCCAAAAGCATTTTCAGGCTCAGACTGTCATCGAATCACTCATACATTGCTTCATCCATTAAAGAGATGTTTTCCCAAAGCATTTCGCATTTTGAGTTTTATTAAAATTATCAAAGCTTTACCACTCACAGAACATAAAGAGCAATTTGAGATGCTCCAAAATCTGTGGGAGGAACTAAAATACACAATATTATATGGTTCATTCAGCTACATTTTATACCACTGATGAGGTGTTTTTCAGATCTACAGAGAGATTAATTTGCTGTATACGTTTTATGTTATATTCTTGATCACATAAGTCTGTAGTGCAGGTACTATGAGTAAGTCACTTTGGCTTCCTCCTTGTTTTCACTTAGGGTCACCACAGCAGATCTGAGGTGGATCTGCATTTGGATTTGGCACAAGTTTTACATGGGATGTCCTTCTCAATGCAGCTCAATAGTAAAGGGAGAATTGGCCTTGAACCAGGAACCTTCTATTCTGGAAATAAGCACACTGTGGTGTGTGCTTGTTTCTGTGGTGTGCCTTAAGGCTCTGTTCTGGGACCTGTATTATTTGCTCTATATTTGTTCCCATTTGGTCGTGCCTCGAGCTCCTTTAAAGATGTCTCTTACCACTGTTATGCGGATGACATCCAGCTGTATATTTCATTTTCTCCTCAAACGGTTTCTAGGTTTCAGGTGCACAATAAGAGGAAAGCTCTGTGGTCCGCAGACTTTTTATTCACCCTAGGGACAGAAAGTAGCCCTGCACCCTTAGAACACAGAGCCTGGGCCGGTACGTAGGGCTTGACTAGTTCAGCTAAGTAGGGAGGTGCTAGTCTGTGAATAATTTTATAGGTTAATAGCAGAACCTTAAAATCGGATCTCACAGAGTCAGGAAACCAGTGAAGAGACACCAAAATGGGTGTAATGTGGTCAAACTTTCTGCTTCCTGTCAAGAATCTGGCAGTAGCATTTTGAACCAACTGGAGACCCCAGTCTTGCAATAATGATGGAATAAGATCAGCAACTGATACTGTGTAAGTAAGTAAGTCCCTTCGGCTGCTCCCTTGTTTGCACTTGGGGTAGCCACAGCAAATCCAAGGTGGATCTGCATGTTGAATTGGCACAAGTTTTACGCCGGATGCCCTTCCTGACGCAACTCCACATTATATGGAGAAATGTGGCAGGGGTGGGATTTGAACCCGGAACCTTCTAAACTGAAACCAAGCGCATTATCCACTTGGCCACCACCCCCTAACAACTGATACTGTGTACATTTATGAAATATATGAAGTGTATATTGCTTGATGTGAGGCATAATTTATCTTCAAGGAGACATGTTAGATAATTTCATTATATGTTCTTGCAGTTAACCCCTCCCCAAAATATGTGAATGCAGACCACACATATCGCTCCATTTTCACGGTGAATTCAATATATGTGGATCACAAATTTTTATTGTTATTTAGCACATCCAGGCAGCACGGTGACATAGTAGTTAGCATGGTTACCTCGAAGCTAGAAGGTCCTGGTTTCACTTGCTGTCTGATTCTTTCTGTGTGGAGTTTGTGTGTTTGTGTGGGTCTCTCTGGGTGCTCTGGCTTGCTCCCACTTACCACTGAATTAGAAACTTTAAATTGAATGTATTTGTGAATGTGTTTGTGTGTCCATATGTGGCCCTGCAATAGAATGGCATTCTCTCTAGGGTGTACAACACCTCTCACCCTATGACTATTGGAATAGGCTCCGGCTACCCCATGACCCTTAACTGGAATAAGCAGGTATAGAAAATGAATTAATTAATTTACCACATTCATGGCCTTTCTTACGTTTGTTTTGTCTTTTTAACATGAATAACAGTCATGTAAACACACAACATCACATTAATACTGTATATGTTCCATGTCTGATCAGCAAATAAGGACACTTCACCTTCTGAAACTCTTTAAATGTGCTGTCAATGATTTTTCAAACTTGCACAAACTTCAGGATGGAAACAAAACATCCCTCCTTGGCCACTCTTCCTCCATCTTCCATCCACCACACTCAGCAAAACACTCTGCAGTTATAGGCTTTTAATGGGTTTGGCAGCTCTCTTTGTGGAAAAAGCCAAATGTATTTCTGGGAAATAGCTGCCGCCAAATATCTTGAAACAACCTCAACAGTTATATGGTGAGTTGTGAGTAATGCCGTCCGTATATGAAGGGGAAAAGGGCAAGAGAGTCAGAGCCTGGGACTCACATGCCATAATCGTTCACATGCCGAAATCTCATGCACTACATATGCACATGCAACCAGATCAAGAACATACCAGGGGGCAGAAAAGCTCAGAGCACAGAGGGAGTGTCATTTCACTCTCTGCACAGGACACCATTAAGCTACCAAATCTTTACAATGGCAATACTTACTTGCTGTGGTTTGCATTACAAACTGCTTTGTGGGTGGATGTGCATGTACGTGTGTGGAGGTGGGGGTGGGGGGTGAGTGGAAAAAAAATTACATCTGCAGAAACAATCATAGAACTAAAATCTAAAAACTAAAATTCTAGAATTTTAATAGCATCTGTACCGTGTACAGATGAGGTAATTTTCAACATTTTTGCTCCTGTATATGTTTGTCCTCATGTTGAAACAACAAAGAGGCAAGATCTGCTCTCTAATGTTCCCCAAACTGCATTTTCCTGCAAGTAAATAGCAGAAACAAATGCTTCTGAATATACTGTACAAAGCAACCTGTTGTATTGTGACATTTTGAAACTGGAAACTTATTGGATGTTAGGGGTCTGCCGTCTTTGACTTTCTTCTATATAGGTATATATCTATATAGAACAAACTCAACTATATATCTATATATAGATATATATATAGTCTAGATGTCAGAAATGGTATTGAACTTGGATAATGTCGGATCTATATGCTCTTAAACAACAGCACACCTGACGAGAATGCAGCTGTCAGTTATGCAGCTGTTTCAGCTTTGCCTGTCTATAGGGAGAGAGATGAAAGGTGGTGAGAGCCCACACAGGGAGGCGCGCTGGAACCCTGTGGCTGCCAGCATGCATCAAGCTCCATGCTAATGTCAGACGCAACGGCTGCCATATGCTGCTCGCCGATGGTGGAGCTATTCTCAACATCCATGCCTCCATTTGTCTATCCATCTTCCTGCAAACACTGGGATCACATGAGTGGAAAACTGGACTGAGAAATGCAGCAGTTTACATAAGAGGCTGCAGACTGGACAGATTAGGTGTGAGCAGGGGCATCTTGGAAACTGGGCAGATGGCACAGAACATGATAGTAGTAGATTTGTTTTCCCAGAGATGACCAAATCTCATTGACACTGAAAAAATCTGATTATGTCCTATAATTTCAATGTGCAAGTTGTGCCAGTGTTGTCGGTGACGATATGAACAGTATCACCTCTAATATATCTTCTTGACAAGATCTGACAAGATTAAGAATTTCTGGATTACGCACAAAAAGAATAAATCCATCACATTTTATCAAGGTCTGTGTCTAACCAGCTTCATCAAGGTGAATATGTACAACCCCAATTCCAATGAAGTTGGGACATTGTGTAGAATGTAAATAAAAACAGAATACAATGATTTGCAAATCTTCTTCAACCTATATTCAATTGATTACACCACAACGATAAGATACAAGATCAGTTAGAAAAGTAACAGACCTTTTTATTTTATGCAAAAAATATATGGATTTGATTCATATGTTTTTATGTCAGCGAAGCTTGAACCTTCGTGCGCATGCGTGAGTTATTTCACGCCTGTCGGTTGTGTCATTCGCCTGTGGGCAGGCTTTGAGTGAGCACTGGTCCACCCCTCTCGTCGTTTTTTCATTGCGAGGAAATGGCGGAATGATTTGGGGTTTGTTCCATCAGAGTTTTTTCAGAAACTGTTAGAGACAGGCAGCTGGAAACCATTCGGAAAATTCAGATGGCTTTCGGTGAAAATTTTATGGGCTTCACAGAGATTAAGGAGTGTTACTACCGCTTTAAGGATGGCCCACAATGGTGCACGGCGCGCCGTGCTCCGAGCCGCAATCGACAGGCAGAAACCACCAGATCATTTCTAAACTGATGGCTGTGTGGATCTGGGACCGTCGTGTGCCATTTTCCAGCAGATTTCACTTTTAACAAGAGATTTTGTCATGAAAAGCCCCGCAGAGGCTTCGCGCATCATGACGGAGCCGCTGATGGAGCGAGACAAAGAACGCCTCCATTTTGGAGTGTCAGAGGACAAGTTGGGACATGCCTATCTCGGCTTTCAGTGGCTTACCAGTCGAGTGAGTATAAGAGAAATTGTGGAGAGCTGGGCATGTCCCAACTTGTCCTCTGACACTCCAAAACGGAGGTGTTCTTTGTCTCGCTCCATCAGCGAATCCGTCGTGACACGCAAAGCCTCTGCGCAGCTTTCCATGACAAAATCTCTTGTTAAAAGTGAAATCTGCCGGAAAATGGCTGATGTCCAGCTCTTGTGATAACCAGAGAAATTGCACACAATGGTCCCGGATCCATACAGCCATCTGTTTAGAAATGAAATGGTCGTTTCAGCCTGTCGATCGCGGCTCAGAGCGCGGCGTGCCCTCGGCCGCTGTGGGCCGTCCTTAAAGCGGTAGTAACACTCCTTAATCTCTGTGAAGCCCATAAAATTTTCACCGAAAGCCATCTGAATTTATCGAATGGTTTCCACCTGGCTGTCTCACATGGTTCCTGAAAAAATTTTAATGCAACAAAACTGCAGTCGTTCAGACATTCTCCTGACAATGAAAAACGACGAGAGGGGTGGACCAGTGCTCACTCAAAGCCTGCCCACAGGCGAATGATGCAACCGACAGGCGTGAAAAAACTCACGCATGCGCACGAAGGTTCAAGCTTGGCTGACGTAAAAACATATGAATCAAATCCATATATTTTTTGCATAAAATAAAAAGGTCCGTTACTTTTCTAACAGACCTTGTATTTAATGTTCAAACTGATAGACTTTGTTTTTTGTGCAAATATTTGCTCATTTTGAAATGGATGCCTGCAACACATTTAAAAAAAGTTGGGATGGGGAAACAAAAGACTGGGAAAGTTGATGAATGCTCAAAAAACATCTGATTGGAAATTGGTGAGTGTCATGATTGGGTATAAAAGGAGCAACCCCAAAAGGCTCCGCTGTTCACAAGCAAAGATGGGGCGAGGATCACCACTTTGTGAACAACTGTGTGAAAAAATAGTCCAACAGTTTAAGAACAATGTTTCTCAGCAAGGAATTTAGGGATTCCATCATTTACAGTCCGTAATATAATCAGAAAATTCAGAGAATCTGGAGAACTTTCTACACGTAAGCAGCAAGGCCGAAAACCAACACTGAATGCCCGTGACCTTCGATCCCTCAGGCGGTACTGCATTAAAAACCAACATCATTGTGTAAAGGATCTTACTGCGTGGGCTCAGGAACACTTCAGAAAACCACTGTGAGTTAACACAGTTCGTCGCTACATCTACAAGTGCAAGTTAAAACTCTACCATGCAAAGTGAAAGCCATACATCAACAACATCCAGAAATGCCGCTGCCTTCTCTGGGCCCCAACTCATTTGAAATGGACAGACGCAAAGTGGAAAAGTGTGCTGTGGTCTGATGAGTCCACATTTCAAATTGTTTTTGGAAATCATGGACGTTGTGTCCTCTGGACAAAAGAGGAAAAAGACCATCCAGATTGTTACCAGCGCAAAGTTCAAAAGCCAGCATCTGTGATGGTATGGGGGGGTGTTAGTTCCCATGACATGGGAAACTTACACATCTGTGATGGCACCGTCAATGCTGAAAGGTACATCCAGGTTTTGGAGCAACACATGCTGCCATCCAAGCAACATCTTTTTCAGGGATGTACCTGCTTATTTCAGCAAGACAATGCCAAGCCACATTCTCTAATTGTTACTACAACATGGCTTCATAGTAAAAGAGTGTGGGTACTAGACTGGCCTCACCTGCAATCCAGACCTGTCGCCCATTGAAAATGTGTGGCGCATTATGATACACAAAATAGGACAACAGAGACCCCGGACTGTTGAACAACTGAAGTCCTATATCAAGCCAGAAGAAAGAATTCCACCTACAAAGCTTCAACAATTAGTGCCCTCAGTTCCCAAACACTTATTGAGTGTTGTTTAGAAGGAAAGGTGATGTAACACAGTGGTAAACATACCACTGTCCCAGCTTTTGTGAAACGTGTTGCAGGCATCCATTTCAAAATGAGCAAATATTTGGACAAAAACAATAAAGTTTATCAGGTTGAACATTAAATATCTTGTCTTTGTGGTGTATTCAATTGAATATAGGTTGAAGAGGATTTGCAAATCATTGTATTCTGTTTTTATTTACATTTTACACAACGTCCCAACTTCATTGGAATTGGGGTTGTATCACCACATACCATCCTGTTGCAGTGAGCAGGTCGCTGACACAAGATAAACAATAAATGCACCATTTTTATTTTCTTTTTTTGTGTTAAATGAACATGTCTTACGGACACATTTTGGTTTTTTTTTTTGATGAATGAGTCAATGGCTGAAAAACTGGTATTTAAATAAAACACACATGAGCTCCAAAATGTAGTTTGTATCAAAGTTACATTTAGTCACCATCAAAGGTACTCATGCCTTTGGACTTTTGCTTGATGGTATTTTACAGCACCACCTAATAGCCTTATTTAATCACTGTTTTACTGTGCAAAATCAAGCATATCTCTTCAACATAATCTAATTTAAAATAAACGAAACTATAAAACTGCTAATAATGGATTCCATAAGTACACATGACCTTTATTGGAACACAACTACAATAAATATTCACTTTCACAGTCTGATGACTTTCAACAAGTATGAAAATGGTACAAGTACATTTTCAAGAAATGGAAATAAGAAAGAGAGCACAACATATTATTTATATTTAATTTACTAACAAGTGCCAAAGTCAGCATCCAGAATGAAACAAGAAATATCCAAGAAGCCCCCAGAGACAATTCACAAAGTGAGTACCTCCAGCAACAGAAGACAGAAGGTGTTGAAGTAGAGGAGAGCTCATTGAAGCCCTGACCTTCTACATGGAATATGCCAACAGTAGACAGAGGTGGGTGGCTGACAACAAGAAATCCTACCAATGCTTTGAAAAGGCTGACCTGATGGGCATCACAAGGGCTCAGATCATGACAGCACAAGAACAAGCCTAGGGTGACAGTCCAAAAAGTTAGGGGTCTACCACAGCTGACAGATGACCCTGAGATAGTCCAGCACATAGTGGCAGGTTACAAGATGTAAGCTGGGACGGCATACACCAAGAGGCACCACCAAATAGCTGGAATAGTGTACAGGAACATCTGTGCTGAATACAGACTGAAAATATGAAAGTCCAAGTGGGGAACATCACAAAAGGTGGTTGACAAAATAATAGCTAAGATGCTGTGAGATTCCAAAAGATGTTGACCAACCAACCAGCCATAGTTGCGGTTGATAAGGCTGATGAGTTATGGTAGCGGTGGCAATTCTAAGTGACAGCAACCTCACAAAGAGAGCATGAGAAGATCAAAAAATAAGAAATACCAGAGCTGAATGAAGAACTACAAAAGATGTGGAAGGTAAAGGTGATGGTCCCAGTGGTAAAAAGAGCTCTCAGGGCTTTGACCCCCAAAACAGGGAGAATGGCTTTAGCAGATTCGAGGTGCAACATCTGAGGTCTTTGAAACCGAGCAGGGCCGTCAACCTCCCAGGCCTCTGGTACAGGAACTGATCTTGAGGGAGACACACACCAACACCCCAGAAGAGGACAGAGAGTGAGAAAGAGATTTCCCTGGGGAGGTGATGGTCTTGTGGTTAAGCGTTTGGCTTGAAACCAGAGGATCCTCTGTTCAAATCCCAGCCTGACCGGAAAATCATTAAGGGCTCTTGGGCAAGGTCCTTAATCTCGTAGTTGCTCCCGGTGTGTAGTAAGCGCTTTGTATGGCAGCACCCTGACATCGGGGTGAATGTGAGGCATTATTGTAAAACGCTTTGAGCATCTGATGCAGATGGAAAAGCGCTATATAAATGCAGTCCATTTCTCTGTCTCTCTCTCTCTCCCTCTTGTCATGCAATTAGGCTATTTGTCTTTGAAATTAATGACGATTTCAAATGACTGTATAACACTTCATTTAAAGAAATGACACAGTAAATAAGAGGCAAACAGGGGTGAATGCTTTTTATGGAGATTAAAATAAGGCAGTTAAAGACTATATGAGCTGTACAGTCAGACTAATGTGTCTCTGCTTAATGCCAAGTTTACAGTCTTGGGGAAAAACAAAAATAGATGGTAATAAATGTTGTAAGAGTGTTATTATAGAAGGAAAAAGAACTTTGTATCTTGTCACTTTGTGGTATAATTGATGTCTTCCCTTTGAAGTATATATTAAGATGTTCATAGAACATCCAGAGGAGAATAAAACTAGTTTAGATACAAATATAAGCGCCTTCTCCAACAGAAATGTCTTAAATGTCAAGAACTGAGTGGAAAGTAGATAGAGAGAAACTTTTAAAACTGACTTCAGCTGTCTCCCCTGGCTGATGAGACACAGATTTCTTAAGATGAGCTGTCTTCCATCCAAACCTGTTTCTATTTCTGATTGCTGGCAAAACTTGTGGATGCCGGAGGGGAATGAGGAGCTGCCAGGCACCTTCGATATCCTTCTCTGTCAATACCTGCAGCACTATACTACAGAATGAGCACATAGTGCCCACAGCTATCTGTTCAATTCAGAGAAGGAGAGAAAATTTCACTTATTTTGTCAAATCATCTGTTTTGTGCCAGGAACAGTCTTACAAAAACTTTTTTTTTTTTTTTAGCTGTATTGCAGTTTATTCAATATTCTTCCCATGAGCGTATATTGTACATTCCAGTTCACCTATAGGCCATTTGATTGATACAACAAAGTAAAAAAAAACTTCAGCTCGAAGGAAATTATTTCAGCTCTATTCACACACATATGTGTGTAGGGGAAACCGGGGCACGGTGAATCACAGTGCACAGTAACTCAGTATATATATATATATATATATATATATTTGCAGTAGTTATGTCATATTTTATGTATAAAAACATCCCCTTAAAAATTAGTGTTTTGTTTTTGGATACATTAAGGGTAAAACTAAGTGGCAAGTGAAGTCACTTTTTCCTGTCAAAGGTAAATTTTGTGGATGTGACTGTCTTTGTTTTATTTCTCACAGCAGAGGAAAGGTGGCTCAAGAAATTGTTATTAGTTAGAAGACTACCCTGTCTAACTGATGAGCATGTGTTATGTCTTCTCCAGACTATCAGCTATTTGATAACATGACTCATGTGTGTCACATGCACTCGGGGCACAGTGATTCAGTTTAGAAAGTGATTTACTAAGCCCCAGTATCAAGTAGATGACAAATATTACTTGTTAAAGCTTATACATTTATTTTTCCATGAATTATTTCTATAATTTGTGTACATAACTGTTTTCATGTTTGAAAAGAAATGATGACAGTTTCTAAAGGACTTATATCACTATCAGTGATGCCGGTTACTCTAATCTGACCACTTTTTTTTAGTAACGAGTAATCTAACGCGTTAATCTTTCCAAATCAGTAATCAGATTAAAGTTACTTCTCCATGTCACTGTGCGTTACTATTATTTTTCATTGTGGGTTGACAGCAGCATTAAACTTGGTCTGTGGGCAGGAGGTCGGGGTTCGACTGAACTGCCCACTTTAAGCGAACTGTGAGCTTTTCATCCGCGTTTTTTTGCAGCTGCTCGACTCGTCCTCACATCTTAAAGCGCGGTGATCAGCACACCTGCACTGAGCTTTACAAAGACATTTTTATACTTTTTTTCCTCCTTTATTTAGAATTCTGAGCTGAGCCGCTCTGTATCTGGTCATTAAAAACAGCTGATCCTCTGCGACGTGTCAACAACTAACACTATTTTCCACTCAAATGCACCTAAACTCTCTTTCTGAGGACCACATCATGTGAAAACGCAATAAAACTTTCTTACCTGTAAATCTGGTCATGTTTTCTGCATAAATAAATGTAATCCATTCTTTGTGCTCAAACGCCAAAGCAGGGGTGAATCCAGATGGAATGGGGGCGTGGGGCAAGGATGTGCTCCCCCACAACACCCCTAGATTAAAGGTCCAGTTTTGAAGCCGTTTTTTACTACAACTACTAATATTGCTTAAAATAATAATAATTTCGACAAGTAAAATGTTTAGAGAGAATTTAAATGTTAGAAAAATGTTAGAATTTAATAGTTACATTTATAAAAAATGTAGGTTCGAAATTGCAAGTTTTACTGTTACAGTGCTGTCAACAGTTAAATATGAGGTCAAGAAAGATGTCTTTATTTTACTTTTTATAAAACAAGTATTTATTTTCATTGAAGTCAAGAAAAGGTGACTATAAAGTGAATTTTGGCAAAACAGGTATCATTGTCATGTTGAGGTGGCAGAGGGTTGTTGTCGACAGCTGGGAAAAGTAACTAAAAAAGTAACTAGTAATCTAATTTAGTTACTTTTACAATTGAGTAATCAGTAAAGTAACTAAGTTACTTTTTCAAGGAGTAATCAGTAATCAGTAATTGGATTACTTTTTCAAAGTAACTGTGGCAACACTGATCACTATATAAGACACTCACACATTACATAGCTAGTTTGCTGGATTATAGTTTGTATATGCATCAGCATATATAGAATAAATTTGAATTAATCTTTATAATCATGTGTTTTTTCATTATATTCTAAGTTGCTACACTGTGCCCCGGACATTGATTCACTCGTGTCTGGGGCACAGTGAATCAAACATTTTAAAATCTATTTTAAACACCTGTAAATTACACTTGGGGAGAAATAAATAACACAGCCTTTTAAACAATAACTTGCTGTACTAAATCCACAATATGTGTGTATGAGTTCCTCTCCTGTCCAAATGGCACCTCAGAATTGAGCCAAACTTGGCACACATATATGCATTGACATACAGGGAGTGGCATAGGCTATTGAGCACTTCAGTCGTAGTTTTTTTATTTTGCTCAGGTGATGTGGGAGATGGCTGCCTCTCCAGTACCTCTTTTGTTAGCTCTTTTTCCCATCCTTTCTACCCTTCTGCTCTTCTCATGAAGACATTGTGTGCTTTATACATAGCCCATGGATATGTTGAACTTTTCAACACTACCAGGAGCCAGCTTTTTCACTTAGAGGAACTGCTGGCTTTGAGAACAAAGGGAAGAGCTGGGATACAACACCCCATTCTGGCAGAGTTGAGGAGGAGACTCAGGGGATGCAAGGCTGGGGCTAAGCTAAAGGCATATCTCCATAAAGATGGTCTTGTGCTGCCAGGACCTCGAGCTGCTAGCTGTTTGCCTGCGGCCATACTATCTACTGAGGGAGCTTAGCCACGTGATCACCATCTGTGTTTACCTCCCCCCCAAGAGTGAACGCAGCCACTGCATGTGAGAAAATTCACACTATCACAGCAAGGCTGCAGTCAGAGCATCCCGAGGCACTGATGATCATTTCTGTGGATTTTATCCATGCAGTGTTGGACTCCACTTTGGCTGCTTTTCACCAGACTGGGGACTGTCCAAGAAGAAACAACAGGACAGTTGACTTACTGTATGTTAATGTGAGGGGTGCATACAGAGTCACATTCCTTCCACCTCTAGGGAAGTCTGACCACAATGTGGTCCACCTACAGCCACAGCACACCCCCCTGGTCTAAAGGCAGCTGGTAACCACTCACTCCTGCATGGTGAGGACATAGATGGACTGACACACTGTCTGACGGATTATCCTAATTTCTGTGCAGACGTAGCCTGCCCAACCAAGATTGTCCACTGTTTCCTCTATAACAAACCAAGGGTAACGCGGAAAGTCAAAGCTGTCCTCAACAGGAAGAAAGCCACCTTCAGAAGCAGAGACATGGAGGTGATAAAGGCAGCACAGCAGGAGGTGAAACACTGCATGAGGGAAGCAAAGGACAGCTACAGGAGGAAGGTGGAGCAGAAGAGAAGGAGGTCTGGGAGGGTGTGAAAACCATCACAGGCCATAACACAATGATCAGAGTAACAGGGCGGATAATGGAGAGGGTGAATGAACTTTAACAACTTCTTCAACTGGTTCAACCAGTCCATGCACTCCCCCACCCTCTCCTTAACAGCCATTTCTCCTTCTTCCCTCAGCACACCTACCCCCAGAAAACACAGCAGCAGCCCCCTCCTCCTGCCCCACCTCAACACAACCTCCTCCATACATCACTGTGGACCAGGTCAGAGGACAGCTGACGAAGCTTCATCCCAGAAAAGCTGCAGACCCAGACAAGGTGTGTACCAGACTACTGAAGACCTGCGTGACTGAACTGGGAGAACCACTACAATGTATCTTCAATCTTAGCCTGCAGCTAGGGAAAGTACCCACCCTCTGGAAGACATTATGCATCATTCCAGTTCTTAAGAAGAACCGGTCCAGCAAGCTGAATGACTTCCGACCAGTGGCATTTCACACCTGATGAAGACGTTAGAGCAGCTCTTCCTCAGCTTCCTCAGACCCCAGATGCAACATGCCCAGGACTGTCTGCAGTTTGCATATCGGACAGGTGTTGGTGTGGAGGATGCCATCCTCTACCTGCTACACCGAGTCCACTCACACCTGGATAAAGGAAACGGCACAGTGATGATTCTCTTCCTGGACATCTCAAGCACCTTCAACACTATCCAGCCCCTTGTGCTGCAGGACAGACTGAACAGGCTGCGAGTGGACCCCTGCTTGCTCACTTGGATCTCCAGCTACCTCACCGACAAGCCACAGTATGTCAGGTTGAGGGACACCACATCTGACACTGTGATCATCAGTACCGGAGCACCCCAGGGCACAGTGCTGGCCCCTCTTCTTTTCACCTTGTATACCTTGAACTGCAGCTGCTGCAGCTCTGAGCTGTGTCACATCCAGAAGTTCACAGATGTCACAGCCATTGTTGGATGTATCAGGGTTGACAAAGAGGAGGAGCAGAGGAGCCTAGTGAAGGAATTTGTTGCCTGGTGCTACCCAAACCATCCACAAGCTCAACACCTCAAAGACAAAGGAGCTGATCATTGACTTTGGGAAGTCCAGACCAAGACCGTGACCAGTTCTGATCGAGGGAGTTGAGGTAGAGGCTGTGGATTCTTACAAGTACCTCAGGCTGTGGCTGGACAGCAAACTGGACTGGACAACCCACACCAACCACCTGTACAGGAAGGGACAGAGCAGACTATACTTCCTGAGAAGGCTGCGGTAGTTTAACATCTGCAGGAAACTCCTGTGGATATTCTACCAGTCCGTGGTAGCCAGCGTCCTCTTTTATACCGTGGTGTGCTGGGGGGCAGCACATCCAAGAAGGACACATCCAGGCTGGACAAACTGATCAGGCAGGCTGCCTCTGTGGTTGGCATGAAGCTGGACTCTCTGGTGACGTGGCAGAGAAGAGAACACTGGACAAACTCCTGTACATTATGGACGGTGCCAGTCACCAGCAACTACAGGAGCCTCTTCAGCCACAGACTGCTCCTTCACAAGTGCAGGACCAACAGACTGAAGAACTCCTTTGTCCCTCAGACCATCAGACTGCACAACTCCTCACTCAGTGGGAGTAACAGGAAGACAGGATGGGAAGGAGAGGAACAGTAGTAGCCAGTAAACCAGTAGCGAGCACTATTTCTGGTATTTATATTTGTATATTTAAATTTATATCTGCAAATAGTTTTTTTTACTTTCAATTTTGATACTCTGTGTGTTTCTTACCTTATGTGCTGCTGTACAATGCTGTTGGAACCTCAATTTCCATGAGGAAGCCTTCCCAAGGGATTAATAAAATTCTATCTAATCTAATCTAATCTAGTAGTAGTAGTAGCTGTTGTCGTAGTATCTGTTGTAGTAGTATTTGTAGTTAAGTGAGAGACACTTTTGTGTTGCAGAACTGAGCCATATACTTTGAGCCATAACATATACTTTGACATACGGGGAGTGACAGAGGCTATTGAGCATTTTAGTAGTGGTAGCAGAAGTAGCAGTAGCTAAGACGAGAGACATTTTTGTGCTGCAGCATCATCGGCAAGTGTGCTAAAAGGTTGTTGTCATACTTTTAAAATCACAATACAGTAAATATGTCTTCCAGCCCCTTCCAACCGCATCAAACACATCCCACCAAGGGCAGAACTACACACACACACACACACACACACACACACACACACACACACACACACACACACACACACCTATATATATATATATATATATATATATACACAGTGAGGAAAATAAGTATTTGAACACCCTGTGATTTTGCAAGTTCTCCCACTTAGAAATCATGGAGGAGTCTGAAATGTTTATCTTAGGTGCATGTCCACTGTGAGAGACATTATCTAAAAAAACAACAAAAAAATCCAGGCAATTACAATGTATTATTTCTTAAATAATTTATTTGTATGTTACTGCTGCAAATAAATATTGGAACACCTGTGAAAATCAATGTTAATATTTGGTACAGTAGCCTTTGTTTGCAATTACAGAGGTCAAACATTTCCTGTAGTTTTTCACCAGGTTTGCACCCACTGCAGCAGGGATTTTGGTCCACTCCTCCATACAGATCTTCTCTAGATCTTTCAGGTTTGGAGTTTCAGATCCCTCCAAAGATTTTCTATTGAGTTCAGGTCTGGAGACTGGCCAGGCCACTCCAGGACCTTGAAATGCTTCTTACGGAGCCCCTCCTTAGTTGCCCTGTCTGTGTGTTTGGGGTCATTGTCATGCTGGAAGACCCAGCCATGACCCATCTTCAATGCTCTTACTGAGGGAAGGAGGTTGTCAACAGGTGCTGGCTTCATCCTTACATAGGGGACACCTGATTCACACCTGTTTGTTCCACAAAATTGACAAACTCACTGACTGAATGCCACACTACTACTATTATTGTGAACACCTCCTTTTCTACTTTTTTTTTTTTTTACTAATAGCCCAATTTCATAGTCTTAAGAGTGTGCATATCATGAATGCTTGGTCTTGTTGGATTTGTGAGAATCTACTAAATCTACTGGTACCTTGTTTCCCATGTAACAATAAGAAATATACTCAAAACCCGGATTAATCTTTTAGTCACATAGCACTACTATTATTCTGAACACTACTGTATGAGAGTGATTGGGGCACATTTGATTAAGATAGAATGTAAAATATACATTAAATGGGGTTTTCAATGTTAAATTTTAATGGCCACAGAATGTGTAACCTGGATCAGATCCAGATCAAACTTTGTCAGATGATAAAGGATGTCATCCTACATCCTTCAAATATGAAAGAAGTTTGATCTTGTTTGACAAATGTATGAATTTTTGAAAAATGTTAGGGATTTTTCCAAGATTTTCCCAACTTTGACCTTTGACCTATGACCTTGAAAATTGAATCAGTTCTTGCCTATCAGGATATGAATCCTGTATCCAAATTTCATAACAATATATGAAAAATTGTGGGTAACAGGCTGTTTAGAAACAGACAAACAAACAAACAGGGGTGAAAACATAACCTCTACCCAACTTTGTCATCATAGGTAAAAATGCAAATAATCATTGGTCATATAACATTCCACGCACTTACTCCAAGTAATGAAGCGTTGCATCAGGAAGGTCATCTGGAGTAAACTAGTGCCGAATCAACATGCAGATCTGTATCGGATCTGCTGTGGTGACTCCAAACAAAAAGGGAGAAGCTAAAAGCACTCACAAGGATACATTTAATATACTAAACAGATTGTCTAATCCCAGGAGACAGAATGTCTCATCAAAAAGGATTACAAAAAGAAAATCCTGAGCACACACTGACCTCTCCCAGTTTAGTTTATTAGCATGTAGCAGGATCAGAAATGAGAAGAGAGTAGATATATACTGGACAATCCCTCTGTGACATCACACATAGGCTTTCTGAAGAGCAGTGTTAAAGCTGAAACCCTGGATGTTGCCATCTTGGCAGTATTTACAAACTCCCAACACCCCAACTCTTTACCATTTAATGGTAAAGAGTTGGGGTGTTGGCAAGACCGGTGTGACCTGTGCAGGACAAATGAAGCCCAAACAAGCAAGACCCCATATAAGAGTTACCAAACAAGCTAACGCGTACAGGCTAACCTTGGTTCAGGCAGTTGCCAACACAGTAGCTGCTGCAGCATCATTACAGCTCTTCTCATTTCCACATACGCAAATCCCTCAAGTGTCTGCAGGAGGGAAGGAAGGCACTGAAGGAATGTTGTTAAAAAGGACATGAAAACAGTACAACAGATTCAAATGTGTGTTCATCCCTAGTAGGTTCTTTTGGCTTCTCCCATTTCCACTCAGGGTCACCATAGATACAGTGAGGAAAATAAGTATTTGAACATCCTGGGATTTTGCAAGTTCTCCCACTTAGAAATCATGGAGGGTTCTGAAATTTTCATCTTATGTGCATGTCCACTGTGAGAGACATGATCTTAAAAAGAAAAAGAAAAAATACGGAAATCACAATGTATGATTTTTAATAATTTATTTGTATGTTACTGCTGCAAATAAGTATTTGAACACCTACCAACCAGCAAGAATTCTGGCTCACACAGACCTGTTAATTTTTCTTTAAGAAGCCATCTTATTCTGCACTCTTTACGTGTATTTGCACCTGTTTGAACTCGTTACCTGTATAAAAAAACATTTGTTCACACACTTAATCAATCACACTCCAACCTGTCCACCATAGCCAAGACCAAAGAGCTGTCTATGGACACCAGGGACAAAACTGTAGACCTGCACAAGGCTGGGATGGACTACAGGACAACAGACAAGCAGCTTGGTAGAAGACAACAACTGTTATGATTATTTATTAGAAAGTGGAAGAAACACAAGATAACTGTCAATCTCCCTCGGTCTGGGATTCCATGCAAGATCTCACTTTGTGGGATAAGGATGATTCTGAGAAAGCTCAGACCTACACAGGAGGACCTGGTCAATGACCTGAAGAGAGCTGGGACCACAGTCACAAAGATTACATTAGTAACACATGATGCTGTCATGGTTTAAAATCCTGCAGGGCAGCAAGGTTCCCCTGCTCAAGCCAGCACATGTCCAAGCCCGTTTGAAGTTCACCTGTGACCATCTGGATGATCCAGAGGAGGCATGGGAGACGGTCATGTGGTCAGATGAGACCAGAATATAGCTTTTTGGACTCAACTCCGCATACCATGATTAGAGGATGAGAACAACCCCAAGAAAACCATCCCAACCGTGAAGCATGGGGGTGGAAACATCATACTCTGGGGGTGCTCTTCTGCAAAGGGGACAGGACAACTGCACCGTATTGAAGGGAGGATGGATGGGGTCATGTATTGTGAGATTTTGGCAAACAACCTCCTTCCCTCAGTAAGAACATTGAAGATGGGTCATGGCTGGGTCTTCCAGCATGACAATGACCCCAAACACACAGCCAGGGCAACTAAGGAGGGCCTCCGTAAGAAGCATTTCAAGGTCCTGGAGTGGTCTGGCCAGTCTCCAGACCTGAACTCAATAGAAAATCTTTGGAGGGAGCTGAAACTCCAAACCTGAAAGATTTGGAGAAGATCTGTATGGAGGAGTGGACCAAAATCCCTGCTGCAGTGTGTGCAAACCTGGTGAAAAACTACAGAAAACGTTTGACCTCTGTAATTGCAAACAAAGGCTACTGTACCAAATATTAACATTGATTTTCACAGGTGTTCAAATACTTATTTGCAGCAGTAACATACAAATAAATTAATAAAAAAATCATACATTGTGATTTCCGGATTTTTTTTTTTTTTTTTTTTTAGATTATGTCTCTCACAGTGGACATGCACCTCAGATGAAAATTTCAGACCCCTCCATGATTTCTAAGTGGGAGAACTTGCAAAATCGCAGGGTGTTCAAATACTTATTTTTCTCACTGTATGAATCTACATATTGATTTGGCACAGTGGTTTAAGGCAGATGCCGCTCTTGACGTAGCTCCACATTATGTGGACTATGGACCAATGTGGTCCTGAACCAAGAGCCTTCTGATCTCATGCAGTTACTGCACTTACTGCTCGGTCTCCATACTGTCAATGTGTTTTTTGTCAAACTAATTTAGTCACCAAATTATTACACCTACACGCAGCGCACATACGAGGGCATTACTGCTGGCCCCTTGCGCTCATGCATGAACAGAATAACTTTAAGAGTTGTGACTCAATTTTGAACAAACATGATGGAATGATTAAGGGTCATCCAAGGACAAAAGAATTTGAATTTGAGAAAAATCTGTAAAAAGTCAAAATTTGGTCCGAATGCTAATATACGAGGTCTGTCAATAAAGTAACGGTCCTTTTTATTTTTTTCAAAAACTATATGGATTTCATTCATATGTTTTTATGTCAGACATGCTTGAACCCTCGTGCGCATGCGTGAGTTTTTCCACGCCTGTCGGTGATGTCATTCGCCTGTGAGCAGGCCTTGGGAAGGAGTGGTCCCGCCCCCTCGTCGGATTTTCATTGTCTGGAAATGGCGGAATGAAAAGGACTTTTTTTCCATCAGAATTTTTTCAGAAGCTGTTAGAGACTGGCACCTGGAAACCATTCAAAAAATTTATCTGGCTTTCGGTGAAAATTTTACGGGTTTCACAGACAATAAGGTCTGTTACTACAGCTTTAAGGACCCCGTTTCGGCATGTCAGAGGACAAGTTTGGACATGTACAGCTCTCCACAATTTCACTGATACTTACTGGACTGGTAAGCATTGAAAGCCGAGATAGACATGTCCAAACTTGTCCTCTGACACGTCGAAACGGAGGTGTTCCTTTGGCTCGCTTCCAAAGTGAATCGGTCTTTACGCGCGAAGCCTCCGCGCAGCTTTCCATGACAAACTCTCTTGTTAAAAATGAAATTTGCCAGAAAATGGCTGATGTCCAGCTCTTGCGATAACCAGAGAAAGAGCACACGACGGTCTCGTATCCACAGAGCCATCCGTTTAGAAATCGTCCGGCGGCTTGTGCCGCGTCATTGCAGCTCAGAGCGCGGCGCGCCGAGCATCCTTAAAGGGGTCCTTAAAGCTGTAGTAACAGACCTTATTCTTTGTGAAGCCCGTAAAATTTTCACCGAAATTTTTCGAATGGTTTCCAGGTGCCAGTCTCTAACAGCTTCTGAAAAAATTCTGATGGAAAAAAAGTCCTTTTCATTACGCCATTTCCAGACAATGAAAATCCGACGAGGGGGCGGGACCACTCCTTCCCAAGGAGTGCTCACAGGCGAATGACGTCACCGACAGGCGTGGAAAAACTCACGCATGCGCATGAGGGTTCAAGCATGTCTGACGTAAAAACACATGAATGAAATCCATATAGTTTTTGAAAAAAATAAAAAGGACCATTACTTTATTGACAGACCTCGTATATTTTAAATGGCTACTTTGAGGAATAGGTTAATGATGCACCTATAGTTATGATGAAACATGAATAAATCACCTTTCCACTGGTCACAGGACCTTGAACCTTGAGTGACCCTGATGTTCAAAGGCAGAGATGAGGCTGAAGGGACCTGGCCAGAAATTAACAGAGGATGAGTCCAGTGAAAACCAGAGCAGGCGGGAGGGAGCTCAGGCAGAGGGCTTATGTAACAGGTCCAGATGCAGTATGTACCTCCACAGAGGATAAATATGGGCAAGGACAGCAGGGATCAAAAGAGACTTTTAACTTCTGTGTAAATGATACTGACTGGTCTGTTACTTCAGGGACAATGAAGGGTTACAGCCACAGCTTATGCAATAATACACTCTCTAAGTGAACAGTTTTTAGGACTATGCACTCGGGACACACTGTAGGGCTGTGACAGGGTAATAACCTACAACAGGAGGTTATAAATACTTATCTACCTTCATACCTACTAATCCATACATACATATATATACACAGTATAATACTCCTCATTCGGGGGGAGGAGTAACAGGAAGACAGAGGATGGGAAGGAGAGGAAGAGTAGTAGCCAGTAAGCCAGTTGCGAGCAGTTTTTCTGGTATTTATATTTGTATTTACATTTTGTAAATTCTTTTTTACTTTCACTTTTGATACTCTGTGTACTTCTTACCCTGTGTGCTGCTATACAATGTACTGGAACCTCAATTTCCCTGAGGGAGTCTTCCCAAGGGATTAATAAAGTTATATCTAATCTAATCTATCAGTATGTTTCCTCCAGCCACACTGGGAGTTAAAACCTCCCATGGATGAGACCAACAGAAAGCTGTGTCCATCACTCCAGAAGGGAACGCTTTTTCATGGGACACAGTGTCCTTCATTGCTTCCCTTGTGGAATAAATCAGCAGCCATCCCCCACCCCTGAGTGCTCTGACATGGTCCAGCCCACCTGTGAGGTTCATACGGATTAATGTCAGGAAATCTGTAGTCAACACCCAGCAGAGCTGCAGGGACATCTAGAAAATAACTTGTTGGAGTTTCTACACATTGAGGTCCCAAATAAACATCTCATCATGCAATGTTTCTTTATTGTTGTGTGCATATGTCCTGGAAAATGTCATCATTTTTATACCTCTTTATAGTGTAAATTTCAGATTAATTTGTTCATTTCTACAACCCCAAATCAGATAATGCTGGAAGGATATGGAAAAATTCAAATAATAATAAACAAAACAAAGAAAAAAGTCAAACAAACAACCAAAAAACAAAACAAAACAAAACACAGTGACTCTTGCATTTACTTTGACATTTATTACATTGTAGACAGGATGAACCCAAAATATTTCATGTTTTGTGTGATCAGGTTTGTGGGGATAGAACAGCTGTATCCTTGATGGTTGCCATCCAGGACCACTTGTGGTTCCATGGTGCAGTGGATGTGGAGATCTGTGGCAGTAGTGCATGCTCTCAAAGGTGATCTGCCTTGGCTAAATATGTACTGCCATATAAAGTACACACACACACACACACACACACACACACACACACACACACACACACACACACACACACACACACACACACACACACACACACACACACACACACACACACACACACACACACATCAGACTTAGCATTTTGATCAAACAAATTTAAATCTACTTTTGAATGTTTGAGAAGATATCCTGACAATTCTGCAGCACACAGGCCTGGGTCCTATTCAGTGATGCCAGTAACGCATTACTTAGGGCCCCCTCACATATAACACAAAAGACGCAGAAAACGGAAGAAAATTCACGAACCAAACACGAAATGTGGAACCACGAACCATCGTGCGCATGCACGAACACAGTGTGAGCAGCTGGAATGTGTTGCACCACATTGCACCGCTGATGTGGAGAAAAATAAAATGAAAACCCAGCTGTTTAATTAGTGAATAGCACTGAGTTGATATTAATAATAAATAAAACTGGACACAATACAGAAACCCTGAAGTTAAATAACCCTGGTTAAATAAAAAAATAAATGCCGCTCACGGGATTCAAACCTGCAATTTACAAAAGCTCTGATTAACAGACAGAAACTTTACCACTGCGTTACAAACACTGTCTCATAACTGGAGCATAAAATGGCTAAAATCAACAAGGAGATAAATGTATTTTTTTTTAAAGTGATTAAAGTGCTATAATAACTGTCAGAATGGCATTTGTTATGGCATATTTTTGGCGTTATATGACTGAAAGTGGAGTATTTGTAGCACTGTTGGCTTGTCATACTGTCACACAGTCCTGCGGTGTGCATGTTCTGTTGGACACACGTGACATTCAGAACACCTGCTGGGCGATCTGACAGTCTGTTTCACATGCAGCAGCCTGCATGACATGTGCTGTGTGCAGCCGCTGCAGCCTGGCTGTGTGCGCTCAGACATAGTGTCTGGCCCCCATATGATCATGTCTGTAAATACATATCAGCATGTCATGCAAGTGTGCTCTCCCCCCGCATACCTAAAATTGGAGCTGCCTCCGATGTCTGGTACACCTGTCGCTACAGCTATTTGTGTACACCAGCAGCTGAAAGAAAGAGAGTGCCCTGTGAGAGCCCATTCGATCCCTCTCATGGCAGGTGTTGGACAAATTCCAGGTGACACACACGAACATCCAACACCGCTCGCTTGGCACTTAGAAAATGTGTGGCCATTTGCGCAGGTAGCACGAAAACATTGAGCAGACAATCACTTTCAAGCTGGCAGTGAAAAAGTGCCCTCCCGAGTGTGGCATTGCAAAAAGCAACACACATGTGGCGTGCATGTGTGTTGTGTGCCCCCTCCCCCCCCCACACACAACAACAAAAACATAAAGTGTTTTCTTAGATTTAGTTTGACCTCTGTGTCACTGCAGACCATGTGAATCCAATATATTTTGTTTTTGTTTTTTTTCTGGTAAGCTTCATTTCATGTGTTCATATTTCAACCCTGCAACACATTCCAAATAAAGTTGGGATGCTGAAGCATTAACCACTTGGTAATATTGCTATTCCTTCTCACAATACTTAAAAAATGTTTTGGCATTGAGGATACAAAAATGAAGAGGATACTAAGCGATGACATTTGTAAGGTATTATTTCAATCCATTGTTCCTGCAAACATCTTAAGGTGTGCAACAGTATAGTAATGTGTGCAAAATGTGGTTTTGCATTGTCTTGTTGAAAAAAATGCATGGGTATCTCTGGAAAAGAAGTCATCTCAAAGGCAGCACGTGTTGTTCTAAAATCTCAGTGTACTTTTCTACATTAATGCTGCCATCACAGGTATGTAAATGACCTTTGCCAAGGGCACTGATACAACCCTGGCTTTTGATTTTGTTGCTTATAACAACCTGGTTGGTCCTTCTTGTCTTTGGTCCAGAGTACACAGCATCCATTTATTTATAAAAAACACAAACTGGAATATTGAGTCATTTTAGCACAATACACATTTTCACAGTGTCCAATCCAGATGTCTCCAAGCCCATAGATGTTGATACCATTTCTGGACAAAGTTAACATAATCATTGTTTTTTGCACAGTGAAGTTTAAATGGCATTTGTGAATGTAACCTATACTGTAGTGTTTAAAAAAGGTTTCCCAAAGTAATCCCTCATCCATGTGGTTATATCACCTATTGATGAATGATGGTTCTTGATGCAGTGTGCTTAGGAGATCACAGGTGTTCAGCTTAGGCTTGTGCCCTTGCTGTTGATGCACTGAAATTTCTCCAGATTCCATGAATCATTTGATATTATGTACTGTGGAGGGAGAAATATGCAAATCCCTTCCCACCTTTCACTGACAAATATTGTTTTTTAAAC
Source organism: Thalassophryne amazonica (assembly GCF_902500255.1). Taxonomy (NCBI): domain Eukaryota; kingdom Metazoa; phylum Chordata; class Actinopteri; order Batrachoidiformes; family Batrachoididae; genus Thalassophryne; species Thalassophryne amazonica. Next base: position 53,421,022 of record NC_047110.1, read on the forward strand.
ATTTTAATATTTTTTTATACATTTGTTGACAAACTGGAGATCCTCTGCACATTTTTGCTCCTCAAAGACTTAGCCTTTCATGGATACTGCTTTAAAACCAAATCATGATCACCTGTTTACATTATCTTTTTAAAATAATTAGCCCTAAAGTGCTCAAGTCTCAACTTTTTTGAAATGTGTTGCTCGCCAGACATGCAGGAATGGGTGTATATTAGCAAATGAAATGAAACTGACCAAAACAAAACATCAAATATCTTGGGTTTGTACAGTTTGCAGTACAGTTTCTGGAAACAGAAGTCATCATAAATGTAAGAGTAACTGCTTTTTCATTTTTTATTTTCATATCAATCCAACCTTTTGTGAACTGGGGCTCTATACCGTCTACTTTATACCACAATATGTCAAGATGATTATTCCAGGCCAGGCTCATATTTTATGAAAAAATTATTTTTAAGTGGTCACACAGATACTCATCAAAATAATGATTTTATAATTACAAGTTGGATGCAGAGGAGGGACCCATTCTGTAAGACCCTGTCTAGTCAACAGCAGTCAACTTGTAATGCCTCAGTGGACAGCCGCAATGGAGGACACCAATGTTAAGGTGAGCAGCTAACTGTATAATTGGCTATTAAAAAACTTTAATTACATTTAGTCAGGCAATGTGCAAAAAAGTTAACTCTTAACTCTCTTAACAGTAACCACTTGGCCACCAACCCTGCCCTCCTGCTTTACATCACTAAAAAAAAAAGGTTGAAAGTCCAGTGCTGCCTAGCACTATATAAACAGCAGAGCACTCAGATGTGCCTTACATAAGTAGGTTCACAAAGCACATGCACCATGCCTGCCTGCACATATCTTCACCAGTCATCCACAATAGTGTGTTAGTATGATGGCCACTGAAACATTTATTTTGTGCTGAATTCCCTGCTGAAACTGTGCACTAATTATCACTGGTCTTATATTGTCTCCTTAATTACCTGATGTACCAACAACAGAAAAGTGAAGATGTGTGAAGGTAATGGATTTGGATTAAATTTGCATTATCAGCTTAGTGGGCTGCATCTGCCAAGTGTGCACTTGAGCAGATGCACAGACAGACATAACATAAGGACAGAAGTCCGTCTGGGGCAGTACTGCTTTCAGACCCCTTTGGTTCTGGTAGACATGCTGAGAACTGCTTACCCGATGAGCTTCTAATGTGCCCTGGGTGGTTTTGTTTCTCATCAAACATTCAGGACTCTTTACAGGGAGGTATCTTTCTGCAAATGTGGTCACATTATCTTCCTCACTTGAAAAAAGCTCTCTCTAATGCTGTAAATTTTGCAATGTATTCTTAAATAATTGTCCACAACCTTCCAACCTCAGCCCAAGTAAACATGAGCTGAGGTTAAGAATGCCGTAATCCTGCTGTAAGAATGTACAGCCGCCATGTATAAAAAGAGAAAATCTGAATGGCCATTTTTATTCACTGATTGCATTGTTTTACCATCTGTTATCATGGAGAGTTTGTAATTTTGTAGCCGCATATACACCAAAAACAAAAAAGTCTGTAGGAAAATGGGTGGAAACACAGGCTATCAAGCTACCACTGCGTAATAATGACATAAAGATGATGTTTATTTGTTCATGGTTGTCAAGTGCCCAGGTGGTAGAACAGATTATACAAGGTCTGTGATAAAAGTAACGGACCTTATTATTTTTTTCAAAAACCATATGGATTTGAATCATGTGTGATTACATCAGACATGCTTGAACCCTCGTGCGCATGCGAGAGTTTTTTCACGCCTGTCGGTTACGTCATTTGCCTGTGGGCAGTCTTTGAGTGAGGAGTCGCCCACCCTCTCGTCATTTTTTCATTGTTTATGAATGGCTCAGAGACTGCTGCTTTGTTTGATAAAAATTTTTTCAAAAACTGTAAGGCACAACTGAGTGGACACCATTCGATAAATTCAGCTGGTTTTCGGTAAAAATTTTAACGGCTGATGAGAAACTTTGGTCTGGTAGTGTCGCTTTAAGGACGGCCCATGGTGCCTGACGGCGATCTGCACTTCGAGGCGGCAGCGTCTCGCCATTTCAAGTTGAAAACTTCCACATTTCAGGCTCTGTTGACCCAGTAAGTCATCAGAGAACAGAGAACTTTCAGAAGAAGTCGGCATGAGGAGTTTATTCGGACATTCCATTGTTAACGGACATTTTGTAATGAAAGAACGTGCGGGCAGAGTCGAATGTCGGGCCGGACCCGACCACGGGGGGTCGCGACAGGAAAAACACCTCCGTTGGAAACCTTAATGGGCAAGTTGGAACATACCCAAGCTGTTAAACAATTTTTCAGTTACTCACTTGTTGAAAGCCATCAAAAGCCGCCTGAATTTTACAAATGGTTTTCAACACGGAGGTGTTTTTCCTGTTGCGGCGCACACAGCTGCCCAAGCTGTTAAACAATTTCTCAGTTACTCACACAGATTTGCCGAGTCATCACGGAAACGACTCGGCGAATTTGCGTGCACGTCTTTCATTACAAAATGTACTTAAACAGTGGAATGTCCGCATAAAGTCCTCATGCCGGCCTCTTCTGAATCTTCTCTGTTCTCTCACGACGTCCTGGGTGAATTAAGCCTTAAATTAGAATGTTTTCAGGTCGAAACAGGCCAACGACGGCGCCTGGAAGCGCTGTGCGACGTCCCGCTCCGTGGGAAGTCCTTACAGTGACAGAAACACCCCATAATCTCTCATCAGCCGTTAAACTTTTCACAGAAAACCAGCTTAATTTCTCGAATAGTGTCCACTCGGATATCCCTCACAGGTCCAGAAAAAATGGTGATAAAGCAACACGCGCCGTCCGCAGCGGCTATTCAGACAAAGAGATTCCGATGGACAGGGTGGAGCACTCCTCACTCAAGGCCTGCCCACAGGCGAATGACGTCACCGACATGCGTGAAAAAACTCACGCATGCGCACGAGGGTTCAAGCTTGTCTGACGTAAAAACATATGAATCAAATCCATTTATTTTTTGAAAAAAATAAAAAGGACCGCTTTTTTCATCACAGACCTCGTATGTTAACTGTAGGGTTGGTGGTTCGATTTGGGGTGGCTGTTTGTTGTGATTTGGCGCTATATAAATAAAACTGATTGATTGATTGATCATGTTTTACATGAATTACCTCCACTGCAGATGTGATGTGTTTAAATTATTATAATGTGGGGAAATCCCGCAGTGACACGTTCCTCGCGGGGACGTCCCATGGGGTGATTTCCTGCATGGCACGATATGCAGCAGTTTGCAGTGTGCTGATGTGATGGTCAGCTGAAACAATATGTTTTAATTTATTCCCATACGAGGACAGCATGCCGACTTCCTCGCTTCATGCTGTAGTTATTCGACTTCATATCCTACAAGCCAGTACATGTGTTCCCGAGCTATGACTTGTGAGCACAGATATCAGAGCAATTGCATGTCACTGGAGGACACGCCCACCTCTGTCAGAGGACCACGACAGACCTCACAGAAAAAAAAGGCTCTCTCTCTGTTGCTTTGTTCTGTGATTTTATGTATGTATTATTTGTCCTACATCTTTCTGATGTCTGTGTTGTAATGTAACACCTTGCGTGCACAGTCATGTCCAGCTGTCAGTCAATCAGCTGAGAGGCGCTGTGTGTCCACAGCAAAGGGTATGAACAAAACAATCATGCCTCACCCTTATGTGCTTTATGTAATTTCCACTCTTTCTGTCTGTCATGTAAACTGCAATTTAACGTGGTGGAAGTGACATCAGCCGGTCAGGCCAGTTTCACATTGTGCCGTGCACTCAGACAGTGGCCGGTCCTCATGAGGGCGTGAGCACCTGCGTACACATGTGCACTGCGTGTTCTCCAGCTGAGGTGAAGGACACAGCATTCAGCTGGTCCAGCAGCGCACTGTGATGGGCAGTGACTGGACTCCGGGACCTTCAGCCACAGCTGACAATATTGGGTTCACGGTGTGTGTGTGTGTGTGTTGGTGGTGGGTGGGGGACGACCACAACGATGATGATGACTCACTCCACACACTATTTGTGTGTGTGTGTGGGTTCAGCACAGTTACACCCATGTGTGTTGCTAGGTTACACCACTTTCGTGTGGCACTTAGACACTTTTCACAGACAAGTTGATTGTGGTCGCCTGCTCTCTACTATCGTACCAGGTGCGTGAATAGCCCCGCCTTTTCTAAGTGTGCAGCGAGCGGTGTTAGATGTTCGTTTGTGACACCTGGAATATGGCCGACACCTGCTGAGAGGGGGATCGAATGAGCACGCACAGTGCGTTCGCTGTCTTTCAGCCGCTTGTGTGCACGAATGCTGTGGCAACCGCCGTACAAGGCATTTGAGGCAGCTCCAATTTTTCACGAATGGCATGCAATTCCTCCTTCATGCACTAGTCAGCTTCAGTCGTGCTATGTGTGAAGGGGCCCTTAATTTGGTAATTTAAATGGAATTTTGTTTTGATTGTGCAGCTATAGTAGGCTAGGTCCTCAAAGGATATCATCTGCAAGAAACGTGTCTGAGCAGGGTTTTGTTTCCAAATTATTTTCCTCTCCCCACCCCGCCCTCTACCTCAAGATAAGACATTTCGTGTTGCAAAAATAGTGAAAACTTGAAACAGTAACATAAAAATGAATGTATTTTAACAGCTCCATTCATGAACCCACGCATCACTATCATAAGTGTTTGTATCACCCTCATAAAACATCAAATGAAAGTAAACAGGACACCTGTCCTCCACGGAGCTGACAAGTGAAGGCAGCATGGGTTTAACCTTCAGCTCAGCACAAGAAAGCTTGGCAGTAATGAGCAGCCAGCCTTGTTCATTAGGTGACTTTGTGTCAGTTTGCTGTGGTAAGGGTCTCTGTTCTTGGCTTTCTCTTTCATCTTTTAGCTGCAGAAGCACAAAATCCAGCAGTATCCTCATTAAAGAAAGTTAGTACATTAATTCAGCCCAATATAACACGGTGAAGTGAAGCTGTTACAAAACAGGAAACTGATTATTTTGGTGATTGTTAAAGCTGAGCAGGGCAACATGTTTCCACTTATTTCAAATGATGGAGGCTGTCACAAGCATGACAACATTAAAAATTTTAACATGTAATAAATATATATTCACAAATGCACACAACTGATCAAAGGCTGCAGATCCAAAAGTTACTAATCCCAGTGAGTTAAAAAGTTTTAAATTGTCTGCATTGTAGTTATACATATTCAAATACATGTCCAGACTTATTTGACAGAGTGGGTCGGGTTGGGGTGGGGTGGGTGAGGGTGGAGGCACTGATTTATGTAGAGTTGGCAAGAAGTACAAGCGCACACAAGGGAACAAAACATAGGTTCACAAGCAGGCTATCAAAGACTGCCTTATGTGCCGGCACATGCCCTTCAGTCTCAGGGAGCTGGTTTATTGTTTGTTCTTTGAGAGTTAAGAAGACACTGTGGGCAGCACAGCCTTTGCTTATTGTGCTTCCGTGCTGTGGACTAATCTGTCAAAATTAGACAGTCAGTGTCGTATGATGTTTTATGTTTTAATACTGTCCTTCTATTTATTTTTTCTTGTGTTCTGTTGTTAATTTTATGGATGCTGTTATGCACTTTTGACTTTTGTTTGTGCTACACAAACAAAATTGTTATTATTATTATTATTGTTATTAATAGTTTAATTTTAACTATAAAATCTGACACTGTAGTTGCAGCTGACTGTCTGAAATCCATTCAGTTTAAATAACTCAAATTATTAAAGAATTTATTTTCATGAATGAAAAATAATGGCAGATTTTGTGTTTATTGAACAAAAGTACATAAAATGTAATGCAGTCAGTGTCTGGACCTTCTTTACACAGATACTAACACCACTTACTATTAGTATATATAGCGTTTATGCAGAAATGAGCAGCCATAATGTCATCATATACACACACACTAAAAAAAAAATCATATGCATAAAACAGAAACAGAAGTCATAATAATAATAATAATAATAACAATAATAAATTAAAATTTAGAATATGATTATCTAAACTGTGACAGACTGGCGTCCTGTCCAGGGTGTACCCCGCCTCGCGCTCTATGACTGCTGGAATAGACTCCAGCCCCCCGCCACCCTTAATTGGACTAAGCAGTTGAAGATGAGTGTGTGTGTGTGTGTGTGTGTGTGTGTTTATAAAAAAGAGAGATGTGGGTTGAGTAAACTCAAATAATAACATTAGTGTACAAGAGACACAACATTTGCCAACTGTAGATTAGATTGTAACACAAGGTAGCCCACAAAACAAAAGGTGGGTTGATCAGTACTTAACTACTGTTACACACAAACAAACTACTGACCTGTAACTTATTCAAGCTGTATTTGGCTGGAAAATAAAATAAATTTAACTTAAATAGTTTAAGGCAATCATCAGTATAATTTGTAGTCATCATCAGGTTTGGTGGTGGTGAAATTTAATAGCACATTATTATGTCTCACAGTGTTGTACAATACATGGCATTATTTTTTAATGAAGGCAGCCCTTCACAGTGCACCACCACTTTACTACCTCGCTGACAAAGAGGTTTAAGCACTATGCATGTGCACCTCCGCTGAGTGACTGTATTAGGACAAAGAAATACAAAAGCATGGTATAAAGTATTCATACACTCTCTGTCATACTGCCATCAAACTCAGACTACAACAAACACAGGTCTGGAAACATATCACACAAATTTAGCCTCTGCATATTAGTATCACTATAGTTTGTTAAATGCTTCATTGCATCAATTCATACATTCAAAAGCCTTACAAATTTACATTTTCATTTACCATAGGATAAAAAAATGTTTCATATTGTATGAGATATAAAATAAAGAAATGTACTGATTGATGGGTGATGCCCATCATGCTTCAACAGTGTTTCAGCACCACGGACAGCACCGCAACCACCACCACCACTACTAAAGATAAAAAAAATAGTTTCACAAAATAAGTCACTCTTTTGAAATATAAGAAACAGTAACTCAACCATCTGCACCAGACAACTGAAACACCTCAAAAACTAAGGGCCCTATCTTGTTGGATCCTGTCTACACATTGTTAAATATACAGTGTTAAATCTCAGCATAAAACAGATGCTGTGTGAAAATGGAATAAATTATAGCTCCACATGGGCATGTTGTGTCCACGTTATGTGCATACCATTCATCCTCCAGCCTGTCCCCAGCCTGTATGTAAGCACATAAACATATTATTATTAATATGTATATGTTGCGGACATGACGAGCAAAGCTCTTCGGTATGGACCATGTCATTTAGGTCCTTCAGACTTTTTTTTTTTTTTTTGAGTAAATGCTGCAGTGGAGCATGAGCATGGCTAAAACCTTTCAGCTATTATGTTAGAAAGATTAAAAAAGAAATAAGAGTATAAAATTAAACCTTCACTGTGCCATACGATGACCGCTCCAAGATGGTGGCCGCCTTTCTTGCGCCTCAGCAACTAACGCGGCGTCTACTCCTCTTTATAATGCCTATGTTTGTCTATCATCGGTTTGTGGCATTTTACAGCTTTTTACGACAATGTTGTCCGCCGGTTTGTGGCCTTTTCTCCACAGGGGCTGAATTTTTGTGCCATTTCTGGTTTGTGCCTCCATCTACCATAGAGTGAGCTTCGTAGCGCTCCACTCATATTATTATTATGACTTTGTCAGACTGCCCCTTTCTTGTTTCATCCAAAGCAGGGGTGGAGCCAGAGGAGCACTGCCCCCATCTGAAATCTGGTTGGCCCCAGGAGAGCCCTTGTCCTCTCAAAACAACAAATTATTTTTTAAATTTAAAGTTTACTGTGTGATTTCCACTCTGAAACAAAAGGTGGCAGTAATACACTATTAAGCTGGATGCTGTTTGTAGTAAAAGAAGAATGAATGAATTTGTGTGGCATTTCAGCTCCTGTCATTAAAAAGAAGAGTTGTGATTTTCTCAGATGAGCAAATTAGCTAAATGTCCATTGCCTGGATTTTACTTCAGATAATTTGTTTATGTATTAATGTGCTTTGAGCACTAAAAGAGATGTTCACATACTGGCGTGTGTGTTTAAAGTATTTTATGTTTCAATATTTGAAGTGTTTAATCTGTTGTGCTGTCCATGCGCCACAGTTTAAATAAATATGAAAATTGTTAAGACTTTTTAGTTTCTATGCTTTTTAAAACATAAAGTCTCTAAACAGGGAAAAATTGTAAAATATACTCAATGATGCATCTTTCTTCAAATCTGAAATCGTAGCCAAGAGCAAAGGAACAGATATGGAATACCCCGGCTTCAGTGAGTAAAAGTCCTACCATATAATTATTCCGTCCCCCCACTGATTCTAATCAGTTTAACTCTTCAGGTTCAACAAGTAGAAATAATGCATGGTAGGACTTTAACTCACTGAAGCCAAGGTTACCTACCTCTGCAAATGTATGAGTGAGTGATGGACACAGTGCTGATCAGGGAAATGTGCATGTTGGCCACTATGGCCTACAACTCCCCAAAAATAGAAAATGCATATCTCAAAATATTATATTTCACAAGATCAATAATAATAATAATAATAATAATAAAAAGATTTATAACACAGAAATGTCAAAATTTAATTTGTGTACTCAATACTTGGATGGGGCTCCTTTTGCATTTATTCCCGCTTCAGTGTGGCGTGGCATGGCGGCGATCAGCCTGTGATGCTGCTGAAGTCTGGTTGCTTTGATTGCAGTCTTCAGCTCCTTTGTATTGTTGGGTTTGGTGTCTCTCATCTTCCTCTTGACAATATCCCATACAGAATCTTTAAGGTATTGTTTATAAGGTCAATCACGTACAGTAATACTGTGATCAGCAAGCCAGTTACTAGTAGTATTGGCACTGGAGGAAGGAGCCAAGTCCTGCTGGAAAAGTAAATTGGCATCTCCAGCAAGCTCGGCAAATGAAAGCATGAAGTGCTCTTAGATCTCCTGTTACGCTGCTTCGGTGACTTTGGACTTGATAAAACACAGTGGACGAACACCAGTAGATGACATTGCACTCCAAATAATCACTGACTCTGGAAACTTCACACTGGATGTTAAGCAACTTGGATTCTGTGCCACGCCACTCTTCCTCCAGACTGTGGCACCTTGATTTCCAAATGAAATGCAAAATTTACTTTCATCTGACAAACAAGACTTTGGACCAAAGAGCAATGGCCCAGTTCTTTTTCACCATAGCCCAGATGAGATCCCTCTGACATGGTCCTGTTGCAATATTTTATGGACATAAAAGTGAGCGGCTTGACACAAAGAATGTCACCCATTTCCAACACACGTCTGTGCATGGTGGCTCTTGACACACCGACTCCAACCTCAATCCACCCCTTGTGAAATGTCCCAAGGTCTTAAGCAGCTTTGTTTGACAATATTCTCAAAGCTGCAGTCATCCCTGTTGCTTGTGCATCTTTTCCGACCACACTTTTCCCTTGCAGTCAACTTTCCATTCATTTGCTTTAATACAGCACTCTGAGAACAGGCAGCCCTTTCAGTAATGACCTTCTGCGGCTTACTCTCCTTGTGGAGGCTGTCAGTGAGAGTCTTCTGGACAAATGTCAAGTCAGCAGTATTTCCTATCATTGTGGTTGTGTGTAGTAAAGCAGACACATGACTTGCATACGACATAAATAATGCGCTACTCAAACTTTAAATTAAATATTCTGGGATACATTTTCTTTGAAACTGTAGGCTATAACTATCAATTTTTTTTAAATTGCTTGAAACATTTTAGTGTATATGTAATGAGTCTAGAATATATAAAATTGACGCTTTTTGAAATATCCAACAAAAAATACTGAACTTTTCCAGGATATTCAAATTTTTTGAGTGTCCTCTGTGTAAAATGTGTCTCCTTAATTACCTCTAACTTGGGGGGGGGGGGGGGGAATCCTGAATCCCCCAGTCTTCAAGAACCCCCTCCCAGTCTTTTTAATAGGTTTTGACTGTCCAACAAGTGTGTTACTTTGACATTTTGCAACATTTGTACTTCTAATTTTGACAACCTCACCTCCCTCCCACCTCGTGATCGTTGGTACCCCCCAAGGAGGAGCTTGAATTACAGGTTGGGAAATAAGTAAGTATTTAGTGGACCTACTATAGGTTCCCCCTGGGACCTCACTGTTTTTTTTTTCTTTTTTTTTTTTAACTTATGAAAAAGTTGCAATATTTTATGGAGATAAACGTGAACCATAAAACGCACTTTATTTCAAGTATCGGAGGACTTGTGGGAGTGATGTTTAAAAAGCCTGTGATGAGATCTGACCTGATGCTGCCTGCATCCAGCCGCAGATCTTGTAGACGGTGGAGGTGCTGAGGAGGAAGAAGAGGCTGAAGCAGCCGATGCAGGTGATGATCAGCATCATGGACATTCCGATGAAGAAGGAGGCGGCCTTGAACGCCCCGGAGGGGATGGCGGAGAACTCGGTGAAGCTGCCCTGGCAGGCCAGCTCTCTGGACACTCCGTCTCCGACGCAGTAGTGAAAAAGGCCGAAGTATCCGGCCTGCGGTGTGTCCACGCCATCGCCGATCCAATAGGGCTGCGAGAAGATGGTCACGTTCACGATGCCGAACAGGATGGTGAAGATGGCCCACAGAAGTCCGATGACTCGAGGGTTGCGGACGTAATTGGTCTGGTAGAGTTTGGCGGCTTCAGCGGAGGGCAGCATGGATGCGGCGCTTCCAGGTATCATCTTATGCATCCCCGAAAAAAAAAAAAAAAACAAAAAAAAACGGATGAACGGACAGTTTGAGTCAATCCTTCTTAAAAACGGCGACGAAAGCCGGATAATCAACTCATGACGTCTGGAAGCCAGCTGGCGAACCGAGTCCGAACCCTGGATGTGAACCCTGGACGCGCGCTGCCTCCTCCCACTGGCTCCGTCTAGCCGACAGACGCGCACATCTCTGCCGCACTGATGCCCTTCACAGCTGATACCAGCTCACAACACAGACAACGACGCCTGTGAAAATCCACCTCCCGATCAATAACCATTCACAGAACGCCAGAGTCCGGGTTTTTTTTTTTTTTTTTTATTTGCTTCGTCAGAGTGACGGTGATGCTGAGAGCCGGGGAGGGAGGGACCAGCCGGGGCGCATTAAAGCGCGCAGCCGGTGATGTGCTTTTTCTTTATGCCACAGCCTATTGGGCGTTTTAGCGCCATAACACTGTCAGGGGCGGTTCTAGGGATGTGCTCAGTGCCCCCTTCCCTCAAATTAAACTCAGCTGTAAAGCCTTCTCACATTCATAGACATATGCATGCTGGATGCTGACGGTTTGAAAATGTATCAAACCTTAGAAGACTGGCTACGTTTACATGCCGTTAATATTTGGAATAAGGTCAATATTCCGGTTTCTGAATCATTAGGAATAACCTGTTTACATGCTTAAGCAGACAGAGTTACTCCTGTATACATGGTCACAAGTATCATTTGGAATATCCCCATCTTAGTCAGAGTTAGAGTTTAAAACCATTTGAGGAAACCGATTGCCTTAAATTATTTGAGTTTGCCAACTTAAATAAAATCACTTTCAAAAATTTAATTGTTAAAGTTTTAGTAACTAAACAATTTATAGTTAATTAAACTTATGTAAATCTAGTTTATGTTTTTCAATAAAAAAAATGACAAATTTCTGCCTAAAAAATTTACATTACATTTTGGATTAGATTTTTTTGATGCATTCTTTGGTTTACTTGTTGACTTTGCATTGTGTTGTTATGACTCTGCCCATTCACTCCCCCCAGGACGCGAACTCATGATCTCTGGCACGGAAGTTGGACTCTCTAACCAGAAGGCTAAAACCCAGGGCTCTGGCCTTGTGACCGGAGAATTCTTTTGAGCTGTTGGGAGTGAGGTTTACTAACTACATATGCACAGCGACACCTGCTGGCCGCCGTTACATAAACTCAATTAAAATGAGTGAATGGAATGCACTGGAAATACATCACCAACACTTAAATGCCCCAAAACTTGAATTGCACTTAAAGGAACTGAGGTGTTATGACAACAAATCATTTTTGAGTTAGTTTAATTAATGGAAATGAGTGACTATATCTTCTTTCAAAGTTTGAGTTACATTAACTTAATTATTGTATTAAAATGGAGTGTCTGGTTTAACAGTGTAATTATTCAAAGTATGTTGCATTCATTCACAGAATTCTTCAAGGAATATAAAATTGTCAATATTAACTTTACACAAATAAAATTTACATCAGTATCATCTAACGTGCAATCCAGTCCATGCCCCACAACTTTAAATGCACTTAAAGGAACTGAGGTGTTATGACAACAATTCATTTTTGAGTTAGTTTAATTAATGGAAATGAGTGACTATAACTTTTTTCAAAGTTTGAGCTCCATTAACTTAATTATTGTATTAAAATGGAGTGTTCAGTTTAACAGTGCACCCATCCCTTAAAATATACAATTATCATTTATTTGACAGTTAATTGGTGTGTCCCATATTGATGGGATGTAAATTGTTCCGTATTTTCATACATGTCCCTCACACACTCATCAAAACTGAATAATGAACAAAATAAAACATGGGAAATATTAAGGGCTGCCAATGACATCTCCGTACCTCACGTCGGGTCCTGTAGCAAGGAACCTCCACCACATCCAAATAAGCAAAAATGTTTGCAAATGTACAGACGTGAGTGGGAAGAGTCGAACCCTGGCTTGACAGCGTTAGTGGCAATGGGTACAAGGCAAACTGTAGGCAAACAAATATTTTTATTTTTTATTTCCTCTTAAAGTAAAAATGTCCTCACTTTAAAGATTAAAATTATTGGTCTGTTTTCCTTAATATTTATGTTTATTATTGTACACTTCAGCGACTGCACAGTTTATCATTAACAGTTTCGTGTTAGTAAAGCACTTAAAGCTTTAAGTATGACTAAATGCTTTTTTCAGAATTCATTATACCACTCCTTGGATGGTGGTAGTGGCTTTGAGGAGCTGTGGTGGGCGTCCTTTATTTTCACTTCTGAAAGGTGGCAACCCAAGCCATGAATGTACTGCAGGAGGATCATTGAAGGTCGTTAAAGCTACAGTGTGTATGATTTAGAGACATCTAGTGGCGAGGTTTCAGACTGCTTCATCCCAATCATGGTCACAATTTTGGTCACAATCATGTTCACTTCTTTACAAAAAATAAAGTTGGCCTGTTGTACATTCGAAGTAATATGCTAGTGAGAACATTTTGTTTCTGTTCAACATTTGTCAAAAACAGATTGTTCAGCTCTTTTTTGTGGAAATATTTACTTATATGTATTGTGGAGAAATTTTAAAGCCTCAAGCAATAATCCAATTAAAGTTGCCTATAATGATGATTTTCAGAATCCTTCATAACCTGAGCCATAGATATAGTGCTAGTTCTGTGTTTGTATCCAACAATGTTCAGTCATATCCCGAAATGTACAGAAGAACTGCTTTTAACTTCAAGAATCGCCTTTGTCAACAAATGTTTCACTGGTTAGATCTGATTTTTACTTATCTTCGTCATTGCTGGTCTCTGGAACAGTCATGTATATACTTATAAATGATTTCACAAGAATGAATAATTATATTTATACTTTTATACTTAATTTTTTTCTATACTTTTTATATGTTTACTTTTTAAATCTATGGAGTGTTGGTGTTATTTACATGTACATGTCTGAAATAACCATATATATATATATATATATATATATATATATATTTTTAGTAACGGGATTCATGCTCCCTTTGTTGTGTGTGGGCCGCCAGAAGAGGAGGTACTGCTGGCCCACCATCAGAGGGCGCCCTGCCTGAAGTGCGGGCTTCAGGCACGAGAGGGCGCTGCCGCCATGGACACAGCCGGGGGTGACAGCTGTCACTCATTACCTCTTGACAGCTGTCACCCATCTACTCAACGTCCTCTCACTCCATAAAGACCAGACGTCATCTCCACCTCGTTGCCGAGATATCATACTTCATTGGAGGTAATATCCTCAGCCATTTGTGTTTGCAATATTTGTATATTGTGAGTGTTTGCAGGAGTACTGGTCCCTCCATCGGTGAAAGCTGAGAGAGCGTTGAAGGCACTCTTTTCCCCTGAGGAATCTACAGTACTCTGCAGTTATTGAGTGAGAGGTGGAGGTGGCATTCCCACCGCTGTTGTTACTGGGTGTACACACACCCACACTTGACTGTCTTTGTTCTCGCCAGCAGTACCAGATCCGACAGTCGGGGACGGTGATCACCTGGGAATTCGGGACTTGGCGGCTCCAGTATTCACCAGGTTCTGTGGCGGCGGAAATCGTGTGGTTCCGGCTCTTCTCAGGACAGACGTCTTCTATCCTCGAGCCTGCCCACACGTCACCTTTGTGGATTGACTGTAATTATATTCTGAGATTGTCTATGTTCATTGTGCACATTTCACAACATTAAATTGTTACCTTTTGGCTCATCTATTGGCCGTTCATTTGCGCCCCCTGTTGTGGGTCTGTGTCACTACACTTTCACAACACCCTTGCCTTCTCTTGTCATAAGCAACTTCTATGATCCTCCATTTCACCCAGTGAGTCAAATCTTCACACATTCTCAAGAAATGTTGAATTCTCAGAATGCGAAAGATGGAGAACCATACCCTACTTTTTTCCTGGGTCAGGCTCAAAACTTCTCATTCATCCTTTGTATGTCCCTTTTGGGCTTCTGCATCAAAATAAGGGTTGTCACAGACAGTAAAACCCAGGGTTTGGGTTGCATATGTTTTTGTAAAACCCCACATCGAATAATTTGCAGATCAGCAAAAACAAAAAACAAAAAACAAAAAAACAACAAAACAAATACTACTTTGCTTTCCATTGTAAATAAAAGACCTTAATGAGCATTGAAAACAAGGAACTTTTTTTCGCAAGATAAAGAAGCTTGTGGTCCTGAAGAAAATGAAGGTGACCAATGTTTTACATAATATTTTTAAATAAAATGCTTACTTTATGAAGCATAAATCGTGTTATGTTTTTTTTTTACTAGTTTGGGAGTTCCCTGCTACTTATCACCCAGTAAAATACAAAAAAAAAAAAAAAAAAAAAAAAAAATCACATTTGTTTTTAAATGACAATTATGACTATTTATGAAGAACTTTTCGGGGAATCCAGGAAAAAGAATAAATGTCAGTACTGCAACAGTGTACAAAAACCACAAGAGCTGGTAACAGAAAAAGGAGGCGACTTATGCACAAGTGTGATTTATATACAGATTTTTCCTCTTCAAGAGACATTTAACAGGTGTGACTTATACTCCAGAAAATATGGTAATTGTTGAAAATTGGAATATGAATAGTATCCCTGAATAAAAAAATAACCATTGTCAGAATCATGAAAAGTAAAAAAAAAAAGTAATAATAATAATAATAATAATAATAATAATAATAATAATAATAATTAGAAGAAGAAGAAGAAATGGAGGAAAACCAGCCTAAGTTTGTAATTTATAACAGGGGATTTGTTGTGAGGCTGGGGGTGCCTGGCTGTCTTTTGTTTCTGTCTTTTGTTTTTCCTTCCAGGTGGTACGCGTTTAGGACTGAGTGGCTGTGTGGCTGAGTTTTCAGGACAGCTGTGGTGCATCTACACGGATTGGAGCATGGTGGCATTTAAGTCTGGAGTACACAGTGTGTATGTGCCAGAGACTCGACCTTGTGACCAAACGGGTGAGATCGTCGTCTCGAGAGCCATCTCATCATCAGTGGATGCAGAGACCGTACCAGGTTTGACACTATGGTCTGTGAAAGAGGAGGGGGTGAGGTCTCACGCTCGTCAGCACACTTCCTGAGGTACGTTAGGTTTTGTGACTAACATTAGTACAGTCAGTAAATGTGGTGTCCCTCACACCTTATTATATTGAGCTGTTATGTTAGTCATTTAATCAGCTTCCACTGCAGTTGAGTAATGTGAACAGGGTGTTCCATGCCTGCAGGGTGGGAAGCTGATTAGTAATTAAGCCAGGAAGTGTTTGCTGTTTATGTACACCTTTGAGCGGTCTCTCTGTGTGTGGAGTGTGGACTCACATGATGGTTTATTCTTTCACAGATTCGGTTTGTCGCGGCCAACTGGGGGGTGTCGGCGGGGTCCTTGGGTCTGAACTGGTTCTGGCTCCGGACCGTTTGTGCTGCTAGGAGCGCACCGCAAATCCACCACGCCAGACCGCGCACTCATTTGTTTGTATTTTTTCACATCACTGTTATGTCATTAAATTTTGTTATCCTTTGTACCGTGCTCTGCTTATTTCATACTGGGTCCTTCAAATGCTGGTCGGTTCTCCGTCCTGCGTCCGACACATAACAGTAGTCTCTGGCCAAACATCATGGACCCAGCGGTAGCAGAGGCGGTAACGCGCCGGGAAGGCGGCAGCAGACGTTCAGAAGTTATACGGATCAGTTGCGGGTGCTCTCCGCCCGGATGGTGCGTGTTTGAGAACCCATTACTGAATACTGATTTGAGCGCTCTTGCAGCCGTGTTCCTGTGTTGTGCCTTATCCGTGGGTCGTGGTGGAGTGTGACTGGCGACGGCTTCGCGTCACACTCCGACCGGATAAGAGGTTAAACGGGAGCTGCATGAGTGTGTCTGTACTGGGTGAACGCGCACGGCGGAGCTCTGTGGCACGGGTCGCTGTGCTTCCTGTTGTTACAGTTGTAGCCCCATTTCCCCGGGTAAAGATAGCTACTGCGTCTGTTGTTCAGCTCCGGCGTAATTTAGTTGAATCACATTTTGGTTGTGTGTTACACGTAGCTGCTCACAGGAAAAGCAGCATGAATGGTTTTCTCTGTTACCAAAGGGGGTTTTTATTTTCAGCACTTTGGCTCCCTCTGTTGGTGACTGAGTCACATTACCGTTAAGCTCTTAAGTTGGAACAGGTGTATTCCATTTGTTTGAGCTTGACGGTATAAATCACTTATTAGTTTTGTGTTGGTTCATTTTTTTTGTGGGTATTTTTTTGAGTTGGTTTTTGTGTGGGATTTTTTACACTATTAGTGTCTGGGGTCGTGATCCTGCAGTCTGTCTGGAGCATACAAAACAAGACCCAAGTAACTTTATGTTAGTCTGTTAGTCTTTCTTTTTTATTTCTTTTGGTTTCACCTCCCAGGGTTTGATGGGATGGTCCTCTGGGGGGTGATGGGAGGGTAATTGGGTTGTTTTTTCTTTTTTTTTGTTTTTGTTATGCCCTCTCTTCTCCTGTGGCTCCAGCCGTGTGAGCCGTAGGTTGTCGGCGTTGCTGGAGTGGTGCAGTTTGGTTATGCTGGGCGTTTCCCAGGTAACCTCTGCACCTGGGAGGGGGGGTGTGTGTTTTTTTTTTGTTGATTCCCTGTTCCACCTCCGGCTTCAGCGCGCCTTTGAGCCGTCTGCCATCGGCGTGGCTGAGGTTTGGGGCAGTGGAATATACCCGCAGCTGGTGGCTGGTTTGGAAGTCGGAGGGGTGGCGCCGTTTTGTGCCGTCTGCCATAACCGCTGTTCCACTCCTCCCGGTTGACTTCTGGGGTATAGTCATGGTTGGTGACGCTGGACGTGCTTCCAGTTTCCACTGGTGTGTCCCATATTGATGGGATGTAAATTGTTCCGTATTTTCATACATGTCCCTCACACACTCATCAAAACTGAATAATGAACAAAATAAAACATGGGAAATATTAAGGGCTGCCAATGACATCTCCGTACCTCACGTCGGGTCCTGTAGCAAGGAACCTCCACCACATCCAAATAAGCAAAAATGTTTGCAAATGTACAGACGTGAGTGGGAAGAGTCGAACCCTGGCTTGACAGCGTTAGTGGCAATGGGTACAAGGCAAACTGTAGGCAAACAAATATTTTTATTTTTTATTTCCTCTTAAAGTAAAAATGTCCTCACTTTAAAGATTAAAATTATTGGTCTGTTTTCCTTAATATTTATGTTTATTATTGTACACTTCAGCGACTGCACAGTTTATCATTAACAGTTTCGTGTTAGTAAAGCACTTAAAGCTTTAAGTATGACTAAATGCTTTTTTCAGAATTCATTATACCACTCCTTGGATGGTGGTAGTGGCTTTGAGGAGCTGTGGTGGGCGTCCTTTATTTTCACTTCTGAAAGGTGGCAACCCAAGCCATGAATGTACTGCAGGAGGATCATTGAAGGTCGTTAAAGCTACAGTGTGTATGATTTAGAGACATCTAGTGGCGAGGTTTCAGACTGCTTCATCCCAATCATGGTCACAATTTTGGTCACAATCATGTTCACTTCTTTACAAAAAATAAAGTTGGCCTGTTGTACATTCGAAGTAATATGCTAGTGAGAACATTTTGTTTCTGTTCAACATTTGTCAAAAACAGATTGTTCAGCTCTTTTTTGTGGAAATATTACTTATATGTATTGTGGAGAAATTTTAAAGCCTCAAGCAATAATCCAATTAAAGTTGCCTATAATGATGATTTTCAGAATCCTTCATAACCTGAGCCATAGATATAGTGCTAGTTCTGTGTTTGTATCCAACAATGTTCAGTCATATCCCGAAATGTACAGAAGAACTGCTTTTAACTTCAAGAATCGCCTTTGTCAACAAATGTTTCACTGGTTAGATCTGATTTTACTTATCTTCGTCATTGCTGGTCTCTGGAACAGTCATGTATATACTTATAAATGATTTCACAAGAATGAATAATTATATTTATACTTTTATACTTAATTTTTTTCTATACTTTTTATATGTTTACTTTTTAAATCTATGGAGTGTTGGTGTTATTTACATGTACATGTCTGAAATAACCATATATATATATATATATATATATATATATATATATATATATATATATATATATATATATATATATATATATATATATATATATGTATATATATATATATATATATATATATATATTTTTTTTTTTTAGTAACGGGATTCATGCTCCCTTTGTTGTGTGTGGGCCGCCAGAAGAGGAGGTACTGCTGGCCCACCATCAGAGGGCGCCCTGCCTGAAGTGCGGGCTTCAGGCACGAGAGGGCGCTGCCGCCATGGACACAGCCGGGGGTGACAGCTGTCACTCATTACCTCTTGACAGCTGTCACCCATCTACTCAACGTCCTCTCACTCCATAAAGACCAGACGTCATCTCCACCTCGTTGCCGAGATATCATACTTCATTGGAGGTAATATCCTCAGCCATTTGTGATTGCAATATTTGTATATTGTGAGTGTTTGCAGGAGTACTGGTACCTCCATCGGTGAAAGCTGAGAGAGCGTTGAAGGCACTCTTTTCCCCTGAGGAATCTACAGTACTCTGCAGTTATTGAGTGAGAGGTGGAGGTGGCATTCCCACCGCTGTTGTTACTGGGTGTACACACACCCACACTTGACTGTCTTTGTTCTCGCCAGCAGTACCAGATCCGACAGTCGGGGACGGTGATCACCTGGGAATTCGGGACTTGGCGGCTCCAGTATTCACCAGGTTCTGTGGCGGCGGAAATCGTGTGGTTCCGGCTCTTCTCAGGACAGACGTCTTCTATCCTCGAGCCTGCCCACACGTCACCTTTGTGGATTGACTGTAATTATATTCTGAGATTGTCTATGTTCATTGTGCACATTTCACAACATTAAATTGTTACCTTTTGGCTCATCTATTGGCCGTTCATTTGCGCCCCCTGTTGTGGGTCTGTGTCACTACACTTTCACAACACCCTTGCCTTCTCTTGTCATAAGCAACTTCTATGATCCTCCATTTCACCCAGTGAGTCAAATCTTCACACATTCTCAAGAAATGTTGAATTCTCAGAATGCGAAAGATGGAGAACCATACCCTACTTTTTTCCTGGGTCAGGCTCAAAACTTCTCATTCGTCCTTTGTATGTCCCTTTTGGGCTTCTGCATCAAAATAAGGGTTGTCACAGACAGTAAAACCCAGGGTTTGGGTTGCATATGTTTTTGTAAAACCCCACATCGAATAATTTGCAGATCAGCAAAAACAAAAAACAAAAAACAAAAAAACAACAACAAAACAAATACTACTTTGCTTTCCATTGTAAATAAAAGACCTTAATGAGCATTGAAAACAAGGAACTTTTTTTCGCAAGATAAAGAAGCTTGTGGTCCTGAAGAAAATGAAGGTGACCAATGTTTTACATAATATTTTTAAATAAAATGCTTACTTTATGAAGCATAAATCGTGTTATGTTTTTTTTTTACTAGTTTGGGAGTTCCCTGCTACTTATCACCCAGTAAAATACAAAAAAAAAAAAAAAAAAAAAAAAATCACATTTGTTTTTAAATGACAATTATGACTATTTATGAAGAACTTTTCGGGGAATCCAGGAAAAAGAATAAATGTCAGTACTGCAACAGTGTACAAAAACCACAAGAGCTGGTAACAGAAAAAGGAGGCGACTTATGCACAAGTGTGATTTATATACAGATTTTTCCTCTTCAAGAGACATTTAACAGGTGTGACTTATACTCCAGAAAATATGGTAATTGTTGAAAATTGGAATATGAATAGTATCCCTGAATAAAAAAATAACCATTGTCAGAATCATGAAAAGTAAAAAAAAAAGTAATAATAATAATAATAATAATAATAATAATTAGAAGAAGAAGAAGAAATGGAGGAAAACCAGCCTAAGTTTGTAATTTATAACAGGGGATTTGTTGTGAGGCTGGGGGTGCCTGGCTGTCTTTTGTTTCTGTCTTTTGTTTTTCCTTCCAGGTGGTACGCGTTTAGGACTGAGTGGCTGTGTGGCTGAGTTTTCAGGACAGCTGTGGTGCATCTACACGGATTGGAGCATGGTGGCATTTAAGTCTGGAGTACACAGTGTGTATGTGCCAGAGACTCGACCTTGTGACCAAACGGGTGAGATCGTGGTCTCGAGAGCCATCTCATCATCAGTGGATGCAGAGACCGTACCAGGTTTGACACTATGGTCTGTGAAAGAGGAGGGGGTGAGGTCTCACGCTCGTCAGCACACTTCCTGAGGTACGTTAGGTTTTGTGACTAACATTAGTACAGTCAGTAAATGTGGTGTCCCTCACACCTTATTATATTGAGCTGTTATGTTAGTCATTTAATCAGCTTCCACTGCAGTTGAGTAATGTGAACAGGGTGTTCCATGCCTGCAGGGTGGGAAGCTGATTAGTAATTAAGCCAGGAAGTGTTTGCTGTTTATGTACACCTTTGAGCGGTCTCTCTGTGTGTGGAGTGTGGACTCACATGATGGTTTATTCTTTCACAGATTCGGTTTGTCGCGGCCAACTGGGGGGTGTCGGCGGGGTCCTTGGGTCTGAACTGGTTCTGGCTCCGGACCGTTTGTGCTGCTAGGAGCGCACCGCAAATCCACCACGCCAGACCGCGCACTCATTTGTTTGTATTTTTTCACATCACTGTTATGTCATTAAATTTTGTTATCCTTTGTACCGTGCTCTGCTTATTTCATACTGGGTCCTTCAAATGCTGGTCGGTTCTCCGTCCTGCATCCGACACATAACAGTAGTCTCTGGCCAAACATCATGGACCCAGCGGTAGCAGAGGCGGTAACGCGCCGGGAAGGCGGCAGCAGACGTCAGAAGTTATACGGATCAGTTGCGGGTGCTCTCCGCCCGGATGGTGCGTGTTTGAGAACCCATTACTGAATACTGATTTGAGCGCTCTTGCAGCCGTGTTCCTGTGTTGTGCCTTATCCGTGGGTCGTGGTGGAGTGTGACTGGCGACGGCTTCGCGTCACACTCCGACCGGATAAGAGGTTAAACGGGAGCTGCATGAGTGTGTCTGTACTGGGTGAACGCGCACGGCGGAGCTCTGTGGCACGGGTCGCTGTGCTTCCTGTTGTTACAGTTGTAGCCCCATTTCCCCGGGTAAAGATAGCTACTGCGTCTGTCGTTCAGCTCCGGCGTAATTTAGTTGAATCACATTTTGGTTGTGTGTTACACGTAGCTGCTCACAGGAAAAGCAGCATGAATGGTTTTCTCTGTTACCAAAGGGGGTTTTATTTTCAGCACTTTGGCTCCCTCTGTTGGTGACTGAGTCACATTACCGTTAAGCTCTTAAGTTGGAACAGGTGTATTCCATTTGTTTGAGCTTGACGGTATAAATCACTTATTAGTTTTGTGTTGGTTCATTTTTTTTGTGGGTGTTTTTTGAGTTGGTTTTTGTGTGGGATTTTTTACACTATTAGTGTCTGGGGTCGTGATCCTGCAGTCTGTCTGGAGCATACAAAACAAGACCCAAGTAACTTTATGTTAGTCTGTTAGTCTTTCTTTTTTATTTCTTTTGGTTTCACCTCCCAGGGTTTGATGGGATGGTCCTCTGGGGGGTGATGGGAGGGTAATTGGGTTGTTTTTTCTTTTTTTTTGTTTTTGTTATGCCCTCTCTTCTCCTCTGGCTCCAGCCGTGTGAGCCGTAGGTTGTCGGCGTTGCTGGAGTGGTGCAGTTTGGTTATGCTGGGCGTTTCCCAGGTAACCTCTGCACCTGGGAGGGGGGGTGTGTGTTTTTTTTTTGTTGATTCCCTGTTCCACCTCCGGCTTCAGCACGCCTTTGAGCCGTCTGCCATCGGCGTGGCTGAGGTTTGGGGCAGTGGAATATACCCGCAGCTGGTGGCTGGTTTGGAAGTCGGAGGGGTGGCGCCGTTTTGTGCCGTCTGCCATAACCGCTGTTCCACTCCTCCCGGTTGACTTCTGGGTATAGTCATGGTTGGTGACGCTGGACGTGCTTCCAGTTTCCACTGGTGTGTCCCATATTGATGGGATGTAAATTGTTCCGTATTTTCATACATGTCCCTCACACACTCATCAAAACTGAATAATGAACAAAATAAAACATGGGAAATATTAAGGGCTGCCAATGACATCTCCGTACCTCACGTCGGGTCCTGTAGCAAGGAACCTCCACCACATCCAAATAAGCAAAAATGTTTGCAAATGTACAGACGTGAGTGGGAAGAGTCGAACCCTGCTTGACAGCGTTAGTGGCAATGGGTACAAGGCAAACTGTAGGCAAACAAATATTTTTATTTTTTATTTCCTCTTAAAGTAAAAATGTCCTCACTTTAAAGATTAAATTATTGGTCTGTTTTCCTTAATATTATGTTTATTATTGTACACTTCAGCGACTGCACAGTTTATCATTAACAGTTTCGTGTTAGTAAAGCACTTAAAGCTTTAAGTATGACTAAATGCTTTTTTCAGAATTCATTATACCACTCCTTGGATGGTGGTAGTGGCTTTGAGGAGCTGTGGTGGGCGTCCTTTATTTTCACTTCTGAAAGGTGGCAACCCAAGCCATGAATGTACTGCAGGAGGATCATTGAAGGTCGTTAAAGCTACAGTGTGTATGATTTAGAGACATCTAGTGGCGAGGTTTCAGACTGCTTCATCCCAATCATGGTCACAATTTTGGTCACAATCATGTTCACTTCTTTACAAAAAATAAAGTTGGCCTGTTGTACATTCGAAGTAATATGCTAGTGAGAACATTTTGTTTCTGTTCAACATTTGTCAAAAACAGATTGTTCAGCTCTTTTTTGTGGAAATATTACTTATATGTATTGTGGAGAAATTTTAAAGCCTCAAGCAATAATCCAATTAAAGTTGCCTATAATGATGATTTTCAGAATCCTTCATAACCTGAGCCATAGATATAGTGCTAGTTCTGTGTTTGTATCCAACAATGTTCAGTCATATCCCGAAATGTACAGAAGAACTGCTTTTAACTTCAAGAATCGCCTTTGTCAACAAATGTTTCACTGGTTAGATCTGATTTTTACTTATCTTCGTCATTGCTGGTCTCTGGAACAGTCATGTATACTTATAAATGATTTCACAAGAATGAATAATTATATTTATACTTTTATACTTAATTTTTTTCTATACTTTTTATATGTTTACTTTTAAAATCTATGGAGTGTGGTGTTATTTACATGTACATGTCTGAAATAACCATATATATATATATATATACATATATATATATATATATATATATATATATTTTTAGTAACGGGATTCATGCTCCCTTTGTTGTGTGTGGGCCGCCAGAAGAGGAGGTACTGCTGGCCCACCATCAGAGGGCGCCCTGCCTGAAGTGCGGGCTTCAGGCACGAGAGGGCGCTGCCGCCATGGACACAGCCGGGGGTGACAGCTGTCACTCATTACCTCTTGACAGCTGTCACCCATCTACTCAACGTCCTCTCACTCCATAAAGACCAGACGTCATCTCCACCTTGTTGCCGAGATATCATACTTCATTGGAGGTAATATCCTCAGCCATTTGTGATTGCAATATTTGTATATTGTGAGTGTTTGCAGGAGTACTGGTACCTCCATCGGTGAAAGCTGAGAGAGCGTTGAAGGCACTCTTTTCCCCTGAGGAATCTACAGTACTCTGCAGTTATTGAGTGAGAGGTGGAGGTGGCATTCCCACCGCTGTTGTTACTGGGTGTACACACACCCACACTTGACTGTCTTTGTTCTCGCCAGCAGTACCAGATCCGACAGTCGGGGACGGTGATCACCTGGGAATTCGGGACTTGGCGGCTCCAGTATTCACCAGGTTCTGTGGCGGCGGAAATCGTGTGGTTCCGGCTCTTCTCAGGACAGACGTCTTCTATCCTCGAGCCTGCCCACACGTCACCTTTGTGGATTGACTGTAATTATATTCTGAGATTGTCTATGTTCATTGTGCACATTTCACAACATTAAATCGTTACCTTTGGCTCATCTATTGGCCGTTCATTGCGCCCCCTGTTGTGGGTCTGTGTCACTACACTTTCACAACACCCTTGCCTTCTCTTGTCATAAGCAACTTCTATGATCCTCCATTTCACCCAGTGAGTCAAATCTTCACACATTCTCAAGAAATGTTGAATTCTCAGAATGCGAAAGATGGAGAACCATACCCTACTTTTTTCCTGGGTCAGGCTCAAAACTTCTCATTCGTCCTTTGTATGTCCCTTTTGGGCTTCTGCATCAAAATAAGGGTTGTCACAGACAGTAAAACCCAGGGTTTGGGTTGCATATGTTTTTTTAAAACCCCACATCGAATAATTTGCAGATCAGCAAAAACAAAAAACAAAAAAACAACAACAAAACAAATACTACTTTGCTTTCCATTGTAAATAAAAGACCTTAATGAGCATTGAAAACAAGGAACTTTTTTCGCAAGATAAAGAAGCTTGTGGTCCTGAAGAAAATGAAGGTGACCAATGTTTTACATAATATTTTTAAATAAAATG
This sequence comes from Thalassophryne amazonica, assembly GCF_902500255.1. NCBI lineage: Eukaryota > Metazoa > Chordata > Actinopteri > Batrachoidiformes > Batrachoididae > Thalassophryne > Thalassophryne amazonica. The sequence continues at coordinate 53,446,286 of NC_047110.1, forward strand.
CTTACTTTATGAAGCATAAATCGTGTTATGTTTTTTTGTTACTAGTTTGGGAGTTCCCTGCTACTTATCACCCAGTAAAATACAAAAAAAAAAAAAAAAAAAAATCACATTTGTTTTTAAATGACAATTATGACTATTTATGAAGAACTTTTCGGGGAATCCAGGAAAAAGAATAAATGTCAGTACTGCAACAGTGTACAAAAAACCACAAGAGCTGGTAACAGAAAAAAGGAGGCGACTTATGCACAAGTGTGATTTATATACAGATTTTTCCTCTTCAAGAGACATTTAACAGGTGTGACTTATACTCCAGAAAATATGGTAATTGTTGAAAATTGGAATATGAATAGTATCCCTGAATAAAAAAATAACCATTGTCAGAATCATGAAAAGTAAAAAAAAAAAAGTAATAATAATAATAATAATAATAATAATAATAATTAGAAGAAGAAGAAGAAATGGAGGAAAACCAGCCTAAGTTTGTAATTTATAACAGGGGATTTGTTGTGAGGCTGGGGGTGCCTGGCTGTCTTTTGTTTCTGTCTTTTGTTTTTCCTTCCAGGTGGTACGCGTTAGGACTGAGTGGCTGTGTGGCTGAGTTTTCAGGACAGCTGTGGTGCATCTACACGGATTGGAGCATGGTGGCATTTAAGTCTGGAGTACACAGTGTGTATGTGCCAGAGACTCGACCTTGTGACCAAACGGGTGAGATCGTCGTCTCGAGAGCCATCTCATCATCAGTGGATGCAGAGACCGTACCAGGTTTGACACTATGGTCTGTGAAAGAGGAGGGGGTGAGGTCTCACGCTCGTCAGCACACTTCCTGAGGTACGTTAGGTTTTGTGACTAACATTAGTACAGTCAGTAAATGTGGTGTCCCTCACACCTTATTATATTGAGCTGTTATGTTAGTCATTTAATCAGCTTCCACTGCAGTTGAGTAATGTGAACAGGGTGTTCCATGCCTGCAGGGTGGGAAGCTGATTAGTAATTAAGCCAGGAAGTGTTTGCTGTTTATGTACACCTTTGAGCGGTCTCTCTGTGTGTGGAGTGTGGACTCACATGATGGTTTATTCTTTCACAGATTCGGTTTGTCGCGGCCAACTGGGGGGTGTCGGCGGGGTCCTTGGGTCCGAACTGGTTCTGGCTCCGGACCGTTTGTGCTGCTAGGAGCGCACCGCAAATCCACCACGCCAGACCGCGCACTCATTTGTTTGTATTTTTTCACATCACTGTTATGTCATTAAATTTTGTTATCCTTTGTACCGTGCTCTGCTTATTTCATACTGGGTCCTTCAAATGCTGGTCGGTTCTCCGTCCTGCGTCCGACACATAACAGTAGTCTCTGGCCAAACATCATGGACCCAGCAGAGTAACGCGCCGGGAAGGCGGCAGCAGACGTTCAGAAGTTATACGGATCAGTTGCGGGTGCTCTCCGCCCGGATGGTGCGTGTTTGAGAACCCATTACTGAATACTGATTTGAGCGCTCTTGCAGCCGTGTTCCTGTGTTGTGCCTTATCCGTGGGTCGTGGTGGAGTGTGACTGGCGACAGCTTCGCGTCACACTCCGACCGGATAAGAGGTTAAACGGGAGCTGCATGAGTGTGTCTGTACTGGGTGAACGCGCACGGCGGAGCTCTGTGGCACGGGTCGCTGTGCTTCCTGTTGTTACAGTTGTAGCCCCCATTTCCCCGGGTAAAGATAGCTACTGCGTCTGTTGTTCAGCTCCGGCGTAATGTAGTTGAATCACATTTTGGTTGTGTGTTACACGTAGCTGCTCACAGGAAAAGCAGCATGAATGGTTTTCTCTGTTACCAAAGGGGGTTTTTATTTTCAGCACTTTGGCTCCCTCTGTTGGTGACTGAGTCACATTACCGTTAAGCTCTTAAGTTGGAACAGGTGTATTCCATTTGTTTGAGCTTGACGGTATAAATCACTTATTAGTTTTGTGTTGGTTCATTTTTTTTGTGGGTGTTTTTTGAGTTGGTTTTTGTGTGGGATTTTTTACACTATTAGTGTCTGGGGTCGTGATCCTGCAGTCTGTCTGGAGCATACAAAACAAGACCCAAGTAACTTTATGTTAGTCTGTTAGTCTTTCTTTTTTATTTCTTTGGTTTCACCTCCCAGGGTTTGATGGGATGGTCCTCTGGGGGGTGATGGGAGGGTAATTGGGTTGTTTTTTCTTTTTTTTTGTTTTTGTTATGGGGGATGGGGAGGGGGGGGGATGTTAGTGTTTTTATTTGCAAGCTTAAGTTTGGGTTGTTTTTCTTTTCTCCCCTTCCCGGGGTTTGATGGAACGGTCCTCTGGGGAGGGGGGGGGGGGGGGTGGTTTGGTTGTTTGTGTTTGTTCTTTTTTGTTTTATGACTAATCAGACTGTAAACATGGTTGGACAAAGGCTGACCGCACAGGTTCAAGAACTCCTGGCCACACCTGTGCAAATTGACTGACAGAAACAAGGGCAAAGATGCAGTCAGGGGAGAAGACGTCAACCGTTCTGTTAGGAGAATATTCTGTTGGAAGATGAATGCAGATACGGTTTCCAGCCATGGTCCCTGGAGGGGGGTGTTTCTCCTGGGCCAGGTTTGTGTGGTCGCCGGGAGGCTTCCCGTGAGGGTGGGGTGCTGTTGTGAGGCTGGGGGTGCCTGGCTGTCTTTTGTTTCTGTCTTTTGTTTTTCCTTCCAGGTGGTACGCGTTTAGGACTGAGTGGCTGTGTGGCTGAGTTTTCAGGACCTCACCCTGATCACGTGAGGCTGATCAAGTGCAGCTCGTCAGGACTCACAGCTGTGGTGCATCTACACGGATTGGAGCATGGTGGCATTTAAGTCTGGAGTACACAGTGTGTATGTGCCAGATTCTCGACACATAACAGGATTTTTTTTATTCATTTTTGGATCCAGAAGTGTGGGGCCTGCAGGAAGAGGAGCAGGAGGCTATTTTTAGAAGGCTGCATTCATGACTGCATGCCATGCACACACAGCTTCAACACAGATACATACAGATAGATTCTTGTTATTGTAAGCAGCACAAGGAAAGGTAAGGTGCAAGCGTTTCAGTGCAAATACAAACCTGAGTAAACCACATGCAGACTTGAAAGGTCTGGAGAAAAAAAAAGAAAAACATAAAATTTAACTGAATTTAAGAGGTATGTCCAGAGCCCAAATTAAAAAAGAAAAAATTATGAGAATATAGTAGCAAAAAAGAGAATGCATTTAAAAACAACAGAAAAGTAAGTACAAAACTGTGGATATTTCAGTGACAGTGGATATTGCACATAAATATTGCACTCATTTCAAGTGTGACATGTGACCTGGCTATTTGGTTCCAGTGGAATTTGAAGCTCTTACAGCAGTTTAGTAGAAACTGTTTTTCGGTCTATTTGTACTTGCTTTGATAGTCCTGTACCTGATGGCAGTGGTACCTGCCTGATGGCAGTGGCTCAAACAGAGAGTTGTCAGGGTGACATGAGTCCTTTAGGATGGTGTTGGCTCTCCTGACACAGTAAGTCGTGAAGGTCCCCCAGTGTTCGTAGAGGGTACCCAGTGATCTCTGCCATTTTGGTAACCCTCTGGAGCTCTTTCCTGTTTGCCCCATGCAGCGGGCAAACCACGTACAGAGGCAGTTTGTGAGGATGTTCTCCATGGTAGGGCAGTAAAAAGACACATGCAATGTCTGGTTTATGTGATTTTTCCTGAGGATTCTCAGAAAGTGGAGTCTTTGCTGTGACTTCTGTAACCTCCACTCAGACTGCAATTTTACCATAACTGCACTGGAATTAATGCAGTTACCACCTTAAAAACAAGTGGAATAGTGGTGGCCAAGCAGTTAGTGTGCATGTTTCTAAATATGAAGGTTTCCAGTTCAAGACCACACCTACACATTCTCCATGTAATGTGGAGTTGCGGTAGGAAGGGCATTAGGCATAAAACTTGCGCCAGGTCAACATGCAGGTCCACCTCGACTCTGCTACAGTGAAACTGACTGAGAACAGGGAGAAAGAAGCCAAAGGAACTTTCATCACTTTAAAAACATCACACGAACTCTGCAGTTCACATGCATGTTGAACCATAGGGGCCGGTCCGTATGGATGGTGGATCAGCTATGATCCATTACACATCATCATCATCCCATCGGTATGATCAACATGGAGGTCCAGCTCCCATGTTGACATGAATGGCTTACTCCAAACTTATAAAAATACATCCATTCATTATAGCAGGTAATTATAAACTAACAGGGGAAGTCATGGTCTAGTGCAGGGGTAGGCAACCTGTTCCAGAAAGAGCCATGAGGGTGCAGGTTTTCTTTGCAGCCACTGACTCCACCAGGTGATTTTACTGATTAATATCACTTTGAGCAGATGGAATCAGTTAATCAGTGAAATCACCTGGTGGAGTCAGTGGCTGCAAAGAAAACCTGCACCCTCATGGCTCTTTCTGGAACAGGTTGCCTACCCCTGGTCTAGTGGATAAGTGTTGGGCTTGAGACCAGAGGATCCTTGGTTCAAATCCCAGCCTGACCGGAAAATCACTAAGGGCCCTTGGGCAAGGTCCTTAATCCCCCATTGCCCCCTTAGTTGTCTCCCTGCTCCAACACCTTTCATTGGATTCAGGTGTGTTGGAGCAGGGAGACAACTGAGTGTCAGGAAGGTGGCTCTCGAGGACCGAACTTGGCCACCCCTGCACTATACCTTTAAAAATAAATAAATATGTCATGAATTTTCAGTTTTGTAATAGAGTTTAAAATTCTAAAGGGGTATAATATGACACATATGATGTAATTTCTCTACTTCTGGGGTACAAACCACGGTATTTTCAATAGGGTTTTTGGCAAATTACTTGCAGACAAAGTGAAAATACAAAGAAAAAGTGACGATGCGGTGAGAAAGTAGACATGTTTTGCGGTTTGTTTATGATTCGGAGCACAAACGTGTTGAGGCGGTTTTGCAGGCGAGAGAACGGAGCTACTCTGGTTAGCTGTGTACCGACACAACGACACTTACCGACACAATGTCTCTTACCACCTCACCTTTTCTTCTCCACCGGGAACTGAAAAAAACCCTTTTCGCACCTGCTTCACTGTGAAGTTTTGTTGTGTATATATTAAATGGAGGTCCCCGTAAGTGATAAAATCCCGCAATATCACGGAGGGCTCAAACAAGGCTACAGTCTCCTATAGTGTTTCAGGTTTGCTCTTGCAGTGCAAAACATTTCTTTTCTCACATGTTTGACACATCATTTAATTCTAGTTTTACTTTTTTATTCTGTTGTACATTTCATCTGCTACTAAGCAACTGGTTCCTCATGGCCCACAGCTCTTGAAATGGAGCAGTATCTCCACCTGGTGTACATTTAATGCAGGTACAATAGAAATGTCACCAAGCGCTCTTGTGTTTCATGTTTCTCCCTTGTTAGCTCCTGTCAAGGTGGGAGTGGACACATCTATGGGATAGTACATAGATGAAACAAAGTTGCTTTTTCAGCTGATTTTGTAAATAAAAGTTCTCCAGAATTTAATCAGTTTCTCCCCCTTATATGCCCTTTTAATCTGGAGATACACAAGATAATAACATTTGTTGGGTTTTTCCACTGTGGGAACGAGTAGTGGAAACATGTTGTGTCCTCAAACTTATAACAAAAAGCAGCTGTGGGTTTTTGAGGTGGCGGATAAGTGGTTAAGTGCACTTTTTTCCAGTGCAGATGGTTCCTGGTTCGAGGCCACCCTTGCCCATTGTCCATTTATGAGGACTTAATGTGCAGCAGAACTTGTGCCAAATCAACATGCAGATCCACCTTGGAATTCCTGAGGCCGGGGGCGGAGTTAGCCTATTTTTAGAGGTGCTCAAGCACCCCTAAATATATTTTAAGCACCCCTATATATATATATATATATATATATATATATATATATATATATATATATACACACACTCAACAAAAATATAAAGGCAACACTTTTGGTTTTGCTCCCATTTTGTATGAGATGAACTCAAAGATATCAATATCACCATTTCCCTCAAATATTGTTCACAAACCAATCTAAATCTCTGATAGTGAGCACTTCTCCTTTGCTGAGATAATCCATCCCACCTCACAGGTGTGCCATACCAAGACGCTGATTAGACACCATGATTAGTCCACAGGTGTGCCTTAGACTGCCCACAATAAAAGGCCACTCTGAAAGGTGCAGTTTTGTTTTATTGGGGGGGGATACCAGTCAGTATCTGGTGTGACCACCATTTGCCTCATGCAGTGCAACACATCTCCTTCGCATAGAGTTGATCAGGTTGTCAATTGTGGCCTGTGGAATGTTGGTCCACTCCTCTTCAATGGCTGTGCGAAGTTGCTGGATATTGGCAGGAACTGGTACACGCTGTCGTATACGCAGGTCCAGAGCATCCCAAACATGCTCAATGGGTGACATGTCCAGTGAGTATGCCGGCCATGCAAGAACTGGGACATTTTCAGCTTTCAAGAATTGTGTACAGATCCTTGCAACATGGGGCCCATTATCCTGCTGCAACATGAGGTGATGTTCTTGGATGTATGGCACAACAATGGGCCTCAGGATCAGTGGTGGGCACACTTCCGATAATTCGATAACAATCGAAGATAATGTTTTCTTTAATCTTTGTCTGATAACATTTAAACTGATAAACAAAGCTGAACAGCAACAAGCATTTTTAAAATTAGGTTGGCACTCACCTGTTAAAAACTTTATAACAGATCCACAGCTGTAACCTTTGAGAACAGAAGAGAGCCACTTGTACAAAAAGCATCTCAAACCTCTACAAATAAAAGAGAAACGGCCCCAAAACAAACAAAAAAATTTATTTTAATACCATACAAATAAGGTGCCAATATTAACTAAGTCATCCAGAGGCATACGTTTTTAACTTATGGTTCAAATTTTAACCAAGCAAATTTTGGACAAGTTATTTAAAATTACTGTCATGTCTGAAGTTTTATTAAGTGAAAATATCAGATATATGTTTTAGTTTTAAAGTAATGTGCTAATTTTTAAGGTTTTGTGAGCACATTTTGCATTTTGGGTAGAATGATGTAATCTCAGTACATCATGACAGGACAAATGCATTTCAGACACTCTGTTCAGGCTCCACAGACAACAGCATTAAACTCTAGTGCCTAAAACTCTCTTGAATATATTCTCTGCGTTTATAGATGTTGGTTTTATTTGTGTTTGTTACATTCCACGCATTTTAAATGTAGCAGACAGGGATTACTGTATCTGGAATTTTGTTTTCAAGGCCTCTACTGCCATCTACTGGTCAGTAGTGTTCACTAAGCGTGTGGGAACCAGTAGATAGCAGTGTTCTATTTATTTTGACCCCGGTTATGTCAGATGATTGTCAAATCAACTTTTTGGCTTTGCAAATGGCTTTTTTTGTGTGCAGTGAATGTATACATTATACAAGTTTCACTTTTTTAATGGAATTACAACCTTATTTCTTTTTCAAATTCTCACATTTTTTGCATCTAGCCTTATTTCCTTTAGAAATTTCCTTGACAAATAATATCAGTCTATTAGGACGTCAGGTTATGTGTTACACATATACATGTGTGTGTATATATTTTCCAACTTATTCCCATTGATGAAACTTTTCATTTTCTGCCTGAAAGCTTATTAGATGAGTGTGTTCAGGGCTCCTGTTTGTTTACTAAATACACACGTTACAGACCTTGAAATCCAACAGCAGGGATTGATATTATCCAAAGATTTATGAACATACAAATTAACGTGCTTACACTTTATCATGATTTTCTCCGTTGTGAGATATAAAAGTGTCTTATCGTAGCGCTCGTGTGTATGTGCATTATAACGCAGTGCACGAGCGACGTTACGATATTCTTCAGAATGACAACATACGCAACATGCATCCAGCAGCAGACACGCTGCTGTCATAGACAACTGCCTGTAAAGTTTTTTGGCAAGTTATAACTTTCTAAACAGCGTAATTTGTAATGAAAGCTGCTTCATTTGTGCAGCTCTTTCGGCGCCATGTTTGTTTTTTCAGAGACAGCAGTAAGCTCCTCCTACCCCTCCAAACGGAGGGATTTGTAGCCCTTCGCCTTCCCCTCCGCCTCGCTCCAAAAAGAGGCACTTTTACCCAGCATCCTTTGCGATCTGTCTGTAACAAAACCTCAGAATTAGTTTAGTTTTATTATTCAACATTAAAAGATATATGTTATATTTTAACTTTGTACAAATGACATAATTGACATTAATGGAGTTATTCTATCAGTATTAATGTTATTTATAATCAAAACCATAAGTCAGCATGACTTTATTTTTCAAGACCTGCGCCTGACCGGAGTGTCATAATTGATCGTTTGCTTTGTGGATGTTCTCGTAGTAAATAAGAGCTTCCAGCAGGAGCAGAATGTTGAAAAAAAAGTGTGGTTTGTTTTTTATTATTATAAACTATTAAATTTGTTTTAATACTAGTTGTAGATGTGTCAGAAGTAATATTGGAATTTATCTGTAACTTCTGATACATTTTTTTGGTGCTTCATTGTTTTATCTTTATCAAAGATAACTTTTCAGTTATCTGATTATCTGTTATCGAAGTTAATTTTTTAGTTATCTGTGCTCACCACTGCTCAGGATCTCGTCACGGTATCTCTGTGCATTCAAAATGCCATCAATAAAATGCACCTGTGTTCTTCGTCCATAACAGACGCCTGCCCATACCATAACCCCACCGCCACCATGGGCCACTCGATCCACAACATTGACATCAGAAAATCGCTCACCCACACGACGCCACACACGCTGTCTGCCATCTGCCCTGAACAGTGTGAACCAGGATTCATCCGTGAAGAGAACACCTCTCCAACGTGCCAAACGCCAGCAAATGTGAGCATTTGCCCACTCAAGTCAGTTACGACAACGAACTGGAGTCAGGTCGAGACCCCGATAAGGACGACGAGCATGCAGATGAGCTTCCCTGAGACGGTTTCTGACAGTTTGTGCAGAAATTCTTTGGTTATGCAAACCGATTGTTTCAGCAGCTGTCCGAGTGGCTGGTCTCAGACGATCTTGGAGGTGAACATGCTGGATGTGAAGGTCCTGGGCTGGTGTGGTTACACGTGGTCTGCGGTTGTGAGGCTGGTTGGATGTACTGCCAAATTCTCTGAAACGCCTTTGGAGACGGCTTATGGTAGAGAAATGAACATTCAATACACGAGCAACAGTTCTGGTTGACATTCCTGCTGTCAGCATGCCAATTGCACGCTCCCTCAAATCTTGTGACATCTGTGGCATTGTGCTGTGTGATAAAACTGCACCTTTCACAGTGACCTTTTATTGTGGGCAGTCTAAGGCACACCTGTGCACTAATCATGGTGTCTAATCAGCATCTTGATATGGCATTGTATTTCTGGACATCTAGATTTTAAAAATTTTAAAAATTTTCTAAGCACCCCTAAAACTGGAAGTCTAAAATTGCCTCTGCCTGAGGCAACCCTGAGTGAAACAAGGGAGAAGCAGAAAGGACTTACTTTGAGTCTTACCTTTGTGGCCATCAGACCTAAGCTTTTACATTTTTGCTAATTATGCACAAATGATGTTAAATCTGTACTTAATATAATCGCAAGCTAACTCAGAAACTTGACATTACATTGACATCAACACATATCAGCAGAAGAGACCATTTCCTCACAGACGAATGTAACAAACTTTTTTTTAATATATATATATTTTTTTAGAAAGCTATATTAGTTTACCAACCAAGCTAACATGGAGGACCTTTGTAATGACTGTACTGACTGGGCTAACCGAGCTAGCTGACAAAGTTGCTACATACAAAATAGATGAACATAAGAGTAATTTATTGGTATTATCCAATAGTTTGTTGTTGGAACACTTACCAGTAGTGACAAGATTTTATTAAATTTGGATTTCATGACATACAGTAGCTCGGAGATGGTATAACCAACAACATGTGGAACATAACAGGTAAAAGGAATCACACAAACCACAGAAACCACATTAACAAAAAGCAGCAATAGATTATTGAGTGTTTGTGTATTATTTTGGCAGTAGCATTATAAGTGAAAACCATTTTGAACATTTGGTCTCAGATGTAATGTGATAAAAGCTCATAAGCACAGTAGGCCAACTGATGCAGTAATAACTGAAACTACTAAAACATTTGCATAACATCATTTCTGTGATTAAGCAATAATTTTAATCATCCACCAGACTGTTGTAGATTTAATCTAGAGAATATGTACTGTTAATTACATGCAATGTATTTGTAATTGGCCACTTTATGATATCCATAATGTGCTACTTTGGTGAAAGCGGGCAATATAGTATTTAATGACACTGTAGGACTCCCTGCACACCAAAAGCTAATTTGTTCATTTGTACTTTATCACAAGAAATGCAACTGTAAAAACCCACTCATTACAAAATAAATCTATGCAGTCATAAACTGCTGAATTACAGTGTTAAAAATGAACTCTGCATTTTTTATTTTTCTTTATTTAATCCCATGGTTGAGGTGACCTTGCCAAATTTATTTGATTGGACCAATTTCCACCTTATTAAATTTGACAGTAGCTTTGCCTGTCAGGTCCATTTAATGCATGATTATCGAGAAAATAAGCAATTTATAAATTTATTGCCCACACCAAAGAAAACCCTTATGAAAACCTCCATGCAGTCCTCAAAAATATTCATCCATTCATTCATTTTTTATACCTGCTTACTTCAATTAAGGTTCACCGGGGGGAGTCTGGAGCCTATCCCAGCAGTCATAGAGCGTGAGGTGCGTACACCTGGATAGGACACCAGTCTATCGCAGGGTCCTCAGAAATATGATTTAATGAACACCAGAACTGAGGCCTTTTACAGTAGCTTATTGGGGCTATTCCACAGAGCACCGGTCATTCCCATTTAATCATGAATAGCAAATTGGGGTGTGTTATGAAGCATCATAATAACTTCTTTCTCCATCTTTGTCAATTTTGAATAAACTTGGTATACGTAATAGTTACGGCCATCATCGGCACCAGATTTAAAATCGGCATAATATTTTTGAACTGTTTAAAAACTGGATCCAGATTCTCAAAATTTCTGATGGTAAGTAACTTCTGGGTGTTCATAGTCTTAACAGCTTCAGTCATGTTCAAACTTCTTTAAACAGGGTACAGTATTTACAGTGACTACGGCTTGAAACTAATTTGATAGTGCTCCATCAGGGTAAAGATTTGAAACCGAAGCAAGGCTTGTTGCATTTTTTGCTCAGAGTTGAGCAGCTCGATCACGTCTAGTTGAGGGCACAGTTCCTTTTTTTTCGTTCAGTGGCCTCTTTAGCAGTGCCAGCGCCTTGTTACCTTTACTGCTGACCCTGAGTGGGTTGCCAGGTCTGCACTTTGTAAGCCAGCTTGTTGCCTCTTAGTCCAGTTGACATGTCTCTGACCCTGGACAAGTTGCCAGTGTTGTGTGGGCCGCCAGAAGAGGAGGTACTGCTGGCCCACCACCAGAGGGCGCCCTGCCTGAAGTGCGGGCTTCAGGCACGAGAGGGCGCTGCCGCCTCACAGGAACAGCCGAGGTGACAGCTGTCACTCATCAACTATGACAGCTGTCACAGATCATCTGCACTTCACCCCGGATAAAAGCAGGATGACACCTCCACCACGTCGCCGAGATATCGTTCTTCTATGGAGGTAATACTCTCAGCCTGAATATTCCAATATTGATTCCAGTAGATACATTGTTGCAGCTGTCTCCCCGGAGGACCGGCGTGGGCCGCGACTGCTTCGCTCTGCTTTCCGCCAGATAAGTGAATAGACAGACGCTGCACGAGTGTGTGTTAGAGGTGGAGGTGGAATTCCCACCGTTGTTGTTACTGGGTGTACACACACGCATACTTGACTGTCTTTGCTCTTCGCCAGCAGTACCAGATCCGACACGCGGAGACGGTGGCCACCTGAGGGACTCGGGACCTGGCGACTCCAGTATCCTTCGGGTTCGGTGGCGGAGGAAATCGTGTGGTTCCGGTTCTTCTCTAGAAGGACGTCTCCTATCATCGAGCCTGCCCACACGACACCTTTATCCATTGACTTTGTATTTATTCTCTAATCTGCTGTGTGTGGTTGTGGCATTCACAACAGTAAAGTGTTCAAATTTAACTCCTTCTATTGTCCGTTCATTTACGCCCCCTGTTGTGGGTCCGTGTCACTACACTTTCACAACAGGATATCTCGGCCAGCGTCATGGACTCCGAGGGCCATCACCCAGCAATTGAATGGCCAATGGGAGAGCAGGGGGCACAGGCGTCTGCAGGAGGCGTGATTGGTGAGTTGCAGCACATCCTCACCGCCTTTACGGCTCGGTTGGATCAGATGACCGAGCAAAACATCCTCCTGAACCGCAGGGTGGAGGCTCTCTCCGCAGAGGTGGCAGCGAGCGCTCAGGGCGCTGCTGCAGCTCCTCCTCCTGCCGACCCTGTGCAAGATATGAATGTTCCAGTGGTCGTTCAACAACCCCTCCCACCATCCCCTGAAGCATACATAAGCCCCCCAGAGCCGTACAGAGGTTGTGTGGAGACGTGCGCAGACTTTCTGATGCAGTGTTCGCTCGTCTTTGCACAACGACCCGTGATGTACGCGTCTGACACCAGCAAGGTGGCTTATGTTATTAACTTGCTTCGTGGTGAGGCACGCGCTTGGGCTACAGCGCTCTGGGAGCAAAACTCACGGCTCCTTACCTCTTATACTGGGTTTGTGAGGGAGTTCAGAACAGTGTTTGATCACCCTAACAGAGGAGAGACCGCTTCAACAGTGCTGCTGTCAATGCGACAGGGGCGCCGGCGCGCAGCCGAATATGCAGTCGACTTCCGCATCGCGGCTGCGAGGTCCGGCAGGAATAACGTTGTGCTCCGCGCCGCCTTCATAAACGGACTGTCGTCGGTCCTGAAGGAGCACCTGGTAGCTAAGGAAGAACCGCGGGATTTAGATGGGCTTATCGATCTCATTATACGGTTAGACAATCGGTTGGAGGAATGCCGTCGGGAGCGAGGCAAAGGACGTGGCCGGGCACGCGCCGTCCCTCTCCCTTCCGGGTTCAAAAAGGTTCCGCCCTCCCCACGCTCCACAGCCGCAGTGCTCCGTGGGGCAACAGCTCCCCCTGCTGACGTTGCTAGGGAAACGCACAGGGCCAAAATGAGAACAGCTGACAGAATGAGGAGGCTGGTCCGCGGGGAGTGTTTTTTCTGCAGCTCAAAAGAGCACATACAGAAAAACTGCCCCAAATGGCCAAAACGACAACACCCGCCCTTAGAGACTGGGCTAAGGGGGGGTCATAACATTCACGTGGGACACACACATATTGCCACATGACTCCCAGTTACAATCCTGAGCGGGGATTTAACCCTTCAAGCCCCAGCACTGGTGGACACGGGGTCCGAAGGGAATCTGCTAGACAGCAGATGGGCAAGGGAGGTAGGGCTCCCTCTGGTGGCGCTTCCTTCGCCATTGCAGGTGCGGGCACTAGATGGCACCCTTCTCCCTTTAATCATGCACAAGACACAACCTGTAACTCTGGTGGTGTCTGGGAATCATCGGGAGGAGATCGAGTTTTTTGTGACTCCTTCTACCTCCCGCGTGATTCTGGGCTTCCCGTGGATGTTGAAACACAATCCCCGGATTGATTGGCCGCCTGGGGTGGTGGTTCAGTGGAGCGAAACCTGCCATCGGGCGTGTTTAGGATCCTCGGTTCCTCCCGGTTTACATGCTAAGAAGGAGGTCAAAGTCCATCCCAATCTGACGGCGGTGCCGGTTGAGTACCACGATCTTGCTGATGTCTTCAGCAAGGATCTGGCACTCGCCCTTCCCCCGCACCGTCCGTACGATTGTGCCATTGATCTGATTCCAGGCGTTGATTTCCCGTCCAGCAGGCTGTACAATCTCTCACGACCTGAGCGCGAATCATTGGAGACCTACATCCGGGACTCATTAGCTGCCGGACTGATCTGGAACTCCACCTCCCCGATGGGTGCAGGTTTCTTTTTTGTGGGCAAGAAGGATGGCGGACTCCATCCATGCATTGATTACAGGGGGCTGAATGAGATTACGGTTCGCAACCGATACCCGTTGCCATTGTTAGATTCCGTGTTCACCCCCCTGCATGGAGCCAAAATCTTTACTAAGCTGGATCTTAGGAATGCGTATCACCTGGTTCGGATCCGGAAGGGAGACGAATGGAAGACGGCATTTAACACCCCGTTAGGTCACTTTGAGTACCTGGTCATGCCGTTCGGCCTCACCAACGCCCCCGCGACGTTCCAAGCCTTGGTTAACGACGTCTTGCAGGACTTCCTGCACTGATTCTTCTTCGTATATCTGGATGATATACTCATCTTTTCTCCGGATCCTGAGACCCATGTCCAGCATGTACGTCAGGTCCTGCAGCGGTTGTTGGAGAACCGGCTGTTTGTGAAGGGCGAGAAGTGTGAGTTTCATCGCACCTCTTTGTCCTTCCTGGGGTTTATCATCTCCTCCAACTCCGTCGCCACGGATCCAGCCAAGGTCGCGGCGGTGAGAGACTGGCCCCAACCTACGAGCCGTAGGAAGCTGCAACAGTTCCTCGGCTTCACCAATTTTTACAGGAGGTTCATTAAGGGGTATAGTCAGGTAGTTAGTCCCCTGACAGCCCTGACCTCTCCAAAAGTCCCCTTCACCTGGTCGGATCGGTGCGAAGCCACGTTCAGGGAGTTGAAACAGTGCTTCTCGACTGCACCCATCTTGGTGCAGCCCGGGACCTGGCAGCTCCAGTATCCTTCTGGTTCGGTGGCGGAGGAAATCGTGTGGTTCCAGTTCTTCTCTAGACGGACGTCTCCTATCGTCGAGCCTGCCCACACGACACCTTTATCCATTGACTTTGTATTTATTCTATAATCTGCTGTGTGTGGTTGTGGCATTCACAACAGTAAAGTGTTCAAATTTAACTCCTTCTAGTGTCCGTTCATTTACGCCCCCTGTTGTGGGTCCGTGTCACTACACTTTCACAACAGCCAGATCAGCACTTCATAGCCTATTAGGAGGCAAACCTGCAGCTGTTGGTGGTGGTGGTGGGGGGGTGCTGTTTCGTCACATTTTTGTACTTTTTTGGATCTTGGGCGATCATAGTAGAACGACGCATGGTGGAATAGCCCTGTTAACTGGTTCAGACTGGAAGATATGGGCATGTTCAGGCTTCATTTATCACACAATGGAGCCACCCACCTGCCACCTCTTTTTCAATTTCTGGGTTTATCGTGACATAGCCAAAGTCAGGGTAGCTGCTGCTGCCAACATGGCGACATCCAGATATGGTCTTCATATCAGCTGTTCTGGGTCTCCATAGAAAACCTACAGGTGACACGCAGGCTTTGTCCAGTATACAGGTGCATCTAAAAAATGTAGAATATTGTGGAAAAAGTTCAATATTTTTTTATCAGGTATTTCAGAGAGTGAAAATTTTACATAGAGTGTACATAGAGCATTATTCCAAAATGGATGAAATTACTTTTTTCCCCTCAAAATTCTACACACAATACCCCATAATGTCAATGTGAAAAAAGTTTTTCTGACGGAGCTTGAAAGGTGCTGTAAAGAGGAATGGGCAATGAAGCTCCTGCAGCAAATAATGAAACTCCCCATGAGGATGTTGTGAACCCAGGGACGGCTTCACTGGTGACGTTTGTCAACTTTCCACAACAATTAAGAGCACAGCAACTTGCTCCGTGTGATCAAGGTCCGTCATGGTAACCTGACTGACAACCGGAGCCGGCGAGCGGAATGGAAGCTCCTCCTATTTGATGATGCACTGGGGCAAAGTTTTGCAGTAAAAGCAGAGCAAAACACCGGGAGATGGTGGCACGTCCATCGCCAGGCGACGGATGCGAATCTCGTCAAGCCTGGTGTGAATGAGGCATAACAACACTCAATAAGCATTTGGGAAATGAGGACACTAATTGTTGAAGCTTTGTAGGTGGAATGCTTTCCCATTTTTGCTTGATGTTTGACTTAAGTTGTTCAGCAGACCGGGGTCTCCCTTGTCGTATTTTGCACTTCATAAGGCACCAAACATTTTCAATGGGCGACAGGTTTGGACTGCAGGCAGGCCAGTCTAGTACCCACACTCTTTTACTATGAAGCCACGCTGTTGTAACATGTGCAGAATGTGGCTTGGCATTGTCTTCCTGAAATAAGAAGAGATGTTCCTGAAAAAGACGTTACTTGGATGGCAGCATGTGTTGCTCCAAAACCTGGATGTACCTTTCAGCACTGATGGTGCCATCACAGATGTGTAAGTTGTCCAAGCAATGGGCACCACACACCCCCATACCATCACAGATGCTGGCTTTTGAAATTTCCACTGGTAACAATCTGGGTGGTCTTTTTCCTTTTTTGTCCGGAGGACATGACGTCCATGATTACCAAAAACAATTTGAAATGTGGGCTCATTAGACCACAGCGCACTTTTCCACTTTGCATCTGTCCATCTCAAATGAGCTCGGGCCCAGAGAAGGCGGCGGCATTTCTGGATGTTGTATGGCTTTTGTTTTGCATGGTAGAGTTTTAACTTGTACTTGTAGATGTAGCGACAAACTGTGTTAACTGACAATGGTTTTCTGAAGTGTTCCTGAGCCCACGCGGTAAGATCCTTTACACAATGATGTTGATTTTTAATGCAGAGCCACCTGAGGGATCAAAGGTCACGGGCATTCAATGTTGTTTTTCCAGCCTTACCACTTAAGTGTAGAAAGTTCTCCAGATTCTCAGAATCTTCTGATTATTTTATGGACTGTAGATGATGGAATCCCTAAATTCCTTGCAGCTGAACATTGAGAAACATTGTTCTTAAACTGTTGGATTATTTTTTCACGCAGTTGTTCACAAAGTGGTGATCCTCACCACATCTTTGCTTGTGAACGACTGAGACTTTTGGGATGCTTCTTTTATACCCAGTCACGACACTCACAATTAGTGTCCTCAGTTCCCAAACACTTATTATTGAGTGTTGTTAGAAGGAAAGGTGATGCAACACAGTGGTAAACATACCACTGTCCCAGCTTTTTTGAAACGCATTGCAGGCATCCATTTCAAAATGAGCAAATATTTGCACAAAAACAATAAAGTTTATCAGTTTGAACATTAAATATCTTGTCTTTGTGGTGTATTCAGTTGAATATAGGTTGAAGAGGATTTGCAAATCATTGTATTCTGTTTTTATTTACATTTTACGCAATGTCCCAACTTCACTGGAAATGGGGTTGGAACTTAGTGGAATGGAATGGGGCTGTGCAACGGTGTGCAGATGTACAGTACCTTTCAGTGCAGGGATAATCAATCTGTACTTTGTGGGAGTGGAGGGGCAGGGTAAATGGGGGTCTCTGGCATTATTTATAATTGTAGTTGTGGACAGAAAGATGCTGCTTTTGTGACTTGAGGTTTATGTCCTGATGGACCTCAGCCTTCTGCCAGAGGGGAGGGTGAGAAAAAGTTTGTCCCCTGGGTGAGAGGGATCAGACACCATCTTCCTTGCTCGCATCAGGGCGCTGGAGGTGTACAGGTCCTGTAGGGATGGCAGATTGCAGTCGATCACTTTCTCTGCTGCATGGATGATACGCTGCAGTCTGTTCCTGTCCTTAGCAGTGGCAGCAGTGTACCAGATGTTGATGGCGGAGGAAATTATGGACTCGATGATGGCACTGAGTCATCATTATCAGTGAAGAGTTTCTCTGTGTAACAGTTTTCCTTAAGTCAAGTAATCAGGACTGTCAGAAGATAACTTGAAAGAAACTGCAGCACCATCGAAGTGCAGGTTTCAGCATCATGACCCCGTTCCACATGACTTGCTCAGCCAGCTTCCTCCTCTTTCTAATTTTATGCCTTAGCACCAATTTAGCATTTTGCTGGTGTATGATTGTTAAGAAGAAGAAAAAGAAACTTAAAGATGCTAAAATGTAAGCCACATGTACTCATAAAAATAAGTCTTCTATTATGGAGATATAAATCATTCACTGCTCTTAATGCATGAAATGATTTACCATTTATTTACTCACTGCATTTGCAGAAAAAAATAGCTTCAAAGTGTCTATCCAGACATAGCTGTTTTAATAATACAAACAGTCTATTTGCAGATAGCACAGCCATGTTAGGGTTATGGTTAGGAGACAGGTTTAGGATTAGGATAAAGATTAAGTGTGTGTGTCAGTGCATGCAGTATGGGCTTTGGCAAAGGCATGCACACTTGCAAGTGCTTCTCTACCCTCTATCCATAAGCTCATTGTGTATATTTAGCTGCCATGATGGTCCCACTGGATGAATTGAGAGTCTGCATATGGAGGATTTCAATATTTTCCCAGATGGTTCCAAACCATGACAGCTGGATGAGACACTGAACTCACGACATTGGTGAGATCACTAGCTTGTAATACATTTTTCTGCTATTTTATTCTGTTGTATTACTCTGAAAAATGTGCAGTACTGTATGTACAGATCTTTCATTGTTTGTTTGTATTCATGTGCTTTGATAATACACATATAGTATCTGTATCACTGTGGAAAATAATATGGAAGTAAAAATGTGTGAATGCACAGATGGCAATGTAAATTCCAGCATGCCACACAGATGTGTGACCCTAATCCAGATATTTGTGCCAATGCAAGATATATTAATCAGAATTATCCATCCATCCATGAGGGACTACGTCTCTCAGCTGGCTTGGGAACGCCTCGGGGTTCCCCCGGAGGAGCTGGGGGAGGTGTGTGTGGATCGGGAGGTCTGGGCGGCTTTGGTTGAGCTGCTGCTCCCGCGACCCGACCTAGGATAAGCGGAAGAAAATGGATGGGTGGATGGATGGATGGATGGATTTAGTTAATTACATAAAAAAATTGTATTACAGTTTTTGGAGTTTTGTGTGTCTGTGTTATTGAGCACTAATATTCTGCTGCATCAGTTTATTAGAAATCATCCCAAGGTAGTCACATATTAATTTAAAAATTTAAAGGTGTCATATTATACTTATTTGGGACAGCACAGGCAGGATGGTTTGGAGACAAAGTCAGAGAGGCAAGACTGAGATGGTTTGGACATATGCAGAGGAGGAACCCAGGGTATATAGGGAGAAGGATACTGAGGATGGAGCCACCAGGCAGGAGGAGAAGAGGGAGGCCAAAGAGGAGGTTTATGGATGTGGTGAGGGAGGACATGCAGGTAGTTGGTGTGACAGAGGAAGATAGAGAGGACAGGGTGAGATGGAAAGAGATAATCTGCTGTGGTGGCCCTTAACAGGAGCATCTGAAGGGAACCGAATTATACTTATACAAAACATTTAGGCAAGTAAATATAGGTTACAGAGTGTCTTAAAAACAGTTTGCTTCATGTAAAAAATAATCCTACCTGTTACCCATGTTCATGTTTCAGTCAAGCTGTTTTTGTGCTTGTCATTTTAACCTTTTATGGCCAATGGGTGTTGTAACACAATTCCTTCAAAATAAAAGGTAAAGGCTTATTACTCTTGACCACATGATAAATGGCTTGTTTACTCGATACCAACTGACAGAATACCTTTTAAAAAAAGTAAAAAAAATAAGCTGTCATCAAACTTAACGCTCAAAAATTCTAATTCAATTCTCAGGCTCAAAAATCATGAAAATTTTTTTTTAGTCTTTTAGCTAAATGAATGTTAGGGCCCCTTCACACATATCATGATTGAAGCCGACTGGTGCACGAAGGAGGAATTGCATGCCACTCTTGAAAAATCAGAGCCGCCTCAAACGCCTTGTATAGCTGTCGCCACAAACATTTGTGCACAACAGAGGCCGAAAAACAGTGAGTGCCCTGCGAGTGCCCATTCGACTCCTCTCTCGGCAGGTGTCAGCCAAATTCCAGGTGTGACACACGAACATCCAACTCTGTCACTGGGCACTTAGAAAAGATGTGGCCATTTGAGCTCCCAGCACGAGAGTAGAGTGTAAATGACTACATCTGAGCTGTCTGTGAAAACTGTCTAAGTGCAATACCAGTGTGGCATAACCTTGCAACACATGGGTGTGACTGTGCCAAACTCCCCCCCCCCCCCCCCCCCCCACACACACACAAATGGCTTGTGGAGTGTGTTGTTGCTCCCACCAACACAAATGGCTCACAGAGTGCCCCCCTACACACACACACATACACACACCGTGAATCCATCATTGTCAGCTGTGGCTAAGGGTCCTGGAGTCGGGTCGCTGTCCAGAGCTGTGCATTGCTGAAACAGCTGACCGCTGTGGACTGCAACTCAGCTGGTGAACACGCAATGCACATGTGTTGGCGGGCACTCGTGCCCTCATCACATGAGGACCGACCAGCTCCTGAGCATGCGGCACGGTGTGAAGCCAGCCAGGAAGGCTGATGTCACTTCCACCACGTAAATTGTAGGTTATATGACAGACAGAAAGACTGGAAATTAAATAAAACAAATAAGAGTAAAGGTGTGAACTCATACAGCGCCTGTCAGCTGACCAGCGACTGTCAGCTGGAACCTGACTGTGCATGCAAGTTGTTACATTCAAAACACAGCTGACGAGGTCGACAGACACAGGTGGGCGTGTCCCTGTGACCTGCAGCTGTTCAGATACCTGTGCTGGCAAGTCACAGCTGGAGAACACCTGTAGTGGCTTCTAGAATATGAAGTCACAATAACTTCACCTTGAAGTGCGGATGTCAGCATGCTGTCCTCACATGGGAACAAATTAAACCATATCACTTCTGTTGACGACCACGTCATCACACCACGACATAGGTGAATAGTGCTTTCCCTGTTTTGGCACAAAAATTAGCATGGCGTTTCTTAACACAACAAAAAGAGAAAATTCACAGTTTTGCTGAAATTCCTCTGAAAATTACATTTTTGCCTTACCTTTCCCATATCCAAACAGCTGTTTGTTCCACAGAAGGACATGTCTTTCAATGCACATTTATGCACATTCCCACTGATGAACAAAAGCTGATTGGTCCATTGACCCATCAATCAAATCCTCTGCTGGTTTACTGGCAAATTTTGGTGAAGGACTTTAAAATTTAAAACTCTTCCAGAAGTTACATCATCGTGATGTTTTTGTTTGATTCTCCTTAAGATTGCAGCATCAGGAGTGAATAAAAATAAGTTGATGATGTTCACGACACTCTCTAGGAATGCAGAGAACAAGCATTATAAAGATAAACTGTGCAATTCTCCCACAGACCAAACAGGACTCCATATATTGATTTTTGTGACTTAAGTTACAGAAGTCTAAAACAAGCAGTTTCACACTTGAATTTTAGTTAAAGCAGTGGAGTCTAGATGCACAATACTAGGCAGAGCTGAGTTTCTGGTGATTGTGGAGATGCAGGACTGAGGTTTAGAAACAGGTGGTGTTGATTACAGACAGGTGAGTCAAACAACTCTGTGATGCAGCACCTGGAGACACAATCAGAATTCAAACAGGCCCCCAGGCCCATATTCTGAATTCTTAGATGATTTTAGTGAGCTTATCTTGGATTTGCAACTCGTGCTGATAACATTCTGATTGTCTGTGATTTCACTTGTCACATAAACCTTTGGACCCCCTTTGCAAATCATTCATGGACATTATTGATATACTAGAATTTCAGCAAAGCATTCAGGGTTCAACCCAGATTAGCGAAAGCACCCCGGATTTGGTCCTTGCTCATGGTATTACCATTTCAGATACTGATGTTGTTTCTCTTATGTCAGTGGTTCCAGATTACTCTCTTATTAAGTTAAAGTTTCAATGACCTGCTCACTGGGACTACATACACATCTACCATCTCAACATCACAACTACACCTCAAAAACAAATGAACTTGGAACCAGTGCCTGATATTATAGCGTCACCTTCTGGACATGATCAGTCAGTAGGCAGCCTTATGGATGACTTAAATTCAGCTCTCACGAGCCTACTGGATATGACTACTTCACCAATTAGAAAACAGCCTCCCACCCCCCAGGATTGCCACAGCAAAGCCAAGGTGGATCTGTATGTTGATTTGGCACAAGTTTTACACCAAATGCCCTTCATGATGCAACTCCACATTACATGGAGAAATGTGGCATTGCTCATATGTTGCAATGTTGTGTAAAAATTCAAAAGCAGAATTTGGTGGGGCCTACTTAATGAGATTCAGTTTAATTCCATGAGTGTATGGATATGTCACTGCTAGATGTGAAATATATGGTTTAGGAGTACAGACCAAAATGCAAACTGTTGACTATGATAGTGCTCCGTATGGGTGCATTACCTCTGCTGTAGGGGCCTGAGTAGTGGGGGGCGGGAATTTGTGACTACCAGTGGTGTCAAAAGTACACACATTTGTTACTTAAGTAGAAGTATAGATACTGCAGTTTAAAAACACTCTGGTAAAAGTTGAAGTATCAACTTGACCTCTTTATTCAAGTAAAAGTGAAAAAGTATGTGCTCCAAAACCTACTTAAAGCATAAAAGTATAAAGTAACCTTTAAAAAAAAAAGAAAAAAAAAGGTAGATGCCACTATATGAATTGAAAGCTTAATTTAAAAACTGATTCGTACATGTGGCCCAAGACCCAAAACCCAAAATTACCCCCCAACACCATCTGCACGAAAATGTTTCAATTCTAGAAGCTCTGAAATACAATCTGGGACTATTCCAGACAATAAACTGGAGTGAGTGCAGCATCCATTTAGTGAGAAAAAAAAATACAACTTTCCTTATTCAAATTCATTCCAGTAGTATTCTGCTCTTACTAGGATGCAGCAGTTTTCTAGTTTGGCAAATAGTTCTGGAGGAAATCACTGAAGAAATTAACACATTGAAAATATGGTTTGACCGAAACAAACTGTCATTAAACTTAAATAAGACAGGGATGAAATGGAGGTGTAAGAGTCACTAGGTGTTCACAGGAAACACTTATTTATTTCTGTATGTATTTATTTATTTATGTATGTTCATTGTTAGTTGCTTTTATATTTTCTGTTGTATTTCTATTCAGGTGCTTTTTGCCTCTTTCTCTAAAATTGTATATAATAATCATTAGATTATTAATATATAAACAAAAATAAATTTAAGAAATATTACACTTTGAAAACAAATGCACCCGAACGTGATGACGGCTGCAACTGCTAAATGCTAACTTTTAACATTGAAAATGCCATAGACATGCTAACGCGTTAGCATCGCTCCCGTTTTTAAGTTATAAAATACATCTATCAACTGTTTCAGAAGACCATTACAGGTCGGTTTAACACAGAAAAGGTAAATAATACTCACAGAAGTATGCTCTTTAGGGTTTTAGCGGGGGGAATTAAGCGAAAGAAAGAAAGTATAAACGAAGCAATAGGTCGAAGCATTGCTTCAATCTGTGAACCACTGCTTCGATTGGTTCACGGTTGATTACAGGCGCACATGACGTGAAATATATATATATATAAACATTAAACTGAAGCCAAGAGTAACGAGGCTGTTTGTTTTAAAAATGTAAGGAATAGAAAGTACAGATACTTGTGTGAAAATGTAATGAGTAGAAGTCAGAAGTAGGCAGAAAAATAAGTAAAGGAGTAAAGTATAGATACCTAAAAAGTGTACTTAAGTACAGTAACGAAATATTTGTACTTCGTTACTTGACACCTCTGGTGACTACGCTGTATGCACACATTGTTTATGAATGAGACTTCTGTTGTTTTTGTTGTTTTTCAAAAACTAAATATTACCTCATATTAAGCTTCCAAGATATGTTTATTAAAGCATTGTTAAATACCCAGTTTTATCAGATATTATTCATTCTAATCCAATTACATGTTTTCCGCAAATCTGATTGGTTAATTATGTGACATTTCAGACCATAAAATATCATGTACATGGTGGTAAAATATTAAAACCGTTTCACATTTAATGTATTAGTCCTCGCCCTGACCGCGCACGCTGCTACGCCAATGTAAATAATTGTGCTGTCACCTGAGGGCAACAAAGTAGTGCTAACGAAGACGATGCAAACTGTGTGGATTTAATGGACTGCTAGGATATGATCCAGCCCCCCACTCCCTATGACCATTGACTGGTATAACATGGTTTAGAGGGATGTGGGGTACTCTTTCATTTTTTTAAACTATCTTTTGTCAAACTTAAAAATGGATTTACTTTTACCCCAGCAATAAATTCATATTTGCAGACTTACTCTTGGAAGTGGTAAATTTAAGAATTTGTATTATTTAAAAGTTACAATTTGATATTAAGGAATTATCTCAAGCAGGAGTTTTTTTTGTAAAGGAACATGAGTTCCTTAAAACACAAACAACTCTGCTAGTGTTCATGGTAATACTACATCCAACCAATAGGGATCAGTATAATCTAATATTAGACTACAGCTAAGAGGAACTACATGTCACAGTCGACCAAAACATTTTTAAATGTTATTTTCGCAGAAATATGAAATGATAATACATGTAAACTAGTGCTGATCATGAGTTTCACATGATGGAGTAATATATCAGTTGTAAACAATCTTACTGTTTTCCAGCAACAGCCTAATGTGCTGCAGAAGCTTTATCATGACACTGATCTTTTGTATATTCTGTCATCTACCATTGTGAGAATCCTGTGCCAGACACAGAGACCGTGACCTCTGAACCATAATGCTCACTAAGGCTACTTGCTGTGTAAAAATGGAACATGACAAATGGCATCGGGAAAGTATTCACAGAGCTTCAGTTTTTCCACATTTTGTTATGTTACAGCCTTATTCCAAAATGGAAGAAATTCATTTTCCCTCAAAATTCTACTCACAACACCCCATAATGACAACATTAAAAAGTTTTTTAAAATGTTTCAAATTTATTAAAAATAAATAATAATAATAAAAAAAATAAGAAATCACATGTACATAAGTGTTTACAACCCTTTGCTCAATACAGTGTTGATGCACCTTTAGCAGCAATTACAGCCTCAAGTCTTCTTGAATATGATGCCACAAGCGTGGCAATTTCATAACCCACTTCCATATGTGTGTGCCAGTTTTGATGAAGCCCCCCCCCAAACTACAGTACATTTTTGACCCCAATGAACGACGTTTGCCAAACAATACTTTGACTGAATAACTTTCTTGCTGACACTCTCTGCTCTGAAGATCCATCAGGTTGGATGGGAAGCATTGGTGCACAGCCATTGTCAGATCTCTCCAGAGATGTTCAATTGGATTCAGGTCTGGGCTCTGGTTGGGCCACTCAAGGACATTTACAGAGTTGCCCTGAAACCACTCCTATGATATCTTGACTGTGTGCTTAGGGTCATTGTCAATCAATCAATCAATCAATTTTATGTATATAGCGCCAAATCACAACAAACAGTTGCCCCAAGGCGCTTTATATTGTAAGGCAAGGCCATACAATAATTACGTAAAACCCCAACGGTCAAAACGACCCCCTGTGAGCAAGCACTTGGCGACAGTGGGAAGGAAAAACTCCCTTTTAACAGGAAGAAACCTCCAGCAGAACCAGGCTCAGGGAGGGGCAGTCCTCTGCTGGGACTGGTTGGGGCTGAGGGAGATGAACAAGGTTGAACACAGTGGCCTCCATTTATGGACGATGGAGGCCACTGTGTTCATTGGGACTTTCAAAGCAGCAGAAATGTTTCTGTGCCCTTCCCCAGATTTGTGGCTCAAGGCAATCCAATCTCAGAGGTCTACAGACAATTCCTTCATTCTTGGTTTGTGCTCTGACATGCACTGTCAACTGTGGGACCTTATATGTAGACAGGCATGTGCCTTTTCAAATCATGTCCAATCAACTGAATCTACCCCAGGTGGACTCCAATTAAGCTATAGAAACATTTCAAGGATGATCAGTGGAAACAGGACGTACCTGAGCTCAATTCTGGGCTTCATGGCAAAGGTTGTTAATACTTATGTACATGTGATTTCTTTTTTTTTTTTTTAACTGTGTGTAAAATTTTGAGGGAAAAATGAATTTACTCCATTTTGCAGTAAGGCTGTTACATAACAAAATGTGTAAAAAGTGAAGTGCTGTGAATACTTTCCAGATGCACGGTGATAGAAAATGATAGAGCACTTAACACTTATGTGTAGGGTGCTGTTAACACAAAATTTCAGCATAATAATTAGGCATTGGGATGCCAATCTGCTTTACCTTTGTGATGCTTTACCTTGTTGCGGCTGTTGAAGTAACTGTTGCCACGTTTGTATGTGGGTTGCTTGGTCATACAAGAGTTTTTTTGGGGGAGGGGGGCAGGATACAGAGGATGAGATGAAAATGAATCGAGAGAACGGGGACAATGGAATTATGTGGCATGATGGTGTCTTGGTCAGTGTTTAGCAGAAGCTGGAGTTTTAAGAGGGAACACTGGGACAGAGGAGGAAACGGTGCCTATGAGAGTCAAACAGAAAGAATGGCTGGTGGCGGATGAGAGAGATTTGCCTTCATGAGTTTTGGGATGAAAGATACGCCTGTGAGTGAATGCCAAAGACAGCAAGCCTGGGTGTGCTGTGATAAGGCTGTGTCACTCGAAGATTGTTGTGTTCTCTGCGTTGTTGCAGATGTGGCTGTATGCTGGTGGGTACAAATGTTTTTCTTCACATGAGCACGTGATGTGGCTGGTAGCTGATTAGTAATGTGGAACTTGCATGGTACTTTTTGAATGTTCACCCTCAGTGTCGCTGTTCTCGCTCCCGTTTACCAGATGTCGTTTCTTCTTTCTGAAACATTTCAGACCAGTTTTCCTCTTTTTGCTTACTTTTTAGTGCAGCCAAAAATGCCCTTTATGCTGTCCGTGTGAGGAAAAGTGCTTATTTAGGATCGCTTGCTGTTAAAATTGTTACACCAACAGGCCTATTCCACAGCATGAACCTCATTCTGACACTAAATTTAAGCACACAACTGAGCAAACTATGACTAAGTTGATGAATTTGGACAAGAGCTGTTATTTTCCATGATCTTTATTTTACAACCATTTCCTATTTTGTTCATAAAATAATGGAAAATATGGCCATCATGGTTTGTCAGATTCTCTGTCTATTTCTTCTATAAATGAGAAACCAAACCAAAGCAAAAAATTCAGAAAACATGTTTCAGTATCTTTCACTATACTTTCAGCCAAAAAATGGCTTGACCATTGATTTTTTTTTTGGCCTTATTCAAGATCAGACTGACCACATTGTCACGAAAGACCAAAAGCATGGACAAACCTCAAAAGAAATATGGTATTCATTGAATTATACAGTATGTGAGGAAACCATTATTATTTTTGAATACCATGACCTTTATCCATACCCTTGATATTTGAGCTTTAATGTTCATTACTGACAGTGATTTTGACCCCTGTGTCATACTTTTTCTTCAACATGATTTTATGCCAAAATATAAACAAAAAATTTGAACTTGGCTTTTCACCTTTCCATATGACCTTGGTCATCAATCAGTCTAGGCTATCTCTGACCCTCACCTGGATCCACTGCAGTTTGCCTACAGAGCCACCAGGTTTGGAGACGACAGTGTCAACACGGCCCTCCACTTCATCCTCCACCATCTGGACTCCCCATAAACCTACACCAGGATTTTATTTGTGGACTTCAGCTCTGCTTTCAACATAATCAATCAATCAATCAATTTCTTTATATAGCGCCAAATCACAACAAACAGTTGCCCCAAGGCGCTTATAATCATAATCATATAATCATTCCAGTCCTGCTGCAGGACAAGCTCTCTCAGCTTGGCGTGCCTGACTACACCTTCAGGTGGATCACTGACTAACAGGAGGCAGCATGTGAAGCTGGGAGGTCACGTCTCTGATGGGGATGAGTCTGCTTACAAATGGGAGATTGATCACCTGGTCCCCGGTGCAGACAGAACAACTTGGAGCTCATTGCCCTCAAGACAGTGGAGAGGGTTGATGACTTCAGAAAGAACCCAGTCCCGGCCAACCCCATCACCCTGTGTGACTCCCCATTCGCCATTACAGAGTCCTTACATTACCCGGGGATCACCATTACCCATTCCCTCATTAAGGGAACACCACAGAGAATGTGCTTTCTGTGGCAACTGAAGAAATTCAACCTGCCAAAAACAATGATGGTGAACTTCTACACTGCCATCATTAAGTCCATCATCCCCTCTTCCATCACTGTCTGGTATGCTGTGGCCACACCTAAGGACAGGAGCATACTAAAGCATATCATCCATGCAGAAAGAAGGTGGTCGACTGCAATCTGCCATCCCTACAGGACCTGTACATCTCCAGGGCCCTGAGGTGAGCAAGGAAGGTTATGGTCGATCCAATTCTTACCCAGGTCACAAACTGTTTATCACCCTCCCCTCTGGCAGACGGCTGATGTCCATCAGCACCAAAACCTCAACACACAAAAAACCTTCTTTTCATCTCGTCGTCGTGGCTATCCCTCGTTGCCAAGGATGATGGTCTCCTAGTTGTTGGCATAGACTCTTAGGTGACTTAGGAGTCCCAGTTGCGTAGCGCACTGCCTCCCGCAGGTTGGCAAGGTGGTAGTTGGTGGGAGTTTCTGCCTGTTGGAGTCTTGAAGTCGCTCTTTTCTTCTTCTTCTTTTCTCTTTTGTGTTGGAGAGCCTAGCCTCTTCGAAGGCCTGAGTGCCAAGGTGAATGGTGGACCTCCATTTTGGCCAATCTTTGGCTGCAGTTTCCCAGGTGTTCCAGTTGATGTTGCAATTCTTCAGGTTTAGTTTGAGCAGATCTTTGTATCGCTTCTTCTGTCCTCCCTGGTTCGGTGGCCCAGTTCCAGTTTGGAGTAGAAGACTTGTTTCGGCAGCCAGTTCTCATTCATCCGGACTATGTGGCCTGTCGAGCGAAGTTGGTTTTGATGACAAGAGATTCAATGCTAGACAGTTTGGCATCTTCAAGGAGCCTGACGTTTGTTCTGTAGTCCTCCCAGGTGATGTGGAGGATGCCTCTCAGGCAGCGTTGGTGGAAGCGTTTCAGCGCTTTGATGTAGCGACGGTAGGTGGTCCATGTTTCTGAGCCGTACAGAAGAGTTGGGATGACAATAGCCCTGTAGACTCTGATCATGGTCTCAGTTCGGAGGTCTCTGTTCCGAAAGACGCGAGTGCGCAGTCTACCGTAGCTGCGCCAATGCACTGAAGACAGTGCTGGATCTCCGCATCAATGTCTGCCTTGGACGACACATGGCTGCCAAGGTAGGGAAAATGGTCGAAGTTTTCGAGGGTTTGGCCCTGGAGTACGATGGTTGGAGGTTGTGGATTGGCATTGTTTGGGCATGGTTGCTGGAGAACCTGCGTTTTCTTCAGGTTGATGTGAAGGCTGAGCTTTGTATAAGCAAACGCGAAGGCTTCGAGGGTGGTCTGGAGTCCTGCTTCTATGTGTGATGCGACGCTGTTGTCATCTGTGTCCTCAAAGTTACAGAGAGATGTTGTCTTGGTCAGGTTCTTGGATCGAAGTCGGCTCAGATTGAAGACCTTCCCATCCGTCCGGTATGTGATCTTGATCTCCAGTGGGAGTCTGTCTTTAGTCAGGTGAAAGATGGAAGCCACGAAGATGACAAAGAGGGTGGGGGCGATGACACAGCCCTGTTTGACGCCAGAGTTGACTCTGAAAGCATCTGATCTTTCTTCGTTGGCTTGCACGGATGCCATCATGTCATCATGAAGCAGTTGTACAACCTTGACAAACTTTTCTGGACAGCTGAACTTGACTAGGTTCTTCCAGAGAAGTGAGTGGGAGATGCTGTCAAAGGCTTTCATGAGGTCGATAAACGCCAGGTACAGTGGGAGGTGTTGTTTGCGGCACTTTTCCTGTAGTTGTCGGACTGTGAAGATCGTGTCTGAGGTTCCTCGCGATGGACGAAAACCAGTTTGACTTTCTGGAAGAAAGGTTTTTGCCAGTGGTCTTAAACAGTTGTTGGCGATTCGGGCTAGGACTTTTCCTGCGATCGACAGCAGTGAGATGCCACGGTAGTTTCTGCAGTCTGCCCTGTCCGCTTTCTTCTTGTAGATCATCACAATGACAGCGTCTCTCAGGTCCGCTGGGATCTCCTCGTTGACCCAGATCTTCATGATGAGCTGGTGCAGCTGCATTTGCAGGAGTGGTCCGCCCAGTTTGAAGACCTCAGCAGGGATGCCGTCCAGACCAGGGGCCTTGTTGTTCTTCAGTCCTTGGGTCGCCTGGCTTGTCTCCTGGAAGCTTGGCACTCTGGCAAGATGTTCAATGATGTCATTCTCGGGCAGAAGGCTGAGGACCTCTTCCTCGTCAATGACGGTTAAGTCTTCGAAGTGCTCCTTCCACCTTGCATTGATCTCCATCTTGGTCTTCAGGAGTCTAATGCCTTCTTTGCTTTGAAGTGGGGCTTGTCCCTGGGTGGATTTGCCATAGATGGCCTTGGTGGCGGAGAAGAATCCCCTGGTGTTGTTTCTGTCAGCGAGGGCTTGGATTTCAGTGGCTTTGTCTGTCCACCATTTGTTCTTCAGATTTCGGGTTTTCCTCTGAACGTCTGCCTTCTTCTGTTGGTGTAGAGCCCTCTTTGCGTTGGACTTGGGATCTTTCTTGAACTCCAGGAAGGCTTTGTGCTTTGGTCCACTAGTTGCTGCAGTGCGTGGCTGTTGCTGTCGAACCAGTCCTGATGTTTCATCTGGTCATAGCCAAGTGTGTTCTGGCATGTGGCACTGATGGACGTCTTGAGTTCTTCCCAGTGGGTGGAAACTGGGGCTGAAAACTGCGCGGGCAGCTCCTGAGCGAGCCATTGCTGGAATTCCTGCCTGATCGAGTTGTCCTGTAGCTTTGCAATGCTGTACTTCCTGGCAGTTTTGCATCCTGGTCTTCTCTTTGGCCTGATGTTTAGCCTGAGTTTGGAGCAGATGAGCCGATGATCTGTCCAGCAGTCGTCTGCACCGGCGAGCGCCTTTGTCGAGAGGGCATCTTTTTGATCCCGCTTTCAGACGATGACGTAGTCCAGCAGATGCCAGTGCTTGGAGTGGGGGTATTGCCAAGAGACCTTGAAACTGTCTCTCTGTCGGAAGATGGTGTTTGTGATAACCAGGCGGTGTTCGGTGCACTTGGTGAGTAGCAGGGTTCCGTTGTCGTTGCACTTTCTGACCCCGTTCCTTCCGATGACTCCATCCCAGAGTTGGTAGTCTCTACTGACTCTGGCATTGAAATCGGCGAGGAGGATATCTTGTTGGATGCGGGGACTGCTGCCAGGATGTCTTCGAGACGCTGGTAGAAGGCTTCTTTCGTTTCATCAGAGGCATCCAGGGTGGGAGCATACGCGCTGATGATGAATGCATGCTGCTGGGATGTGAGTTGGAGTCGGAGTGTCATGAGTCGTTCGTTGGCCCCAAGCGGGAGTTCAGTCAGCTTGGGGAGGAGGTGGTTGTTGATAGCGAAGCCGACACCATGGATCTGGCGTTCTTCTTCGGGAAGTTCTTTCCAGAAGAATGTGTATCCTCCCAGCTCTTCCCTCAGTTGACCCTCTCCTGGTCTTCTTGTTTTGCTCAAGGCGACGATGTCTAAGTTATACCTGGCAAGCTCTCTCGAGACCAGCGTGGTTATTCTTTCTGGCCAGTCTGTGTTGGTGGTGTTGATTAGGGTGCGCATGATCCACGTGCCGATTTTCAGAATCTTCTCATTGTTTCGACCGTATAGTGGTGACCCGCTGGGCGCGGTTACCCAGACAGGTGAAATTGAAACAGGCTATGTTTAGGGCACCTTTTGTAGCCCCCTCCCTATTCAGGGTGAGCAGAGTGGGTCCTAAAAAGGGCTGCTCAGTCACGGGTGTAGCTGCTGAAAGATCCTCCTGCTTCGTCCAAGGAGTCAGATGACTGATCAAGCACCCACCGCTTCCATGCCAGGTCTGAAACTAAGGGCTCCCAGACTCACAGTCCTGCCCCTGTTGCTCATTCCCGATCGCCGAAAGACTTGGAGTAGAAGGCAGATGGCAATGAAACAATTGCCTAAGCAAGGAGATGCGAGTGCGTGTGTTTGTTTAGCGTGGGGATGACGTTGCACTCCATCAGGCCCACGGTTCTTGACAGTTCCACGACTGGTTCCAATGGCTGGGGAAACCAGACGATTGGGGTCGAGGTTCTGCTGCAGCCTTCTTCCGCTTTCACAGCTGTTTGGTGTTGTTGAAACACGTTCTCCGCCTGCTCCACCATTGAGGACTTTGTTTGCTGTCCATGAGTTTGGGATTTATATACCGCCAGCAAAAATGGTGTGTCAGTAGACCTTGACACGGGGAGGCTGGTGGGTACTATGCCTTGCCTAAGGGCGACCCAAGCACAACAGTGATTAAGAGGTAGCGCCAATTCTCCTCAAATCTCTGAACTCCCGAACAGAGACCTCACTGCCGGATGCAGTTTAGGTCATACCAGGACATTATTTATGAGTCTATAGCTAGACTCATAAATAATGCCAGAGACCCCCATTTACTCTACCTCCCCCTCTCCCCCGCTACCACAAAGTACAGATTGTTCATTCCTGCCCTGAAAGGTACTGTACATCTGCACAACAATCACATGCTTTTGCACAGTCCCATTCCACTACATTGACAGTTAATAGTGAACATAGTTTTGCCTCTTTGGCTATTTGACTCTATTATTTCTTACAGGAGTATTTTTTTTCCTTTTCTTTTTTTATTGTTGTTTATGCACCAACAACACCAGATTAAATTCCTTGTATGTGAGAACTTACTTGGCAATAAATATTATTCTGATTCTGATCAAAGTCAAAGGTCATTTAGTTAAAATGTAAGAGCACAGACAGACGGGTGCTAATGATTGCTTCTCTGATAATTTATGATTGGGTTGGTAGATTATGATATTGAGAGCCCATATGAAAAGTTGTAAAATTACACTGTTAACATGTTACAGAGGCAGGGTGATGACATCATCCTTTCACTTTTCCACAGTAAGACACTCCTTGCATTTTCAGATGTATGTGATTAGATAAATATTCCACTCATAAAAGAAAATAAATGTAGCGGGATGAAGGTCCCGGGTCCTGACTGAAAAGACGTTCCCGCTAGCTTGGCTAATGGGTATTCCCCTTTGGCTGACCTGGTAGAGGAATGGTCTTTAGTGCGAGCCGTCCGGGTTCAATCCCACCGCTGTCCCGGCCACAAAGGTCCAATGGTCACAATCTGGCATCACGAACAGGATGTGGGTAGTCACAGAACATGCTTAAATGCACCTGTGACTTTGGGACGAAGTCAAAAATAGTGGGGAGATATGTAGTGGTGTGAAGGTCCCGGGTCCTGATTAAAAAGATGTTCCCGCTAGATTGGCTAACGAGAAATTCCCCTTTGGCTGACCTGGTAGAGGAATGGTCTTTAGTGCGAGCCGTCCGGGTTCAATCCCACCGACGTCCTGGCCACAAAGGTCCTACGGTCACATAAACATTCATCAACAGAACTGATTGTTTTGCACAAAATGAGTGACGTTCAGTGACATCATGTTCAACAATGTCATGATAATAATAATAAGGCACCTTTCATTAATAAAAATCTCAAAGTGCTACAGGAAAAAAACAAGGATAAATAGGAGAATAAAAACATAAAATCTTAAGATAAAACCAGTCACCAGTATGTAATAAAACCAAAATAAAATAATAGAATAAAAAGACTAAGATGCAACAGATTCAGATTATTGAGACCTGTGATAGGCCTGTCTAAACAGGTATGTCTAGAGACTATTTTAAAAGCTTCCATAGTATGTGGAGCCCTCAGATGGTCAGGAAGTGAATTCCAAATATGAGGAGCAGCTGAACAGAAGGCCCTGTCTGCTATGGTGTGAAGTTTTGTGCGAGGGAGACAGAGAAGATAAGTGTTGTATGAATGGAGGGAGCAGGAGGGTGTGTGGGGAGTGAGGAGGTCTTTGAGGTGAGCGGGGGGCATTGCCATGGATGTATTGGTGGGTGATGAGCGCAATCTTAAAATGGATTCTATAAGTGATGAGGAGCCCGTGAAGGTTATGGAGCATAGGTGTAATGTGCTCCTGTTTACATACTGTCATCAGAATTCTGGCAGCACTGTTTTGAATGTATTGGCGCCTTTGAAGTTTTTTTCCCAGAGATCCCAAAGAGCAGGGAGTTACAGTAGTCAAGCCTAGAGGAGACAAATGCATGGACGAGTTTTTCAGTATCAGTGATGACGTTGTACTTCAGTGAGTGTAGTTTCAAGTTGTTGAAAATGGTTCAGGTTTTGCTGCCCAAATATCCATGAGTGTTCCATGAGTGTTCCAACTATAGGGGGATCACACTCCTCAGCCTCCCCGGTAAGGTCTATTCCAGAGTACTGGAGAGGAGAATTCGACCGATGGTCAAACCTAGTCGTGGCACACTGGACCAGCTCTAGACGCTCCATCGGGTGCTCGAGGGTTCATGGGAGTTTGCCCAACCATGTTGCCTACATGTGTTTTGTGGATCTGGAGAAGGCATTCGACCGTGTCCCTTGGGGCGCCCTGTGGGGGGTACTCCGGGAGTACGGGGTCTGGGGTGCTTTGATAAGGGCTATCCAGTCCCTGTACGACCGCAGCAGGAGCTTAGTTCGCATTGCCGGTAGTAAGTCAAACCTGTTTCCAGTGCACGTTGGCCTCCGCCAGGGCTGCCCTTTGTCAACGGTTCTGTTCATTATTTTTATGGACAGAATTTCTAGGCGCAGCCAGGGTGTAGAGGGAGTCTGGTTTGGGAACCACAGAATCTCATCTCTGCTGTTTGCGGACGATGTGGTTCTGTTGGCTTCGTCAAATCAGGACCTTCAGCGTGCACTGGGGCGGTTTGCAGCCGAGTGTGAAGTGTCCTGGAAGAAAATCAGCACCTCCAAATCCGAGGCCATGGTTCTCGACCGGAAAAAGGTGCTTTGCCCTCTTCAGGTCGGTGGAGTGTCCTTGCCTCAAGTGGAGGAGTTTAAGTATCTCGGGGTCTTGTTCACGAGTGAGGGATGGATGGAGCGTGAGATCAATAGATGGATCGGTGCAGCATCTGCAGTGATGCGGTCGCTGTATCGGACCGTCGTGGTGAAGAGAGAGCTGAGTAGGGGGGCAAAGCTCTCGATTTACCGATTGATCTATGTTCCGATCCTCACCTATGGTCATGAGATTTGGCTCATGACCGAAAGAATGAGATCGCGAGTACAAGTGGCCAAGATGAGTTTCCTCCGCAGTGTGGCTGGTCGCTCCCTTAGAGATAGGGTGAGGAGCTCGGCCACTCGAGAGGAGCTCGGAGTCGAGCCGCTGCTCCTCCACGTCGAAAGGAGTCACTTCAGGTGGCTCGGGCATCTTTTCCGGATGCCCCCTGGACGCCTTGCTGGAGAGGTGTTCCGGGCACGTCCCATTGGGAGGAAGCCCCAGGGAAGACCCAGGACACGCTGGAGGGACTACATCTCTTGGCTGGCTTGTGAACGCCTTGGGGTTCCCCTGGAAGAGCTGGAGGAGGTGTGTGTGGATCGGGAGGTCTGGGCGACTTTGCTTGAGCTGCTGCCCCCGCGACCCGATTCCGGATAAAGCGGAAGAAAATGGATGGATGGATGAATGGATGGATGGATATCCATGAGTGGAATTGGAAAGAAGTGAAGTCTGTGTCGCCTAAAGAACTACCTGAGGAACAGCAGTGGGCACAGACAAACCAGTGACCCAGTGTCACTCCTGGCAATTACCCCTCAGAGAACACAGCCTCTGGACAGCAACCAAATCATTGATTCTTTTGCTCATAACCACAACAACAGGTGCATTGTGCTGTTATGAAGACATCAATGGGAGGTGAAAGATTTTTTCCTCTGCCTGCTGTTGGCATTTTTTTTCCCTGAGGCTATAGGCTACATGTGTAGGTCTGTGAATATTTGTATTGAACACTAGCCTTGGTTTGTGTGTGTGATTTTGGTCATTCCATATGTTGTTAGTGACTGTCACAGATGAGAATGCGACTATGTGTACGCATGCCCGCGAATGTGCCAGAGGTTTAGCAGAGAGCCATCGCGACACATGAGTCCATAGCATCCTCATAAAAATGCCAAGCTCCTCCACAGCACCTGCAGAAAAAAAAAATCTCTATCCCACTGTTGATATGCATCAGTCGTTAGTTTAGCACAGTCTAGCTTCCCAGCTGTATTTTATCAGTGGGTTTTCTTTTCCTTTACCAATTGTAACACTTTTTTAAGTTGGTCTGTTCTGTTTTCAGTGTGTCAAGTACAATCAGTTAATGCTAAGGTTCATACAAATGGTTTATACACCAAGGTTTAAAATACAAATGCTGTGGACAAACTCCAAATTGCATATTCATGAAGACAAATGCAATAAATTGACAAAATGCACTATTTTGGGCATTTGATAGATGTAGTCCTCATTGTGTACTGTTAGTAACTCAGAATGCAGGTGTATTTGTGAGTGAAATGGTGTTTGTACACTTTTTTACACACACAGACCTTTAATAAATCACACTCTAAATGCTATCTTGTGACTCACCAAATTAAAATTAGTGCGGAACAAGGATGAAATGATTGGTTTATACTGAACCTCTCATGTACCCAATCAATCTCTAAATCAGGTTTACTTTTTCAATGTAATATCTTGTGCACGTCTGCTCTGTTCCTCACGTTGCATCAGTTAATGAGCAGAGATAACACATTCACTTCACCTTACTCCATCCTGTGTAAAGGGGATGATAAGTGACACTGATTGGTTGATGATATGATATGCCTTGAAAATGCTCACAACATGGCCTTGACGAATGAGGACATAGAACCACCTGGTGTTTAGGTTAGCGCATCATCTAGGTAGCATTGTGCGCTTGGACACTCCCCAAAAGGATTGGCACCATATATTAAAAGGAATTTTGATACTTTAATGTCCAAAACTAGGTCCAAACCAAGGCTTATTTTTGTATATGTTTGGTCTGTTAGCTTGGTTTCACTTGCAATGTTGCTTTTGCACTAAATAACTTACATCCTGACATCAACTATGTACACTGCATCTCCCTATACTAAACACTGACCTTTTTGTACATGTGTGCACATCTTATGCTGTACTGTTGTCCATTTGATGGAAAGCTCTTTTTAAATTAAAAAAGTTCAGTTTGAACAGGGAAATCTAATGAACAGATTCCTCTCATTGTAACTACACTATTATTGTTATGGTATTCTGAATAGCAGCATTATCTGTCAAAATCTAAGAATTTTCAACATATACCACCTGCCACAGCAACAAGGACAAAATGGATTGTTTTTTCTTTAACAAAGACAAAAGACAGGCAGCAATATCCGGACTATTTAAGTACAGAGATTCACCGGGATTTAAGCAGATAAACATGAATAATATGTGTGTTATTACAGAAAAGAATTAAGCTACTATAACCAGACAAAAATTGAAATTTTGATCAGTCATCAGAGCCAGAGCTTCCTGTTTTAATATAACAGTGTGGAAAAATGTTGAAACTCTCTTGTGTCTTTTAATGAATAAAATTATTGTGCATTTTATTTCTTGTGTTTTTATGTGTTTTATGTTTTTCTTGTGTTTTTTATTTTAATGGGTGACAATAACTGGCCACAACTTCCTGTAATTGGTTCTAAAGTCTGAACAATCCAGAAAGTAGTTTCACTTTACAAAAAAAACAAAAAAAAAAAAACAGACCATGGTTCAGTTTGATCCTGATCAAGACCAGCAGTTCTGGCCGGACCAGATTTGGTCCATTGGTGTGGTCCAAGTCAGCTTTCACACCTGCTATTCTTGTTCAGATCAAACCAAAAATTCGAAAGATTTGGAATAAACAAGGTCAGTGTGAAAGCACCTTTCAACTGTACACCTCAAAATGGTGCTCCAAGAATGTTCATTGAAATTCTTTTTCCTACAATTTTTATCATTAAAATACCCTTGAGGTGTTGTCGATTCTTGTAAATCATCTCTAGCCTGCTGAGTACCATTTTACAGCTACAATGAATGAAAGAGTCGCTCCATTGTGAGGAAGTTTCTCGACTTTTTAATTTCCCAGTTGAAACTCTGGCTGGACTATTGTAGAGGTCACCCCGCTGTGTCACACAAACACTCCCTAGCAGACTGTTTACCATCACAATGCTGACTCTGGCTCTTTCCCTCGCTGTCAGGATGACTCATATTTATGTGTTTTCATTGTAATTACATGCCAGTGTTTTTTAGATTTCCAAAATGCCCTTGTTTTCCCCCCACTGGCTCTTTTCATGCACAGCCCCGGATCAAAATGAGCTGTTGCCAACACTTCGCTTCACTGAGCCACTGAGAATTAAAGCCTCCAGTAAACAAAAGACACCCAAATGAAAGCAGGAGAGGGAGCAAAATCAACACAATGAAAATGTCTGTGCTGTCTGCTGTTAGATTTTGTTGGAAAGGGAGCATGCGTCCAAATGCCTCTCTGTGTTTGGAAAAATTGAGGCTGTCTGTGGTTTAGTAGAATTATCTAAAGTTTCAAGTCTGCATTTAGTCAGCATCTCTTTTGCAAGAGTAATTTGCAGATAAGTTTTGACATTTTGTTGTCAGTCTGTTTGTTGTTTTCTCTTTTATTGTACTCCAAAGAATAATTTTACAAATTTAGTGCCATTTTCGAGTGAGATGATGTTAATAAGCCGTTGATGTTGTGCTTATTCGGCACCCATATCAACTTACTGGATAGCCTGCTGTGCTATGCACAACTAATGGCTGGTGACCAGACCAGATGACAGGATTTTTTGAATGGCTTATTGAGTTCATCTAATGTTACACTTCCCTAGTTGCAACATCTTAAACATAAGCAAAATGCTAGAGCTTCTCCCCTCTAGACCTCCCACCTACATTACTGGACCCTCCACAGAGATACAGCACAATCATAGTCTTAATTTTGAAGGAGAGCCCTAGGATCCCTTGAATGGAATATTGACATCATCTACTGTCATACTGCCCTAGTTACTACATGCCAAACTTGATTTTTGATTTTATGCTAGTTGGCAATAATAACAACAACACTGGGCCCATAACAGTGATTGTGATTATTGTAAATCTTTTTGTTAGAATGGCCCAAGCAGTGGGTCACCCCTATGAGTCTGGTCTGCTTGAGGTTTCTTCTTCAGTATCATCAGAGGGAGTTTTTTTCTTACCACTGTTGCCTGTGTGCTTGCTCTAGGGGTTGGTAAGGTTAGACTTTACTTGTGTGAAGTGCCTTGAGGCAAGTTTGTTGTGATTTGGCGCTATATAAACAAAATAAATTGAAAGATGATACATCATAACATAGGGTAGCCTCGTCGTGATGTTTTTGTAGCCTCCCATGGGTATAGAGCTCTGAAATTTAATGCCATAAATACTTCACAATGTTCAAGCTGGTTCTATCTTATCTTTTCAAAATGGCTGAAGAGCAATCTGGGTGCAAAGTGTGGACTGTTTGCATCTTTGTGCACAACTGTGATGGATTAAAGAAATAAGATTATTAACCTTATTATATATAATAAGGTTATTTATACAAGTGTACTTCAAAATGTTCTTAGCCTCTCCCAGAAAACATCACAGAAGAAATGTTATTCTTGCTTTATTTTTTAACATAGTCTCAGTTAACTTTGATGCACTTGGTCCACCAACATCCAAGCTTCACTATCCCTTCACAATAAAAGTTCACATCTTGAGCCTCCAGGTGCTTCTGTTTATGGGTGAGGTTGGGAACCTTTTGGAAATACCTTCATATTTAATGTATCAGTCATGTTTGTTGCAAGAATTTTTAGCTTGCACCTGGAGTGCTAGTACTGTAGACTCTACACAATCCTAAAACCATTCTACATCAGGTTGATACTTGTTTTAGAGCTACTCTGGAGTTATGGCACTTTAGAACTGTGCCACTTGTATGCATTGTACAGTATATTGCCCTTCATGTAAAATCCAGCACCACCAAAACATCTGATAGACCTAGACCAGAGGTCTTCAAGTCATTCCAGAAAGGGCCAAGAGGGTGCAGGTTTTCTTTGCAACCACCCACTCCACCAGGTGATTTCACCGATTAACTGATTCCGTCTGTCCAAAGTGATGTTAATCGGTGAAATCACCTGGTGGAGTGAGTGGTTGCAAAGAAAACCTGCAGCCTCTTGGGCCTTTCTGGAATGAGTTGAAGACCTCTGGTCTAGACCCTCAGTAGGTCTAGCTACACGAAAAAAAAAGGCATTTGCAGTTGTTGTGTAACAGAAACTGAACTTAAAACAGACTCCAAATGCAACGAGGCAGAATGAAAAAAGGATAATAGTTTCTTAGAAAATGTGTGGATGATGTGATGGGTTGGAGACCAGGAGGCGAAGACACTGGAAGACGGACTGCAGATGCCAGAAGCCGGGTGAGCCGGAGCGCTGGTGTTAGCTGTGGACTGCACATATACAAAAGCACAGGCACGAGCAAAACGATAACAGTGGAATACTATGTGAGGGCAGGTTACCACTCCCGATGATGGAAAGATCTGAAGGCATCCTTGTGTTCAGCCGTGGCTTAAGCAGGACACCGCTAACTGATGCAGGTGTGTCACAACCACAGGTGTAGATGATCAGCTCTACTGGCAGAGAAAAACAGGAAGGAGGGGGAGACAACAAAAAGGAACCCG
The DNA here is from genome assembly GCF_902500255.1 of Thalassophryne amazonica. Taxonomy (NCBI): domain Eukaryota; kingdom Metazoa; phylum Chordata; class Actinopteri; order Batrachoidiformes; family Batrachoididae; genus Thalassophryne; species Thalassophryne amazonica. Next base: position 53,486,881 of record NC_047110.1, read on the forward strand.
ACCGATTCCCCAGACCACAACAGCAGTTGCAAAACCAAGAGAGGAAATATGGAATGAGGCGAGACGAGCTAAACCAGTGGAGAGTGTGATGATTGTTCTCTGTGCTCCACTGCCTTGTAGATTTTTTTTGTTATTTATTTTTTGGCAGAATGTGGAGCCGGTGCGAGCGCAGCCTTCCCTATTCTCACCCTCAGATTAGCATGTTTACACTGCTCTCATTACACCGATAACACCCCACACTGCACTAATGAGCACTCTAATGTGTGTGTGTGTGTGTGTGTGTGTGTGTGTGTGTGTGTGTGTGTGTGTGTGTGCCTGTGAGGTGCAGCTGGGCTGTGCATGTGTGATTGTGAGTGCATTTATGAATATTTGAACAAGTGTGCATGTGCATGTTTTGGAAGAGGACTTGGGTTGTATTAGTTTTGCATCTTCACTGATGCCGGATTATCATTGGAAACCCCCAGAGACTCTTGTTCAGCTTTGGATATCTTGGAAATATAAAATATAGCCTAGTTAGCCTAGAAAAAGTGTACTCATGATGCCTATATCAAACGGCTACATTCTGTAAAATGGAGTGCAATAGTTTTTTAAAAGGCACAAACATTTTAGACAATATTTTGCAGGTAGATTTGGGGAGAAACTTGCAATCTTGCATGCAATAAAAGTTTTTCTAACACTGGAATACCACTAGATGGCACACTGAGAGCGGCCTTGGTGATCAGTAGCACAACTCTTTACATTAACAGTCATGACAACTGTGTTTGCACAATGCACACCTTATACGCTCTCTACCCCATTGCAGCAAATTACTATGTAATAACTATGTTTCTTCTTTTTGCAGCATTATTTTTGACTTTTTCCCTTTGCTGTACTCAAAGAGATAATTTTTTGCAGGTTTTGAATGCTACAGCTTTTTTAATTCACTGATTTTATTGGTGCATATTACTGTTTTAATGATTAGACATGTAATCTATCAGATGTTCAACAGCAGTGGTCAACACTGGTCAACAACAACAATAATAAAAAAAAAACATTTCTTGAAAGGACTTTAAGAACTGATTTAGGATCATTTTGGGGTGCTGTATCCAAATCTGAACTCAGATTTCTTATATCACATCACAGTTTCTGCAATCTGCATGTTCCCTATTGATTGATTCCGCAAAAGTTGCTCATTCACTCACAAGTTTGATACCACTATTCACACACAAAAGCAGCTTCAAAAGCAGGTTCATGGTTCATGAAATGCGAACATGAGCCACAATATCATTCATGGCGCTGAAGAGGTGTGCAAAACTGCAGCTTTTGCTTCAATGCTTGATACGAGAAACATGTTTTCATATCTCAAAAACGTGATGTGATTGGCAAAAAGTAACAAGATTTGGATTCAGCGCCCCAAAATTACCAAAAATCCGTTGAAGGTGGTTACATACATCTCATAATGCAAATTCTTGGACACATCATCAGTGATAGTACCTGGGGTCATGGGGGTTTCGGGTCTTTCAACTTCAGACCCCCTCACCCAGGCGACCCGACCGGGAGTGATCAATTCCCGGCCTGTGTCCAAGAAGCCATTGCCCACTGCTTGTCCCTCCTGATCCACAGCCACCGTGAGGCTCTCTCTGCAGCCTCGGATGCTGCAGTGATGGCCTTTCTCTTGCGTGCTCCGGTGATGCCCAGGAGGCTGTAGGCCTTGCAGAGTGACTTTCCTGCAAAGCCCCTTCCTCCAACTTCGACGGGAAGGCACCTCGCATGCCACCCACGTCTGCGGCACTCCTCCACCAGCTCAGCGTACTTCTCCCTCTTCCTCTCACTGGCTTCCTCCATTCTCTCCTCCCAGGGCACTGTAAGCTCCAGCATAATGACCTGCTTGGATGACTCTGAGAACAGGACGATGTCTGGTCTAAGGCTGGTTTCCATGATGTTTTCAGGAAAAAAAAAGCTGTTTCCCCAGGTCCACCCTTAACTGCCAGTCCTTTGCTGCTCCCAGGAGGCCTGTCTAGGCCTTCGGTCGGGCGGGTGGTTGTTCTCCAGCTCGCACAAATGAGATTTCCCGCCTTAATGGTTTCAAGCTCTTGCTCTGGTCTATGGCAGTATTGATGGACTTAGCAACTGCTTTCAGCACCTGGTCATGGCGCCAGCGATAGCGACCATCCCCCAGTGCTTTAGGGCAGCTGCTGAGGATGTGCTCCAGAGTTCCTCTTCCCTGACACAAGGGGCATGCTGAGGTATCAGCCTTGCCCCAAGTGAAAAGGTTTGACGGGCTGGGTAGGACATCATAGACTGACTGGATTAAGAATTTAATGCGGTAGGGTTCTGCCTTCCACAACTCCAGCCACGAGATCTTCCTCTCTATGGCTCCCTCCCATCTGATCCATGCGCCCTGTTGTCTCAATCCCACCATCTGGCTTGCACGCTGCTCCTCAACCCCAGCTCTCACTTCGCGTTGAACCAGGTCCTGCCTTTCCTTGCCCTCAAGTTTGTTGTAGTGGATTGTTGGAATGGTTCCCAGGCCTGCCCAGCCAATTGCCGCAGATTCCACAAGCTCTTTGTGACACAGCTGTGCTTCTGCCTGGTCCACAGCCTCCTGTGCCTTCCACTTTCTGCCAGTCCTCACCTCAATGCCTGCTTGGGATACTTTCAGATCCTTGGAATCCCTGTATTGGAGCACCTCCCTTGCTCTGGTAACCCTAAACTCCTCAGTAAGGCTGTTGATAGGGAGCGTCAGCTTGGTCTAATTACCGTAGAGGGCGATGCTGCTCAGGCTTCGAGGTAAGCCCAACCAATGTCGCAGGTGGCTGCTGATCCTCCTCTCAAACCCTTCCACAGTAGAGATGGGAAACCCGTATACGAGCAGTGGCCACAGTATTCTAGGCAGGCTGCCATGCTGGTATAACCACACCTTGAATTTGCCCAGAAGACCTGACTTGTCAGCTGTTGTCAGCCAACTCTCCAATTGTTCATTGGTTGCCCTGATGGAGGCGGCATCCTTTAGGGAGCAGTCAAAGGTTTTTCCAAGGCTCTTCACAGGTTTCTCTGTGACTGATGGTATACGGGTACCTCCTAGAGGGAAGTGGAACCGGTCAATCACCTTCCCTCTCTTCAGGACCAGTGACCTGGATTTTTCTGGCTTAAAGCGCATCCGAGCCCAGGTGGTTAGTCTCTCCAAACCTTGGAGAATCCATCTGCATCCAGGGACTGATGCTGTTGTTACTGTCAGGTCATCCATGAATGCCCTGATGGGAGGCTGATGGATTCCGGACTTGGTTTGGGGGCCTCTGCATTCTGGCTCGGCAGACTTGGCTAGCATGTTCATGGCCAGGGCAAAGAGTATCACCGAAATAGTACATCCCATGATGATCCCTTTCTCCAGCGGATGATACTCTGATGTAACTGTGCCGGAAGTGAACCTCAGGTTAAAGCTGTTATAATAATCCATAATGAGGACTTTGATGTTGCTCGGGACATGGTGCCTCTCCAATGCCGCCTCCACTAGCTTGTGAGGTATGGAGCCATACGCATTGGCTAGGTCCAGCCATAGTACCACCAGGTCTCCTTTCCTTTCTCGGGCCTCTCTGATCAGTTGTGTTACCACTCCACTGTGTTCAAGGCATCCTGGAACCCCTGGGATCCCTCCCTTTTGCACTGAGGTGTCGATGTACTGATTCTTCAGGAGGAAGACTGACAGCCGATGGGAGAGGATACTGAAAAATATCTTCCCCTCGATGTTAAGCAGTGAGATGGTTCTAAACTGCTCAATGGTGGTTGACCTCTCCTCCTTTGGAACCCAAACCCCTTCTGCGGATCTCCACTGTTGGGCCACCTTACCCCTCCTCCAGATAACCCTCAGGATCCTCCACAGGTGCTGCAGGAGCTTGGGGAACCTTTTATACACCAGGTAAGGTACCCCATTGGGTCCAGGTGCTGAGCTGGATCTGGCAGCCTTGACAACAGTTTGGATTTCTTTCCAACTAGGTGTTTTGATGTTAAGGGCAGTAGTCGGAGCAGGTGGATTAATCAGGCCTCTGCATTCACCCAGGTCCTCCTCCCAGGCTGCATCGCTGTACGTATTATGGAGATATGAGTCTACCTCCTCCTTTGAGCATGTGAGGTGGCTGCTACGTTTTTGACCTAGCAGCTGTTTGGCACACCCAAAAGGGTTTGCCAGAAAGGCAGCGCGTCTCTTGGCTCTCTCTCTGGCCCGCCTCCTGTGCCATTCTGCTCGCCAGAGGGTTAGCAGCTTCTTCCTAAGGATACCTCGAAGTTCTACCAATCCTGACTTCTTGTCCTCGCTTACTCCCTTAAACTGCCTCTTCAAGAGTTGTAGTTCCTGGCATAGCTGTGAGATCTTTTCTGCCCTGCGGTTCTTGGAGTACTGGTTTGTAGTGACCCTCTTTTCTGCTAACCCAAACCTTTCCGTGGCGATACTGATGATCACGGGTGCCATTGTTTGGATTTTCCTGTCTGCCCCTCCCCTCATGGTAGCTTCCAGGATGCCATCAACGTCATCATCAAATTTCCGCCACTCACTCCCTTTGCTGGCTGGAGGCCACTTAACCCACCGATGATGTTGTGGAATGCGTGAAGCTTGGACTTCATGAGCTTGGAGGTTCTGGGCTCTGTGGGGTGACTCCTGGCCCAGCTCCTCCTGCGTCTCACCAAGGTCTTCTGGAGCACAGGGGTTCTGGGTGCTATGGGGTAATCCCCGGCCTGGTTCCCCCTGTGTCTCTCTGAGGCTGTTCCTTGAGTGCTGCTCTAGCTGTACATTCTCCAGACATCCCATCTTGGTCTGGTGGATCTTCAGACCCCATGGGTTTTTGCAGCTCTTGCCGCATACACATACGGCATTCGTTGTCACTTGTCCGTTTGCATAGGTCGTTGCCTGGTTGTCCGTCCGTTTGGGGTGCTCATTCTCCCCCCCTCTCGGGCTCCCCTGGGGGTATGCTTCTTTGGGACTTTTCGTAGCTGGATTTGGGTTCTTCCTCTCAGAAGATGCAGGTCGGGTTGCTGGCCCTTCCTTCCCCGGTTGCCATCTTTCCGTGCTGTCTGCTGTCTCTCCAAGCTGTCACCACTCTGTTCATGGTCGTCAACCAGTCTATTCCTGGCTGTCACTGGCCTCGCCAGAATGACATGGTGGTTACATACATCTCATAATGCAAATTCTTGGACACATCATCAGTGATAGTAGGAAAAACTCCATGCAAGAAAAACTGTGCTGACCAGTGTAATTTATTAATGCTTCAACTCATTTATCAAGTGAACCAGCAAAGTGTCTATTTTTACATCACAAATATATGAATTTGCTTTGTTCCCCTTTCACATCATTCAAATGTTAAAGCTGTTTTTTAAAATCATTTTAAATCATAAAAAAGGATTTCTGTGTCACCACCATTGATTTTATTGAGCAGTATTCAAGTAAAGGAATAACTGTTTTATATGGCCAGTATGATCAATATTAGTCTTTTCTTGAGACAATTTAAGATTTTAGCCCACATGGGTAAACACATAGATAGATGGTTATTTTCAAGACGTGGGGATGGAGTGAGTTACCATGCAGCACCAGCACATGCTCACAGATTTGACTTTGCTCGACTTGGTTAAAATACAGCAACAAGACGCTGTGACACAATGAAACTCAGTTTTCCAGAATGTTGTTTGAGGGTCAAGCAACACTGCAACGCTATATATTCTTGTATTAGTATTCGGTGTATTATACAATTGGTAATATTCCAGAATAGGACCTACCGTATAGGGGCCCCATGAAAAGAAATCTTACTGGGCCACCCCTCCCATATTATTTTGTCAGTGTTATAATTGTATTGGGGCCTTTCTTGGCCCCTGTCAATCATGGGCGCCTAGAATCCTTCTCCTTATTCTCTCTTTTTTGGCACCCCTGCTGCTGTACATTAGAATCCTGCTACTGTGCAAGACATCTGGAAGTGTGCAAAATTGTGGTCAGGAAGTGGGCGTATTTTTTAAATTTCCAAACATTTTATGCATTTCAGAAAAATTAACCCCCAAAACAAGCCACCACAAATCTTATTAGAAAGAACTCTTGATGAAATCTGGACAAACATCACACAAACATTTTACTATATACAGTATTTTATCTGAAATTGTTCCCAACAGGATCTCTGGTGGCTGCACAAGGCAAGACAGCACTCACACTGCTCTCCCAATTGTCAATAGTCACATTAGCTGCTGTTATCTTTGTACTTGGTTTTCCAGAGTGAGTCAGTGGGGAGAGTATGATGTTTTACTGCAGCTTTATTTGATGTATGCTTCTGACGTCTAAGTCGAAAAATTCTACATGGTCACAACATTGTCACAGCATCATTTTTAGAAATGATATTAGAAACTGAGGTTAGCACAACAAAATTCCGTCATCTCCAATGACTAAGTGGAACCAGTATTTTACTGGAAAGGGTTTGGTAGGTTTTGTTCAACACTTTAACACTTGTGTATGCTGGAAAGAGTCATGTTCACTCACATTCAGTGTTATGATAGATTTTCTATGCCACGCATCACTCCAGTCTAACCACTGCTCCATATTGACCCAGAATGAGAAGTAATAGTTCAGAATGGCATGAACATGATACCTATGGTGATGTTTAACATTGTAGCAAAATAACTGGGAGTCTACACAATGATGTTGTGGCAACCTCAGTTTCTAACATCATCATGACTAAAAAATGATGATGTGACAATGTTGTGACCATGTAGAACTGTTTGCTGGGCTTTTTTGACTTGGAACTCAGAAATCACTTTGTCCACATTTTGTTATGGTACAGACTTATTCCTACATTGATGAAAGCAATTGTTTTTCTCAAGTTGTACACACAATACCCCATAATGACAATGTGAAAAGGGTTTTTTTTTTTTTGGAGATTTTTGCAAATTTATTAGAAAAAACTAAGAAATCACGAGTGCATAAGTATTCACAGCCTTTGTCAAAACTGAGCTCAGGGGCATCCTGTTTCCACTGATCATCCTTGAGATGTTTCTACAACTTAATTGGAGTCCACCTGGTGCAAATTCAGTTGATTGGACATGATTTGGAAAGGCACGCACCTGTCTACATATAAGGTCCCACAGTTGACAGTGCATGTCAGAGCACAAACCAAGCATGAAGTCAAAGGAATTGTCTGTAGACCTCTGAGACAGGATTATCTGGAGGCACAAATCTGGGGAAGGGTACAGAAATGTTTCTGCTGCTTGGAGGGTCCCAATGAGCACAGTGGCCTCCATCATCTGTAAATGGAAGAAGTTTGGATCCACCAGGACTTTTCCTAGAGCTGGCTGCCCATCTAAACTGAGCGATTGGGGGAGAAGGGCCTTTGTCAGGGAGGTGACAAAGAACCTGATGATCACTCTGTTAGAGCTCCAGCATTCCTCTGTGGAGAGAGGAGAACTTTCCAGAAGGACAACCATCTCCGCAGCAATCCACCAATCAGGCTTGTATGGTAGAATGACCAGATGGAAGACACTCCTTAATAAAAGGCACATGGCAGCCCACCTGGAGTTTGTCAGAAGGCACCTGAAGGACTCTCAGACCATGAGAAACAAAATTCTGTGGTCTGATGAGACAAAGACTGAACTCATTGGTGTGAATATCAGCTGTCATGTTTGGAGAAAACCAAGCACCATCCCTACAGTGAAGCATGGTGGTGGCAGCATCATGCTGTGGGGATGTTTTTCAGTGGCAGTCAGGATTGAGAAAAAGATGAATGCAGCAACGTACAGATACATCCTGGATGAAAACCTGCTCCAGAGCACTCTTGACCTCAGACTGGGGCAACTGTTCATCTTTCAGCAGGACAGTGACCCTAAGCACACAACTGATAATATAATATAATTTAATAAAAAATATTATTAAATAACTTCCTTTGGGATTAATGCAGTTCTTTCTTATTCTTAAGATATCAAAGGAGTGGCTTCAGGACAACTCTGTGAATGAGCGACCTTGCCAGAGCCCAGACCTGAATCTGAAGCTATAAACTCTTTGTGCATCACATCAGTTGCAGATACTGCTTTGACTGCATTGTCCTTGTCAAAAAACAAATAAATGAAATGAAAGGAAATGAAATGAATGAATGACGGGTAGTGTTTGACGCAGTCCAGGTTCTAATGAAGCCTACAGCACATGCATTCACTGTGTGAGAAATACCAAATCTGTGATGAGAACATTTGTGCTGTCATCATCCAAAAAACAAACAAACAAACAAACAAACAAACAAACAAACAAACAAACAAACAAACAAACAAACAAACACAATAGCTGTCCTGAAATGGTTGAAATGCTGAAAGTGGGGAATTCAAATGAGTTTAACATTTTTTGGCCACACTCTCGTCACCAGTGACTGATCTGTCATTGTGGCAGACGTGTGGCCGGAGGCAACATTGTGATGAGAGTTCTGTGTGTTTTTGTGTGTTTTGGATGTTTGGTGTTGTGACTGAGACAGGCCACACTGTGTTTGCTGTGCGTGACTGAAAAATGTCAGAGCACCAAGAACCAGCCAGCTGTGCGTACCCACGGACAAAAGACCAGCTTCACCAGGTCGGATCACCTCCAACATACAGTACAAACATGCACACAAACCTTCTAACAACCTGCTCCCGCTGCCTCGTGAATTCTGTCTCCATCTTTCACAATATCTGTGAAAGATGAAATCTTCGCCTCCATCCCCCTTCTCTCTCTCTCTTCCCCTCAGTTCACTGCCTCTCTTTTCTTAGCAAACCTTTCTCTCATCCATTATTGAGGCTTGTTTTTTTTCCTTGAGTCTGAGAATAAAGGCAGCGCTCAGTACTTTTGCATTTTTAAATGTCTGCATGAAAAATGAAACGTTGGTTGTTTCTGAATATATAAACTGGCAAACTTTTAGTGGAACATGACACTTTCACTCAGGAGATGTCAACGGGACACAGAAAAGCCAAAAGCAGAACAATGCTCTCCGACGTCTAATACAGAGTGGGACAAACGGGTACAAGCGGAGGAGAGATGAGACTGGGAGAAATAGTGAGGTAAAAGTATATGTAGACGATGAGCTGATGTGACAAACAACCACACTGGCCTCCAAAATAAACAAATCCAACTCTTGCCAACAAAACAAATATAAAATATCAGCCTGCATAGATTTATAGTAAAAACACTATAAAACACTTACAGTCATCACATTTTTGAGTCAGCATGATGTCACAAGTCGCGACAGTTAACCAATGATAACAAACAAGCATAGACTGTATATACAAGCTGCATCCAAAAAGTATCTGATATTATTTTAATCACGCCAAAAACAAATGCACCAGGCAAGGTGTCATTTGTTGGAGAGGTGAAGTGAGAACCTTCATGCATGCGTGAATTATTCTTTTTCTCATCCACAGCGCACGCCAGACATGAACGCCAAGCCAAAGAGTGTAGACATGTACTGCACCTCCGTTGGATTTTAACATGACTGTGTACTGAACACCTTGCATGGCAGCACCCTGACAATGCTGTGTGAATGGGTGAATATGAGACTTCATTGTAAAGCACTTTGGTCATATAAGTGCTATGTAATTGCAGTCCATTTACCATTTTTTTTTTAAATTGTGACCTGCGCATTGCTTCAGTTACAGTGGAGATAACCTCACCAAGCTCTAGATACCGAGTAATTAGTGCTAACGCAGCTAATATTCAAATTAAAATTTCACTCAACAGAAATACTGGTGCACAGACTTCTTAGATGGTCTGTTAGTACAATTAACCACAAAGCAAGTTATATTGCCTCAGATATCTATACTAAAATGCTCAGAAAGGACAATATGGTTGAATCCACAGTAAGTACCAACCATGTCAGCCTCAGCTAATGGGGCTCTGGTCTCGGCAACCGCAGTATTAATTATTCATAACTTTATGGCTTACAATAGATGAAAGTGATAAGCAGTCTTGCCAAAGTAACTTTGAAAAGTTACTTTATTAGTTACTTTATACAGTTATATTTTAGTTACTTAGATACTTCATTAGGAGCCGTGGACAACTTGTCGGCAGCTGCTGAACTAATAAAGTAACTCATAATCTAACTTGGTTATTTTTTAAGATTGAGTACTCAGAAAAGTAGATATTAGTTACTTTGCTGATTAGTTACTTTGCTTATTACTCAATCTTAAGAGTAACCAAGTTAGATTACTAGTTACATTAGTTATTAGTTGCAAGCTTTCGGCAGCTTCTAATGAAGTAATTGCATAAAGCTGCTAATGAAGTAACTGTATAAAGTAACTGTATAAAGCAACTAAAAAAGTAACTAATGAAGTAAATTTTCAAAGTTACTTTGGCAACACTGCTAAGTTACATGTAAATTCATTCCCGCATAGTTGTCATGAACAGAGAAACTAGTTACAGAAACCAAAAACTATTTTGTGTACTTGGCTGTAAACATATTTATTTCTACTCTAAAGTTTGGCATTTTAACATGGAGGTCTGTGGAGGTGGCTCACTTTTGGAGCCAGCGTCAAGTGGCAGTTCAAGGAACTGCAAGTTGTGGAACTTCTGTGTCAGCTTCATGTTTCAGGTCATGAGATTGAGCCTTGACAGCTACCAGACCTACAGACAAACAAGCTCATTTCCACCTTCATGCAACTTCAAAGTCACATGTGTGCTAAGAAAGACACAGAGAGAAGGAAGAGCACCTTGTGTGAAGATTTTATTCAAATTTTAGGTCATAAGCACTGTTATGTAATCACAAAATAACAGACCCCCTAATTACAGCCCTTGTAACCCCCTGCCACTTTAAGCATTTTTTTTAAATGTAGATGTAAATTAATATTCAAAGTTTTCAGCTCATTGACAGTAGGGCTATACAGTATGGCAAAATAATTGTACGTCAATATTGCCATATCAGTATGATATATGATATAATTGATTTCACACAAAGTGCAGTAACAGTGAAAATTAAACATTCTTAAACAAAACAGTAATAATACCACACTCGTTTTGCACTCATCATAAGGTTATGATACTGTGCCCTCCAAAAGTATTGGAACACTTGGTATTTCACACATTTTAATTTGTTTATGCCATTTCAAATACAAGAAATACAAAAATATAAAGAATAAAAATTTCTAAAATTATCTTCCTCAAACTCAAGCTGAAAGCAAATCTCTAAAACCTGATACTACCTGTAAATAATAATCAGTGTTATTGCCAGTTTTCTTCAGACAAGTCAGGGAAAGAAAGAAAGAAATACAAACGTTTCTTTCACCAAAACATAAAATCTAGGCTTGCATCTCAGATGTATGTTCTGGCAAATTGTAGCTGAACGTTCAGGTCTTCTTTTTAAGAAAATCCTCCTCTACACCACTTCATCAGGAAGCTAGATTTTATATTTTTAATTAATTTATATGAAGTTGTAGAGATTTGCTTTCAGTTTGAGTTTAAGGAAGATAATTTTAGATTTATGTATTTATTTGTATTTGAAATTGCATAAACAAATTCAAATGTGTGAAATACCAAGTGTTCCAATACTTTTGAGTACAGTTGAGAAACACTCCGTGGCCTGTGTATTTTTAAGTGAAATGCATCATCCTGGTGTCACTCAGAGAGCAAAATAAAGAGGTTATTTAAGTCCTTCAGACAGCAAAATTAAGAGGTTATTTAATCAACAGCTGCCTGCTTTTTAAAAAAAATCACTGGAGACAAATGCATACATAAGACAACCCAAATTAAAGGAGAAATGCCGTTTTAACAACCTGGACCTCATTTCTGGCATAAAATATGGTTGTTTACGCACCAATATAACTTTGGTGTCATTATTAGTCCATGTTTTCTAACAATGTTTTCAGTTCAAATCTTTTTCTTCTTCTACTAAGGTGGATTAGAACTTTGGTACACAGCACCAACTACTGGATAGGCTGAACCTAGCAGTCAATGTGACTCACTGATTTCAAAATGCAGCTCTTTTCAACCAGACGTGCGGTGCTGTGACATCTGTGTCCAATCAGATTTCAGGGGAGTTCAGTGCAACCCTGGCCTCTGCTCTAGCTCCGCCCATGCCAGGAAGTGTTTAACATTAGACATTGCCTGTTTCACAGTGGGCTCCAAATTTGGCACTTCCTGTTTCACTGTGGACTTGCCACTTAGTTCCTGCGAAATTCCATGGGATCTCGTCTGTCAATCCAGGAAGTGTTTGACATTTGCTGTTTCACTGTGGACTCAAAATTGGGCACTCCTGTTTTGGACTCCCTCTACCATAGAGCGAGTTTTGCACCGCTCTTAATAGTTAATTTATTGGGTCCTGATCAAGAAGCAAAATGTTACAGTCCTACTTTTTTCATTTATGTCAATTTCCTGTCACACTGCAACTGTTTTAAGTGGACCAATGCACAAAAGCAAAAGTCATGTGTGACTTTGTTGACTTTCCAGGGTTTACATCATAGTCTACAGGCTCACCCTGAAAACTTTTATTTTATTTTAGTTGGTGACACTTCTCTCCTTTGAGAAATGTGGGAGTTTTATACACATTCTGGGTCAAGCACTTCAAATATCTACACAACAAATAATCCCAAAGGAATGTGGGAGTTCCCCGCAAGTTGCCATGAATAGCACTGGTGTCGCCAGTGTTCATAAGAGGAGGTGTTTCATCTCAGAATGCACTTTAATTATTATCCAGAGGAGTTGTAACGCAAAGCTTGGTCGCATTTTCAGCCTATATAAGGAGCTGAGAAAGCAGGCTGTGATACCACTGAGATTAGAAAAGGAGGCATTTCTTGGAGGAACCTTTGAGCAGGTGACACACCATCTGTGGTATCGTGACCTTTAACTTGCAAATCTACAACCTGTCCAACTGCAGTCATGGCCAGTGACAGAGGACTTTGCCATGCTGTCCTGTCTGGCTGGCCACTATGAGCAGTTGCATAAGATCCTCTTTCAACTCTTTCCAGGATGTTAGACATTTCTTGTGCCAGGGTTTGGGTGGATGATCTGCCAGTCTGCTGAAATAGTGGAGGGGGGTTGGATTGGGCTGTACTTTTGAGTGGTGAGTGGACATGCTGTTCTCCTGGCATTGCAAGCAATCTTCCCAGCACACTGGAAGTTAAGACTTGCTGTTCCTTCCCGGAAAGGAAAGTGGCGTCACCTGGATTGCAACAACTGTAGGCGTATTTCTTTACTGGATGAGATGCTTGCAAACATCACTGTCAATAAGATTCATTACCGCCTACTTGCTGCTGAATGATCAGAACAGTTTGGTTTCACATCCAATAAGTCATTTGTTAACTTCTTTTTCCCATGCAATTACTTGTTTTAGTAGAGCTGCTGCTTCATAACATCGAAAGGAGCCAGCTGAGGTGGCTCGGGCATGTGGCGAGGATGCGCCCTGGTCGTGTCCCAAGGGAGGAATTCCAGGCACGTCTAACTAGGAGGAGACCCCAGGGAAGACTCAGGCAAGCTACTGCCATCACCCAGACCAGATATGTGGCAGAAAATGAATGAATAAATAATGGCAGTGCTTATGTAACAGTGGCCAGCAGAAGATGCTGTGTAATGTGCAGTAGTCTTGTAGTTAGAATGCCCGCCTCCCATGCTGCTGACTGAGAATTTGAGCCCAATGTGGGTTGAAACATTACACTTATTTGCAGCCAACATCGGTTTTCAAAAAGTGCTTGATTCAGTTTGTTTGGGCTGTTCTGTGGGGACGTCCTGAGTGTTTTCATGGACTATGTCTTGTTTAATATCATGGAGTCCAGCAACGTTAGTGTCTTTTTCACTAAGGAATGGTTTACCAACTTTGTCTTTGCAAACAGTGCTGTGATCTTTGCAGAATCAATGGATATTCTGATTACAGCACATGAAAAACTCAGCGAGGATTCCCAGTGTCTGGCTTTGCGATTGTTGTGGATCAAGACTTGGATACAGGTTTTCAATGACTTCTTGGAGCCAGTCATGAAAAAATGTATTTGTGTGGAGCCAAAGAATTGATGTTGTTGAGAGATTCAGTTATCTTGGCAGTGGCATTCATGTTTCGGGTAGCACAACCATTGTGGTAGAGAGATGTCTGGAGAGGTCTTGAAGTCAGGAGGTCAATGGACACAATACATTGGATGTCTTTGGTATGTAATGTCTCAGGTGAATCCTTGGTACCACTGGAATGACTGTGGTAAATGAACAGTGATTTAAATAAATTCAGACTTGGCATGCTACTTGCACTGTGAGGAAATGTCAGGTGAGATATATAAAGCTTGATTCTCTGAGTGTGATACAGCATGCAGGTGTTTCAGCACTGAGGACCCCAGCAACTGGAAAAAGCCAAGGGAATACAAGATGGCAGATACAAGGAGGAGATGTGAGGAAGTGTAATAGCACCAGCTAACACATGATGCAAGAACATGGTGGACTAGCCTTCACTTCACCATGCTGATCTGGATGTTTGGCACTGCTGTAGGTGCACTTCATCAATTGCAACTCCAGTTGTTATGCTATTGTAAGAGTGTTCCATGATGCATAACACGAAATGGCTGACGCACATCCAAAATGTCCATGTAACTATCTGATCGTAACCTAACTGCTTTTCAAAGTAGTTGATGCACAAAATGTCCTTGTATTTGGTAAAACTATCAGATCCTTTTACAGCTGTCTAACTGATAAAACCAAAATATTCATGTCTATTTGGAAAAGAAGCAGCATGATGCAACGCTTATTGCGTGACACTACACTATGTTACAGACATAAACACACTATAAGATTTTTACATAATAACCTCGAACGCAATGCGAACAGATGCCCGCCTCTTTTCACCTCACTTTGCAACCATCTCACATAAACACTGATTCAAGCCAGGTTAAGGACTGCCCATACAGGGGTGGCTTAGTCTGAAGGTACAAAAGGTAGCGTAGAGTGGAAATCTGGGTTCTTGGTTCCAGGTGTTTGCATGTGACCTTGTGAAAAGATTCCAGCACTGAGATGATTTCTCTGTGTCAGTGTAACAACTCTTTACAATACAACATCTAAACTTTGAAGTCTGTTTCCTGTCCAGTTCTTTGAAGATCACTCATCGTGATAAAAGAACCTAACACTATTTATAACAGATTGTTGTAACTTCATTGGTTAATTAATTGACACGCATTACAGACCAAATTGATGTTCTTGCACAATGGGACCACGCAGGGCTAACCTCCCACACCAGACAGTGTGACACTGAAATTAAAAGAATATAATTCAAAGTCAATCTCTATCTGTGATGAAATGATCTGACCACATTGTCCTTGTTCTTTTTGGTGGACTGTACTGTTGTATGACCCATCTTCATGCAGCAGTTGGCCTCTTAGCTTGTATGTCTGGGTCTAAATGAAGTTAGGCAAAATGACTGTATGACAGACGCAGAATATATCCAGAATAATCTGAACTCCAGAGGCTCAGTTGGATACTGTTTGCATGGTCTCGAGGTTTGTAATGGATACTAGAATTTGATTCTTCCTCCTATGTCTTGGGCCACATGATCTCATAATCTCTAACCTTAAAGTTCTTCAAACAGCTTTGTTATGTGCTGTTAAAGAGTGTAGGAACTGCATTTCCCAGAATGCTCGGTGGTACTGAGGCGGGACTTGCGGGATGAAATTGGCACTCAGGAAACTCACGCTGACCATGGATCTGACTGGATCTGGATCTGAAGACCCAATCTCCACCCCCCTCCCTTCCCCTTCCCAACTAACTGGTACTGTCATGGATGTCTGCATGGACTTAATAATTCTCAAAAATTTGATATTCCTCTGTATTGTTAAAAATGTTTTTTTTTTTTTTTAGTATGACCTAAGCAGTGGGTCACCCCTTTGAGTCTGGTCTGCTTGAGGTTTCTTCTTAAAAATGATCAGAGGGAGTTTTTCCTTACCACTGTTGCCTGTGTGCTTGCTTTAGGGGTTGATAAGGTACCAGCACCTTGTACCTTACTTGTGTGAAGCGCCTTGAGGCAGCTTTGCTGTGATTTGGTGCTATATAAATGAAATAAATTGAAATTGAATTGAATTGACCGTCTCTCAGCCTTCTTTAAGATGCACTACAAAGCATAACAGCTTCCAGGTCAAGGTCAGTCATGAACAACCAAATATCTCTGTTGCACATCCTGTCTAATGAACTCAGCATATGATGGGTATTATCTGGGAGTCAGCAACCAGCTTGGGCAGGGGACAGGCAACAGTGGATTGCATACGTTAGACTAGTACAACGTAATCTATACACAATAAGCGAAGTGTGCAACGCATCTGCGCATGCGTGGGTCAAACGGGGGCAAAAATTCCAACTACCAAACTCACACCGCTCCCACTGAATTTCGTACACAGTAGCATTAGTGGACTGTAAAAGCTAAGGCTTGCAGGGATTGTTTCAAAGGCTTTAAGCCTTAAGCGAAGCATACAATAATGACAGGTGCGCATTGTGCTGTTTTCAAATGCTCGAATGGAATTAATAGGCTTGAAAGGTGGCTGAAAACACATGACTGCAAAGCTCTGCCGAGTCCACACAAAGACGGAAAGAAGAAGAAACGTGGTCGTAAACCTCCGTTCATTCTACCCAATTTCCCCACAGAAAAGAAAGATCCAGATGGACGTAAAAGATGGACTAAAATTGTAAGTTTCTTGCACACATTTATTTTGTCAGTATCCTGAAACTGTGCTGAATTATTATGTGACTGATGGCGCCATTTTCGTGCATCGGCTTATGACTGTAATGTCATGCCATGAATGACGTGGTGCGTAATATTGTAAAATTGACACGTTCTATAAACGAACTGTATGCATGCACATATTATTGTATGTCTGTCAACTTATCAAAATAAACGTGACACCAAAGAGGTTATATGTGAGACCCACCTTCCTTGTAGTCATTACAAAGCCAGTGGAGTAGTGATTTCTCATCCCTGCTTAGCATATATTCTGCAATATCCACAGTTTCAGACTCTGGACTTCATCTAACCATCCATCAGTTGCCTTCAAGGGGTCAGAAATTTGTTTGTCTCCAACTATCAACAAGGACTGGTCATTTTCGACAGCAGCTCTCTCTTCCTCCTTCCTCGGCACCAACGGTAGTTTCTGTAACAATGCAGCGTACACAAAGGCAGCCAGCTCTTCTTTCCATTTCTGTCCACTGCCATACGTAGTCCTGGTTGTAACAGGCAATCCGCAGAGCTTACAAAAATGCTTTAAATCGTCAACTTTCCAGCGGTCGAAATGATCCAAATCATAGCACTCCTCGCTGCTTTCCGCCATCATAGCATGTGGATTGGTAGCCGAAAAATTTAGCCTACCCATAATGCACCGCGCGGCCCGAGATGTGCACTTCGCTTATTTAAACATGTGTTTGGCGGGCTCCCTTATGATGCTTCATGCCACCATCAGTGATTTGTACTGAGATGTGGAAAATTATGGCGCATGTTTTCACAAAGACTGCACCCTATGTGCTAGTTCAGTTACTATTGTGTGTGAGACAAGAGGCAGGATCCTTGAGGTAAGGAGAGGAAAAGGCAGGTCTAGATGTGGTGCAGTAAAGTTGAAATCAAGCTTTCTGAAGATATAATGTAACACTGAAGATGCGACAGGCTAATCTGTCTTGAGATCATAAATCTGGCTCACTTGCCTTCCCCTTTCATCTCCGTTCGATACATGCACATCTAAGATCTCAAGGTATCTCATGGTGTGTGTGTGTGTGGGGAGGGGTGCAGAAAAACGACCAACTGCCGGAGGGCATCGTATATCCTTGCCATAAGTCTGTAGCATGTCATCTATATTTATACACTCATTTAGTTGTTTGTGTCTGGAGATTGGCTATAGCTATAGCTCATAAATTATCCTTGGGCAAATTGAAGTATTGTATAGTACTCTGATGCTCCTTTTGTACAACCTTGAATAATTTCAAACGCCTACAGTACATACACTGAACTATGAATGGCTGAAGGACTGAATGAATTAATCAGTTCCCAAATCTTATTTTAAGTGTTTTTGCTGTTTGTTTGTCATTGTGTAATCTGTCATTCATGAATGAAATTTGGTCAGCAGATAGATGGTGTTCTGGGAAATGTGATGCAATTTTTGTGATCCAGAAGAATGTTTTTTGGCACAAGCATTTGAGTCCCACTTAGAAAGGCTTGACATTGTCTTAAAACGTTTGAAACACACAGGATTAAAAGTGAAGTGGGGGGAGTGTCACTTTTGGCAGAAATAAGTTAAATTCCTTGAGAACCAGATTTCTGCTGAGTGAATAGCCATTGACCCCTCAAAGATTTCAGCTGTTAAGGAGGGGTCCGTGCCCACCACAGTTAAAGAGCTACAATCATTTCTTGGCCTATGTAGCTATTACAGAAGATACGTTGAAGGGTTTTCAAAGAGTGCAGCCCCTCTGCGTGACCTGGTAAATCAGTGTCGTGCTGTGAGTACAGCCAAAGCTAGCTAAAAGGCTTAGTGTATTGTGGAATGCCACTAGTGAAAGTGCATTTAACTCACTCAAGGAAAAACTTGTGACTGCGCCAAGCTTAGGGTATCCTGATTTCACCTGTCCTTTTGTTTTAGAAACTGATGCCAGTGGTCAGGGTCGAGGAGTGATCCTGAGTCAGCAACAAGATTATAAGAAATGCGTTATTGCATATGCCAGTACACAGCTGAGTAACGCAGAGAAAAATGACAAAAACTATAGCAGCATGAAACCTGAGCTGCTCGCATTATGGGCAATAGTTGAAAAGTACTGAGATCGAAGTTTATGGTTATTACCAATAATAACCCCTTGTGTTATTTGAAAAGTGCTACACATGGAGGTATTGAACAAAGATGGGTAGCCCAGTTGCCTTTGATTTTGATTTACTGTCTTTGATTTTGATTTGCAGTACAGACCAAGTCACTGTAATCCAGCTGCAGCTGCATTGTCATGGCACCCATTGGCAGGGGAGCCTGAGCGACATGGAGACCATGGGGAGTTTGATGATTGTATTGCAATATGTAACTTGATTTGTAGAGGAACCAGACTTGAGCCTGAACTGATTACTGAGGGAGTCAAATGTTGGCAGTTAAACCAACCAGATTAGGACTGTAGCAGCCAGTGTGAGCCACAAGTGGCAACACCAACCCTCCCAAGATACTCCAAGGAGAGATGCAAGCATTTCATATCAAGACCCAGTCACAAGTGTCTTCCACCAGTTTTTGGGACAAAACACTCAGCCAAAGTCACAGGGCAGGACAAATCTCCCGGCAGCAGTCAAGTCATTATTGAAGAAATGGAAATGCATAGGTTGTGTGATGGTTTGTTGTACAGGGTGATTAATGATGACCATTTTGGGGAATGTTTTCAGTTGATAGTTCCCAGTTGCTTGCAACAATGTGTCATGTAGAGTGTCCATGATTCTATGGGACATCATGGAATACAGAGAAGAAGAAGAGGTTCTTATTTAATGTGGGTAACAAAAGCCCTAAGCTTATTTTCAGAAGGGACCATGGCATGTGTCTGTCACTCCTCCCCAGCACTCCTGTTGAAAGTGCCAGTTAGGGGCTTGGCTACAATTGGGAAGTGAACCTGGATTGCTGCCATCCCAGTCCAATGTGCAAACCGTTACACCACCACATCCCACTTATTGAGACAAAGGGCATTTTGGGTAGGAATGCACAAAGACACTGAGGCTTGGGTTAAAAAAAAAAACAAAAAACTGCCAGCACTGTATTCTCACTAAAATACCTATTCCAAAGATTCACCCTGCAATTAAGTCCTTTTTGGCAACGCGTCCACTAAAAGATTTTGGTGAGGGTATGGCAGGCAAGGGTCAGACCAAAAACCTGGAGGGATGTCCAAGGCTGAGTCTGGAGGTCGGCTGTGAGGCCGAACAAGGCCTGTGGGAGAGTTGGTAAACCGGCAATTAAGCCAACTAAGGTCCGTGGTGAATCGATAGAACAGCTGTGAGGCCAACTAAGGGTCATGGGCGAGTCTGGAAGTCGGCCGTGAGGCCTACCAAGGTCCATGGGCAAGTCTGGGGGACAGCCATGAGA
This sequence comes from Thalassophryne amazonica, assembly GCF_902500255.1. NCBI lineage: Eukaryota > Metazoa > Chordata > Actinopteri > Batrachoidiformes > Batrachoididae > Thalassophryne > Thalassophryne amazonica. The sequence goes on from NC_047110.1 coordinate 53,506,864, forward strand.
CTGGCCGGACAACTTGACAGTCAATGGAGGACAGGGGTCAGACACATGAAGTAAAAGTTTGGAAAAACAAAGACTACTTAGGGAAACAGAGTTACAGAAGGGATTAAGTAACCTAATCATTGAACCAAAAAGAGGTGAACTAGATTAAAAATGAGACTCCAGGCTTAGGGAAACAAGCAATAAACTAACAAAAACCAAACGACCCAATAATGCAACTGAGGAGATGAAGAAATGGACGACATAGAAAACAAAAGCCAAGTTATGCCAAAACATAAAATGTGGAAAAACCAAAAACATAACCCGTTCTGGAGGCAACCAAGAACAACTAAACCAAAAGTACTGCAAGGGAATCAAATAGGGGAAAAAAAAAAACAAAAGGAGCTAACTTGCCGCTGAAGGAGCATACAAAAGGAAGAAACCAACTAAATGCAACAGTTTGAGCCAGGGAAAACAAATAAATTTGCAACAAATTCACATGAGGGGCTAAGCAGTTTAACAAAAGAACGCAAATGGTGAGCAACCCAACAAAATAAACTTTTGAAGGGCTTCACAATGGAAAAACCAAAAAAGGAATTACATGTACCTGCTGTATATTCAAATACAAATCATGAGGAGGCCAGAAAACAAGAAATACTGGAAATACAATAAATATAGGTGTAGGGTGTGCCAGGACTGCTTTAGCTGGTGCTGCTTATAACGGTGGAGCAGGCGCATGGGGACTGCTTTGGCCAGTGCTGTGGATGAATAAAGAGGAGAGTGCTGCAGAGGAACCTGATGGTTTGGACAGCTCTGTTGACAATCCTGGAAGCATGGGTGGCTCCGCTTGAACATGAGATGGGCATGCTGTGGAAGTCGCAACTGGTGCTGTCGAGTGCTGTGGTGACGCAAATTTTCCTGATGGTCCTGCGGGCAACTTGGGAGGTGTAACCATTGCAGGGGAGTCAGGCATCATAAAAACTTCATTTTCTGTAGGCAAAGTGACCGCAGAGGCCGTGGGCTGTTGCAGAGGCGCATGAAGCTTTCATTGAGCCAGCACAGGGAGCATACAAGGCGTGGCCAGAGCCGGTGCAGTGCACGGCTGGCCCTCCAGGCTGATTCTGCTAAACTGGCTTCCGTGTTGATGAACGCCGTGGAACCGGTGCTGGAGTCTGACAAGACGTTGATTGGTGTGAATGACTGATGGAGCATGACGGCTGCAGCAGATAGTTATTATGCGTGGTGTGTCAAGGCAGGAATCATAAATATCAGATTCAACCAGGTTTTCCATCGGGTCCTCAATACATGGAGGGATCTGACCTTGCTTGAACAGTGTTTTAATGTTAGCAAGCTCTGGAAAAACAGTAATCATATCAGGCTCAGCTTGCAGAATCTGATCCAATGCAGAAAAAAAACTTGCTGCCTGCTCTGTCTTCCTGGACTGTCCCTGAACTCAAGAAAGTAAGTCCTGTATCTTAAAGAGAAATGCTGCCATGTCCTGAAGTGCTTACTCCTCCATCTCTGATGATAAATCCTCATCTAGATCAATCCAGTCAGCATCAGAAGGAGGATGATTGGACAGCAGGTACAGCTCAGGCTGCTTCACCCACTCGGGAAACCTCTCAGTACAAAGATTGTCCAGATCTTCCACTTCAGGGAAGATGTTATATAAGCAGGTGTTTGCTTCCACTAATTCACAAGCCTGATCCAGGTAATCAAAGGCTGGTGAAAATAGGTGAAGAGAAAGTTTATGTTGCAGAAAATCTCCTTAATAGCGGACAAGTTCAAGCTCATGTCAGAATCTGAGTCCACTGCATCCTGGTTCTGTCAGAATTCGAGGTGGTGTGGCAGAGAAGGTGGTAGGATGCAAATGCAGACTCACAGACAAAAATGTTAGAGTTATCAAAAAGCCTTTATTTAGTAATGTGGAACAAGGTTTGGTACACAGTGAGAGGCGGAGGTACAGACTGCTGTGATGCTGAGGTGAGGTCCAAAAAAACAAGCAGAGTTCAGGTGCACGGTGTGATGGAGTTCAGAAGCAGAGACATAGGCAAGGTAAAAAAACAAAGCAAGATCAAACACTGGCAGGCAATCGAACCAGGACTAAAGAAGGGTGTGAAATAAGCTGGGATGATGACATAAAGTACGAGGAACTGGCAGAGAGGTGGTGAACTCAAAGGGCTTAAATAGGACAGATAGTAATTAGGAGAACGAGACACAGGTGTGGGAGAACAATCAGGAAGGGGGCGTGGCAAATCTAAGGGACAAGACACATCATACCAAACCCTGAACACCAGACAAGAGGATGCAGTTACACAAATGCAAAGTGAACAGGACCCAACTAAAAGATGAACCTAAAACCACAGTGATCCAAATAAAATACCAAACCCAAAGATGAACAAAACCCACACAATCAGGTGAGTTATTTGCAATATATTTTTTTATTTGTGATGAAAGTAGATTTATTTAAATTATCATTCCAATGTACATGATATTGGCCCCTCTTTAGGCAGAATTGTGCGTGGAGAGCCTTAGGTCCTCTCATGCAGTGTCTTAGCTGTTCCTAGGACTGCAGTCTTCTGGACAGAGATCTCTGATGTTGTGCCTGGAATCTGTTGTTGCCACTCTTCCAGTTTGAGGGTTAAAGCAACTAGCGCTTCTATTACCACTGGGACCACTTTGACTTTACCTTCCACCAGGGGCGGCTTGTTCATAAGACAGACCTGGGCAACACACTGCCAAACAGGAAAAGGAGGGATTTTTTCTGTCTGAGTCTAGTTCCAGACCATTTGATCTGCCTCCGAATGCCATTGTCCAGTCAGGTCTCACCCATTCTGGTGCTATTTCAGCCAGGTTGAAAATCAGTATTTTCAATGCAATCTTTATGGGTTCCAGCTGCGCACAACACATTACATGTTTACATCACATACTACTGTGAAAAGCACAGGCTGTGGCATTCAAAACTCCTGAGAAGCTTGGATTCGGCTAAGTGGATTTACCTATTAGACAGCGGGAGTTTTTAACTCTGTGCTATGTTTCTGCTGGTGGGTGGTTCTACTGCCATGCAAAACATTTGTTATTATTATCATTTATTTTATCTTATGGCTGTGAAAGTAATGCATTAATTAATTACAGCTCCTCTAACGTTCATTTTTAAAAATCATGATGAATCACACTTTGCTCCATTTTGTTTAGATGTCACTGACTTGTTCTGTAGATAAAGTGTTTTTGAGAGCAATAACTGGGTTAGATGTCTGTGCCTTTGGACATTTAGTAACACTTATTTTTTTGCACGGTTTTACAATGACACCACAGCAGAAGTATAATTTTTTTTTAATAGCATATAGTGCTGTCCTTTAGACCAGCCCTTTCTAGCCACTGGTGGAATTTCTTGATGTCAGCCACATCCTCTATCTGTTGATGATATGTTCCATGGAGGGGCTTGGTGATCCGTGATATCTCCTCCTCCTGTCTGTCTTCATCTGTCTGAAGCATTCTTGTAGCAGCTGATCTCGGGGGCCATCTTTTTGATGTGTTCTTGAATGCTCCTCATCTCATCCTGGTAAAACTGCTGCATTTGGAACAGCAGATTGTGGGTTCAAACCCTGTTCAGGATGTGCATCCAGTAAGCGTCTCCAGGCTAGACCCCCCCGCTGGATGGAATGTTCCATGTCACTTGTCCTCAGACCACTTAGTGACACAGACTAGATTTGACCTGAATGTTTTGCGTACATACCTGAAAAATGTCATCACTTGCATACAATCTAAACTGATAAAACTAAGGTCTTTGTATTTCTGTCTGGGACAATAGGCACCATGAAATGTTCTATTCTTTGCTTATCATGCTGACACAGACACAGGCAGCACAAAGTTCATCCAATCACATAACTGCACCGATCTACACAGCAGGGCAAGGCCCGTCCACCTGGGGGTCGGCCGAGTGTAGGCTTAAAACAGATGCCCATAATGTCGGGGCATTTATTTGCAATGTTAGGCTGGACGTTTACTTCAAGACTCCAGCGCTTTCATAGTGACTCTCTGTTCATTCAGTGAAGGCATCTTTTCAATACAACATCTGGTTTTTGAAGTCCGTGTCCTGTCAGTCTCCGAGTCTTTGAGTTCACTCACCACATAAAATTACCGGGAGGGGATCCAAAGGCAGAAAATCCCCTACAACCCCAATGCTGCTCCCCCAGCCTACCTCGGAACATATGTCATTGTATAAACTGGACAAAAGCAAAACTCCCAATATTTTTGCATGATTTTCCATGTAATAAACACTGTATCTACTGGATTTTGTATAACAGATTTTTGCTCACATCGGACAAACTGTTTCACCCCATTGCAATGTATTTCCAATAAAAACTCCTTACATGTTCTGGACAGAACTGTAGGATTGCCCAGCCGCAACAGAGTTACGAAATATTCAGCATTGATACTAGCCGATTCGAGGAAAGTGAGTACCGTATTTGCTTAATTAAAAGGAAACTGTGCTCAGACCCAGCACCTAAATGAGGCAAGCCTTTATTCAAGGCCGGTGATTAACAACAAAACAAAATGCAACAAGACAAAAACGTAACAAAACGCTGCTTGCTATCTGCACTGTAATATGGCATTAAGTTTCACACATATCCCTGGGTGTGGCGAACCAAAGACAACTGCTTTAGATCAGAGCCCTGGATGGAGACCGCAAAGGCTGTGATTGGTCACTTTTCCTATTTCACTCATGTGTCTCCCATTGTATATTAATAGTTTTTGCAGTGCACCCGCTGATTACATTCCGATCATGGACCAAATACGTTTGACAGAAAAGTCCGCAAATATGACTAACTTTACAACACGGAGTAAGAGAAAGATGCTCAAATGACCCAGAATTCATGGAGGAAATTGCACATACTGGTAATTTTTTTTCCAAGGTAAAAATTTGTGGAATTGGAAACTAGTATTGGTGGAGGCTTGCGCTCTGTGAGCGCGGTGCTCTAGTATCAACTTTTGTTTAGGTCTGTCTTCACATTTCATTGGTCTTGATTGTGCTCGTACAAAAGCATCCTTGGAAAACAAAGTTTTATACCTCAAAATAATCTCAAATATGTCTAAATGCATCTATTTTTTGAAATGGATGCTTCACATCTGTATCGTGCACACCCACCCACTAAAATATTCCAAACATATAATACTTCTTTTAAACATACAAAACTCTCTTTAAAACATATAAAACTAAAAATCTTTGATTCATCAAGTTATTAAGCTGTTACAAGGCGGTGGTGCAAGTCATTGTGTCCAAAGCCTCAGATTTATCATTACCCATAACTGTCTTCTTTGCATTGGGTATAGGCTATGCAAACGCGCAGTGGCATCAGAGTAAAAATGGGCCTTTAACAAGCACTTAAATGGTGTTTTGTTCTATGAATTCACATAATGATATTCACAAATTTTGACTCAAAATTCAGAAATTGCCCACCACTTTTACTTTGGCTTACTTTGTGTAGTCTCTAATAGCATTGACTATTGTATTACTAACTGCCAGCCATCCATCGGTAGAAGAGAGGTAGTCTGGAGGACAGGGACAGGGAGCGGCCTGGTTTTCTTGTGTCACATTTCATATTGACACCATGAGGACATTTCTGCCACAGTCCTTGGCTGGTGATAGCAGTCAGGAGGATCCATTAAGGAACCTGTCCTCGTCTTTAATACTATCTCTCTGGAAACCTTATTTCGATTGCCATTGGTCTCACCACAAACTGCAATACCTCAGGAATTTGATCTACAAATCACCTGGGTGGAAAAACAATGATACTAGTCAACCAGTCAATGCCATCACTGAGGTAAACCATCCATCAATATTTTCATTGCTTAACTGAAGTTGGGTCATGGTGTCAGCCAGTAGATTGAAGTGGTTTCATACATTCTGAAACCACATGGCAAACTGATTCTTGTTACTGAATGTAATATTTCACTTTGTGTGCAGCAAGCAGGTGTTTTAAATGTGGGTTTCATCTGTACATGTGCATTATACAGAGTACAGCCTAAGGCAATGCACAGAAATAGAACTAACAGCCTGGCAATGAACTGTCAAGAGACACAGAGCAAGAGGTTCAAATGGGGAGGAAGAATAGTACAGTTGTGGTCTAGCTAATGAAAGAATGACCATACCTCAATAACAACAGGAGGGAAATGAGACAACATCTATAATCATATCTGACAAAGGTGACTCTCTTCTATCTTAATTTTAGTGCTATTGCATTCCTTCTCTGATGGAAATGGAGTTCTAATAAGGAATTGATTTTTTTTAGAGAGAGAGAGAGAGAGAGAGAGAGAGAGAGAGAGAGAGAGAGGAAAAGCAGATAAAGATGTGACCTTGTGACCCCAGCGCTCATTCTAGGTGTGGCAGGAGATGGTCTTCATCCCTTACAATCGATGTAGCAGTGCTCAGAACAACCCTCGGCTGATTTCAGAGGCCCAAATGTGTCATCAGTGTGTCATTGAACATACGTCTCTGCCAGAGGCAAAAGGACATTCCCTACCCACCCCTTTGTCAGAAGAGTAGGCGAAGAATGGCATTTCCCCCAATTCTGTGAAATGGTGCATAAAATTCAAGAAAAACGGAAACACCCAGAGGTGTCTATCAATCCTGATGCTGTAGCTTTGACCTCCTGTGAAACTTCATCTAGATACCCTATTCTATATGTCTGGTGAATGGGGAAGGAGGTATCTGAAGAGGGGGTGGTATTGGAGCTTGCAGCCACTTTACGCTCCCTTCTCAGATGCATAATTCAGTGTTTCTCTCACAACAGCCTGTGCAGCGAAGGGCTCAGCTCCCCCAGCCATGCGGTGGGCAGTCTGCTAATATGAAAGAAGCTCAGAATCCACTCTGATGTTCCTTCAGGCTTACTGGGACTACACATTCTCAGTCATACTTGTATGATTTATTCAGCTTGTTCAACCATGACGTGAAACTCGGACCCCAGTGAAGAATTTGGGAAACATTTTTGTCTTTGTCAGGATTTAGCCGCAGGACCTGGCAAAGCAAGTGTATCAGTATTGCTGTGGACTGTCAGAGAGACATTGAAGTAGCTTAACCTCCCATTGGTGGTTAGTTTTACTGCCCCTTGTCAGAGGCACACCGCCGAGTCTTCATACAGCATCCTTGCCTTGGACTCAAGGAGGAAAACAAAGTTGTTTCTGGCATGTCCAAACAAACAGAGCTGCCAACCTGTGTCCCACGTCCTGCATGGGTGTGTGTGAGACACGCCCATTAGTCCTGCAGTAATGTGGATCTGGCCACGGACCCCATGGTTTACACTGTTGGCACTTGCGGCCACGTGTGGGTGTTCTGAATTGGTACATTCAAATGTTGGCAGGTATGAACAAAGTGCATTTCTTTGTCTTCTAAAGTTCCCGGTCCCACCTCTATTTTATGTTCAGTTGTTATTTATATAAAAGGTATGTTCACACTAGTCACATCTGCTCTCATTTTTGTGTATGTGATGTGCTATGCCAGTTTTGCATAGGAGTATACAATCCACAGAGGACCGCCACATCAAAAATTCAAAATTGGCAAACTTTGTTGACACAATGTCCTGACTTCCTTGTGGTACTGAGTGCTTGTATGTTACCAGCTTAGAGCTATACATCCTGTATAGGAAAAGAAGAAGAAGAAATTGTCATTGTACATGCATACAATGAAATGTAACCCATCCTAATTACAGTTAGACACAATCCAACCACAAGGAGCAGTGAGCAGCTGCAGTCCAGCACCCGGGGACCAACTCTAGATGTAGAGACACTGCCTTGGTCAGGGGCAGAGAAAGCAGCAGACCCTAAATAAGCATGTTTTTGATTGTGGGAGGAAACTGGACTGTGCCCGGATATATCCCACACAGACACAGCTCTCAGTGTCTGTTTCCTCCGGACACACTCCAGTTTCCTCCCACAGAAAGCACATACAAACTCCACACAGAAAGGAGCAGGCGGGAAGCGATCCCATGACCTTCTTGCTGTGAGGCAACAGTGCTAACCACTAAGCACCATGCCGCTGATAAATACAGTATGTGTAGCATCGTTTTCAATGTTTAGTTACTAAAATTGCTAAGTGGGTAGCAGGCTGACATTACTCTAAAAAAAAAAAAAAAAAATTGATCAGAATACATTATTTAGTTTTTAAAGCCCTCAACAAGCATGTTTTGAGGTAGCTACATGCTAACTAGCCAAACTACATTTCTTGGCAAGTCAATCCATTTTCTAATCTTGCATAGATTTGTTGTGTGGGCCGCCAGAAGAGGAGGTACTGCTGGCCCACCACCAGAGGGCGCCCTGCCTGAAGTGCGGGCTTCAGGCACGAGAGGGCGTTGCCGCCACGGACACAGCCGGGAGTGACAGCTGTTACTCATTACTTCCTGACAGCTGTCACTCATTCTTCATCATCTCACTCCATAAAACCCAGACGTCATCTCCACCTCATCGCCGAGATATCATACTTCATTGGAGGTAATATCCTCAGTCGTTTTGTGTTACAATATTGTTTGTATATTGTGAGTGTTTGCAGGAGTACCGGTACCGTTGTCAGTGGAAGCTGAGAGAGCGCTAGAAGGCACTCTTTTCCCCTGAGGAATCTACAGTACTCTGCAAGTTATAGAGTGAGAGGTGGAGGTGGCATTCCCACCATTATTGTTACTGGGTGTGCACACACCTACACTTGACTGTCTTTGTTCTCGCCAGCAGTACCAGATCCGACAGTCGGGGACGGTGATCACCTGGGAATTCGGGACTTGGCGGCTCCAGTATTCACCAGGTTCGGTGGTGGCGGAAATCGTGTGGTTCCGGCTCTTCTCCGGACAGACGTCTTCTATCCTCGAGCCTGCCCACACGTCACCTTTGTGATTTGACTGTAATTATATTCTGAGATTGTCTGTATTTAGTTGTGCACATTTCACAACATTAAATTGTTACTTTTTGGCTAATCTATTGACCGTTCATTTGCGCCCCCTGTTGTGGGTCCGTGTCACTACACTTTCACAACATAGATTATTAAGTTGGTCACTGTCCAAATACGTTATTCACCTAAAATCAAATTAATGTGTTATGAATTAGATTTTTCCAGTCTTATATTACACCTAGCTGCAACGTACAGCAGGAACCAGTTCCCCTTTACCCTTTACAATATCAGTTTCTCCTACAGCGCAAGGTAACGGACATTGCAAAAGTTCTCTGACAGCGCCGCAGCTGTTGGCCCTATCATAGATGGGGAGGACAAAGAACTGACCAAAGGCTTTGTCAGTTGGTGCCAAGGGAACTTTCTCCAGATCAGTGCAGGGAAAATCAAAGAACTGGTGGTTGACTTCCGCAGGTGGAAACATTCTCTTCCTACCAGTGAAAATGAAGGGAACGGACATCAGGATGATGTAATCTTTCAAATAACTGGGTGTTCACTTGAATAATGAACTAGAACTACCGCTTCTTTGATAATAACCATGACAGCTATGAAGATGATGAGAGTGGAAAGGCAGTTGGTCCACATGACTTTCCAGTGGAGAGATGGAAATGTTTGGAGAGATGGCAGTGGAGTTTCTAACCAAACAGTTTAATAAAATCTTACAAACTGAGATGATCTCTGAGGAGTGGAGAAGGTGAATGCTGTTCTGATTTTTAAGAACAAGGGTGATGTGAAGAGCTGCAGTTACTACAAAGGCATAAAGTTGATTAGCCACAGCATGAAGTTACTGGAAAATAGTAGTGGAAGTTAAGCCAGGCTGGTGTGTTTGGATTTAGAGAAAGCTTAAAAAAGGGTGCCATGAGAAGAGTTGTGTTATTATATGAGAAAGTCTGAAGTGGCAGAGAAGTATGTGAAGGTGGTGCAGGATATGTACAAGGACAGTGTGACAGTGGTGAGATGCACAGCAGAAATGACAGATGTGTTCAAGGTGGAGGTGGAATTAGATCAAAGATCGGCTCTGAGCACCTTCGTGTTTGCAGTGGTGATGGGCAGGTTGATAGACATGATGAAATAGGAGTCTCCATGGACTATGATGTTTGCAGATGACATTGTGATCTGTGTCACGGTGGTAGCTTACTGTTGCCTCAAAGCAAGAAGGTCATGGGATCGCTTCCCACCTGGATCTTTCTGTGTGGAGTTTGTATGTCCTCCCTGTGTTTGCTTGGGCTCACTCCGGATGTTCGAGCTTCCTCCCACATCCAAAGACATGCAGGTTAGGTAAATTGGAAACTTTAAATTTATCATAGGTGTGAATGTGTTTGTCTGTGTATATGTGGCCCTGCAATAGACTTGCGTCCTGTCCAGGGTGTAGCCTGCCTCATGCCTTATGAGTGCTGGGATAGACTCCAGCCCCCCATGACCGTTGACTGGAGAAAGCAGATTTAGAAAAAGAATGGATGGATTGTGATCTGTAGTGAGATTAGAGAGCAGGTTGATACTAGCCTGTAGAAGTGGCGATATACTCTGGAGAGAATGGGGATGAAAGTCAGTCAGAGTACATGTGTGTAAATGAGACGTGGCCCAGTGGAATAATGCAGCTACAAGGAATAGAGGTGGATATTTGGGGTCAGCTGTAAAAAGTAATGGAGAATGTGGTAGAGAGGTGAAGAAGAGCATGTAGGCAGAGTAGAGTGGGTGGAGAAAGGTGGGCAAAGTGATTTGTGACAGAAGAATATCAGCAAGAGTGAAGGGGAAATTTTAGACAATAGTGAGACCAGGTACATTGTATAGATCAGAGACGGTGGCCCTAACAAAAACAGCAAACAGAGTTGGAGCTGAAGATGCTATGACTTTATTTGTGAATGACGAGGATGGACAGGATTAGGAATTAACATATAAGAGGGATAGCACAGGGAGGATGGTTTCGAGACAAAGTCAGTGTGGACAGTGTGAGATGGTTTGGATATGTTCAGAGGAGGGACCCAGGGTATATAGGGAGAAGGATGCTGAGAATGGAGCCACCAGTCAAGGAGAGGTTATGGATGTTCCGGTTGAGGACATACATGTGGCTGGTGTGACAGAGGAAGACACAGTGAACAAGATGAGACGGAAATGGTTGATCTGCTATGGTGACCCCAAATGGGAAGAATGAAGAAGTGTTGGGAAAGTGTAGGTACACGGACCCACAACAGGGGGCACAAATGAACGGACAATGGATGAGGTCAAATAACAACACTTTACTGTTGTGAATGGGCACAACAAATACAATCAGATTACAACAATAGACAAAAGCCAAATCACAAAAGGTGTCGTGTGGGCAGGCTCGAAGATAGGAGACGTCTGTCCAAAGCAGAACCGGAACCACACGATTTCCTCCCCCACCAGACCCCGGGAATACTGGAGCCGCCAAGTCCCGAACTCCCAGGTGGCCACTGCCTTCGCGTGTCGGACCTGGTACTGCTGGCGAGGAACAAAAGAACAATTAAATGTGGGTGCGTCTGCACCCAGGAATCCGTACGGCAGGAAAACTACCTCCACCACTCGTTGGAAAAGGAGTCAGCTAAACAACTCACAAAAGTCACAAAAGATCACTGTTAACCAGTCAGCTGAGCACGTTACCTTCCAGGTAGAACGATATCTCGGCAAAGAGGTGGAGGCGTCGTCCTGCTGATATTCCCCTGCTGATCAGATGATGGGTAACAGCTGTTGCAGGTGATGCGTGACAGCTGTCACCCTGGCTGCTCCTGTGAGGCGACTGCGCCCTCTCGTGCCTGAAGCCCGCACTTCAGGCAGGGCGCCCTCTGGTGGTGGGCCAGCAGTACCTCCTCTTCTGGCGGCCCACACAACAAGAAGAAGAAGAATGACAATAACCATGACAGTGAAAAACACAAAGACAGTGTCTGCAGCAATAATGAGGATGATAACAAAGCAGGTGAGAGAGAGCGAGTGTGTGAAGAAACAAAAGACATACAATGCACAGACTTTTGAGTTAAGCCCCAGTCACAAAGAGATAAGACAACTCAAGAATACGGTTGGGGAAAAAACTTGGAGTCACGCATATGAGATGCTTTTGTGATGGTTGTAAAGGTACAGACATTACGTGCAATGGTGGAAACTTTGTGGGACGGCAGTGTGCATGTGCCACAAATAATAGCAAATAACAGTGGCATCACGGTTACTTGACTGCTGTGTATCTAAAGTGCTACAACATGGGGTTACTCACCAAATGTCAGTGACACAACTGTTTAATTTTTTTATTACTACATGGATAATATGAGCAAAGTGATGTGCAGCAGTGCGAAGCTCACTCATGGTACAGGGAGTCCCAAACAGGAAGTGCCAAATTTTTAATTTGCTGCTCCTCTGTTCTGTATAAAACTCGTGTAACCTCTTAATTTTACTCTCTGAAGGACTTATTTTTAAATAACCTGTTAATTTTGCTATCTGAGTGACAACCAGTGACATAACTTTAGATAAATAAATGTAAAGTTATCTTCCTTAAACTCAAACTGAAAGCAAATCTCTACAACTTAATATAAGTTAATTAAAAATATAAAATCCAGCTTCCTGATGAAGTGGTGTAGAGGAGGATTTTCTTTAAAAGAAGACCTGATAGTTCAGCTACAATTTGCCAGAAAGTACATCTGAAATACAAACTTAGATTAGATGTTTTGGTGAAAGAAACTTTTGTATTTCTTCATTTCTTTCAGTTTTAGTTTGCGGAAGACAATTTTAGAAATTTTTATTCTTTATATGGGCAGCACGGTGGCTTAGTGGTTACCACTGTTGCCTCATAGCGAGAAGGTCATGGGTACGATTCCCACTTGTGGCCTTTCTGTGTGGAGTTTGCGTGTTCTCCCTGTGTATGTGTGGGTTCTCTCCTGGTGCTTTGGCTTCCTCCCACATCCAAAGACATGCAGGTTAGGTGGATTGGATACTTCAAAAATTGTCTGTAGGTATTCGTACAGGAGGGCTGTGTTTGTTTGTCTATATCTGGCCTTGCGGCAGACTGGCGTCCTGTCCAGGGTGTACCCTGCCTCACGCTCTATGACTGCTGGGATAGGTTCCAGCCCCCTGTGACCCTCAATTGGACTAAGTGGTTGAAGATGAGTGTGTGTGTATTCTTTATATTTTTTTGTATTTCTTGTATTTGAAATGGCATAAACAAAAAATACCAATGTTCCAATACTTTTGGAGGGCACAGTATCCTAACCTTATGATGAGTGTAAAATGAGTGTGGTGTTATTGCTGTTTTGTTTAAGAATGTTTAATTTTCACTGTTGCTGCATTTGTGTGAAATCATAGTCATATCATATATCATATTGATATGGCAATATTGCAATATAATAATTTGGCCATATTGGACAGCTCTACTGTCAACTAGCTGAAACATTTGAACATTAATTTACATCTACATCAGAAAACATGCTTAAAGTGGCAGGGGGTTAAACGGGCTGTAATTAGGAGGGTATTGGTGGTGGTGGTGGTGGTGTGTGTGTGTGTGGGGGGGGGGGGGGCAGAGCTGAATGCTGAAAGGATTTAGCCATGCTAATGCTCCCCTGAAACATTTGCTCCAAAAAAAGTCTGAAGGACCTAAATGACATGGTGAGATGCTGAAGTGCTTTGCTCGTTCATTTCTGTGACATATACATATTACAGCCTTCATTTCATGCAGCAACATTGGGGTTAAACTGTGTGTAGTTCATCAAGTTATTGATAAATGTCAATCTGTCAGTGTACAAAAGCAGCAAAAAACTTCCTCTTTTACCTCCATGAAAATCTTACCATACATGCTGTATGATTAATTGATAAATCCCTTATTGCATGAATCATTTCAGTGGGACAGACTTTATATGGATTTATGTGGGGAGGGTGGACTGAAGAAATTTCCATAAATTTGCAGTATTGCGCTGCTTTAGAATGCACCATATGGCATGCGTGCATCCATGCAGTCTGCACCTTTTACCTCGTATAAAATGATCCATAGAAATAATCAATCAATCAATTTTATTTATATAGCGCCAAATCACAACAAACAGTTGCCCCAAGGCGCTTTATATTGTAAGGCAAAGCCATACAATAATTACGGAAAAACCCCAACGGTCAAAACGACCCCCTGTGAGCAAGCACTTGGCGACAGTGGGAAGGAAAAACTCCCTTTTAACAGGAAGAAACCTCCAGCAGAACCAGGCTCAGGGAGGGGCAGTCTTCTGCTGGGACTGGTTGGAGCTGAGGGAGAGAACCAGGAAAAAGACATGCTGTGGAGGAGAGCAGAGATCAATCACTAATGATTAAATGCAGAGTGGTGCATACAGAGCAAAAAGAGAAAGAAACACTCAGTGCATCATGGGAACCCCCCAGCAGTCTACGTCTATAGCAGCATAACTAAGGGATGGTTCAGGGTCACCTGATCCAGCCCTAACTATAAGCTTTAGCAAAAAGGAAAGTTTTAAGCCTAATAACGTAATATTGTGTGAATACAAGCATCTGTGTAAAACAAGTTGTGTGCTGCTTATATCTGGCATGAAGATGAGTGAAAAACACATTTGAAAAACACTGTTGTTTCACACAAAATAGTCCACAGCTTTGAATGCAGATTAAAATAAAATTGACAATCCAAACATGTCTGTTTTTGTATGTATGATGATGCACTTCACAAGGACAGCTTTCCAAATTTCAACACCAGAGCTGCTCATCTTTTTCTTTTAATCCCCTCCTCCTCACAATCAGTGTTTTTTCCACCTCCAACCTCAATATGTCAGCCACTGAAATATGCACCTCTGTGTCACACTTCTTTAAAACTATTTGCCAAATTTTAGAGTTGCGGAAATCACCTTGTGCGTTTTGAGGGTACACTCTGTGACTGATTTTTAGCCTGTGACACCTCAGCGACACCTATTTTTTCAGTGACATTCAATTGAATGCGGCACACACACCTGAAACATTTTGTCTTGAACTTGTGGTAAGCTGATTGTATCCCCGGTGTGACTCAACCCTTGCTGGATCTACTGAGAAGATGTGAGCTACGTGAATGTACCTGTGTGTATGTATGTGGGAAAGCCACAGACCTATCTGCAGACTGTATATGATAAAAAGTAGATGATAGCTTGAGTCTTTGTGAAGTGCTGCGTCAGAGTCCACAAACCTTGCTGTGGTCCCATGGAAATGCCAGGCCCCACAGTCACTGCAAGCACAACAGTGCATACAGCACCCACACCTTCACAGTAGAAGACATACTCAGGCACAGGACCAGTAACCTGCACCAACATGAGCTGATACGTAACCACGGGGACTGCAGACCAAGCCACTCAATGAAAAGAGTGCACCCAACCTCATCCCACACAGAGCAGAGCAGCCCTTTGAATATAGGACACTGTTGCCTCACAGCAAGAAGGTCCCAGGTTCACTTCTGACCTGATCCTTTCTGTGTGGAGTTTACATGTTCTGCCCATGTTTGCGTTGGTTCCCTCCAGGTGCTAACCACTAATCCACCATGCCTTCCACATGTAAAATAGTTATAAAATGAAATTTTATAACTATTTTATTTTATAACGTGCAAAATGAAATTTTTACTAATTTATATCCTGATAGGCAAGAACTGATTCAATTTTCAAGGTCATAGGTCAAAGTCAGGAAAAAAAATCCCTATCTTTAACATTACAAATTAAAAAAAAATGATAACTCTGTCAATAAAGTTTTTTTCATGTTGGAGAGCATTATCAAGGATGGTGTCTTTTATTGACTGACAAAGTTTGATCCGGCTCTGATCCAGATTACAGATTTTGTGGCCATTTAAATTTAACTTTGAAAACCCAATTTAGTGTATATTTTACATTATATCTTAAACAAAAGTGCCCCAATCACTCTCATATTTGATAGTGAGGATCAGACTGGCACTCACTATCGCTTAACAAAGCTTTATTTGGATCTGATCCAGATTGTGGATTTTGTGGACATTTGATTTTAATATTGAAAAGCCCATTTGATGTACATTTTGCATTATATCTCAATCAAAAGTGCCTCAATCACTCTCATTTGTGACAATGAGGTGCAAACTGGCACTCTCAATGGATAGACTAAGTTTGATCCGCATCTGATAAATATTGCGTATTTAGTGTATATTTGATTATTTTTAAGATTGAAAAGCTGTTTTGATCTGTATTTTGTATTATATTTTAGCTTATGAAAAGCCACTTCTAATGGGACTTTGACCTTGAAAATATTTTCCAAGGTAAGAATTTGTGGAATTGGAAACTAGTGTAGGTGGAGGTTTGCGCTCTATGAATGCGGTGCTCTACTTTGTTTTCGTGTCTTCCTTTTTCTATTGCCAGATTGTGGTCTTATATCCTGTACTTGGTCAGGAGCTGTCTCTGCTTAATATATCGCTGAAGGTGAAGAGATTGTATCATTAAAGCCAGTGGGAATCTGCCTCATTCAGCCCTGCATACATTTGTGGGTGTTTTCCTTTGAACTTTGAGAATATTTCAACAGAATTCAGCATGCAGGGTCTCTGCGGGATGCTTCTCCCATCTAGTGTTGGCAAGCTTACTGACTAGACCCCACATCTCTCTTACATGTAATGCAGTTGGCATGATGACATAATTAAAAATTTTGCACCACATTCTAACTGGGATTTGTATTTGATAGAAATTCCTTTTCAGTGCATGAAAAGCTCCTTGTGCTTGTCATTTGGTGTATTCACTGCCTGGTCCAAGCTTCATGATACCAAGATTGTCATAGCATGTTGAGTGCTCTGGAGCACTGCTTCCAAGAATGAGAACTACCTACTACAGACAGATTTACCTTAAGGTTTGTATTTCTAAAGCAGCAGTTACACATACAACCCCTGGCAAAAATTATGCAATCACCGGCCTCGGAGGATGTTCATTCAGTTGTTTAATTTTGTAGAAAAAAAGCAGATCACAGACATGACACAAAACTAAAGTCATTTCAAATGGCAACTTTCTGGCTTTAAGAAACACTATAAGAAATCAAGAAAAAAAGATTGTGGCAGTCAGTAACGGTTACTTTTTTAGACCAAGCAGAGGAAAAAAATATGGAATCACTCAATTCTGAGGAAAAAACTATGGAATCACCCTGTAAATTTTCATCCCCAAAACTAACACCTGCATCATATCAGATCTGCTCGTTAGTCTGCATCTAAAAAGGAGTGAACACACCTTGGAGAGCTGTTGCACCAAGTGGACTGACATGAATCATGGCTCCAACACGAGAGATGTCAATTGAAACAAAGGAGAGGATTATCAAACTCTTAAAAGAGAGTAAATCATCACGCAATGTTGCAAAAGATGTTGGTTGTTCACAGTCAGCTGTGTCTAAACTCTGGACCAAATACAAACAACATGGGAAGGTTGTTAAAGGCAAACACACTGGTAGACCAAGGAAGACATCAAAGCGTCAAGACAGAAAACTTAAAGCAATATGTCTCAAAAATCGAAAAATGTACAACAAAACAAATGAGGAACGAATGGGAGGAAACTGGAGTCAACGTCTGTGACCGAACTGTAAGAAACCGCCTAAAGGAAATGGGATTTACATACAGAAAAGCTAAACAAAAGGCATCATTAACACCTAAACAGAAAAAACAAGGTTACAATGGGCTAAGGAAAAGCAATCGTGGACTGTGGATGACTGGATGAAAGTCATATTCAGTGATGAATCTCGAATCTGCATTGGGCAAGGTGATGATGCTGGAACTTTTGTTTGGTGCCTTTCCAATGAGATTTATAAAGATGACTGCCTGAAGAGAACATGTAAATTTCCACAGTCATTGATGATATGGGGCTGCATGTCAGGTAAAGGCACTGGGGAGATGGCTGTCATTACATCATCAATAAATGCACAAGTTTATGTTGATATTTTGGACAATTGAAAGGATGTTTGGGGATGATGAAATCATTTTTCAAGATGATAATGCATCTTGCCATAGAGCAAAAACTGCAAAAACATTCCTTGCAAAAAGACACATAGGGTCAATGTCATGGCATAGGGTCAATGTCAATGAGCAGATCTGATTTGATGTAGGTGTTAATTTGGGGGATGAAAATTTACAGGGTAATTCCATAATTTTTTCCTCAGAATTGAGTGATTCCATATTTTTTTCCTCTGCTTGGTCTAAAAAAGTAACCGTTACTGACTGCCACAATCGTTTTTTCTTGATTTCTTAAAGTGTTTCTTAAAGCCAGAAAGTTGCCATTTGAAATGACTTTAGTTTTGTGTCATGTCTGTGATCTGCTTTTTTTCTACAAAATTAAACAACTGAATGAACATCCTCTGAGGCCGGTGATTCCATAATTTTTGCCAGGGGTTGTAAATAAGACTATCAGTGATTTGGGAGGTTGCTCACTGTCTCCACTGTAGCTACCTCAAGAATTTGGTTGGTGATGTTTTGGGGGAAAAGCAAGTTGCAGTCACATATGCCTATGCATGTTTTCCAACTCCAAAACAAATCTGAATTCTTGCTGGATTTCAGCATTCTCAGGTGATATCTGTTTGTGTAATGGGGAGGGTGTGGCCTAAAGTGATTAACACCTGATATCAAAGTGTGCATAATTATTAGGCAGCTTCTTTTTCTCAGGCAAAATGTGTCAAAAAAGAGAGATTTAACAAAGACTGAAACATCCCAAAATTGTAAAATGCCATTCAAATGGATGCAACACTCTTGAAATAGCTAAGTCATTGAGGCATAATCACAGAACAATCAGACATTTTGTTTCATTTAGTTACCAAAAAATCCAGGTTTACAAGAAAGGGGAGAAGAAAAGATGCAAATTAACTACATCTTGAAAAGAATTAAACATGATGGTACCAGGAACCCATTATCTTCCACTGCCACCACATTCCAAAACTGCAACCTATCTGGAGTGTTCAGGAGTAGAAGATGTTCAGTGCTCAGAGACATGGCCATGGTAAGGATGGCTGAGTATGTGGTACTGTGGAAAAAGTCTGCATCATTCAAGAAGGCCAAGATTTTTATGCAGAACAATGCTTCATCACATGCAGCATTTGGGAGGCTGTGATTGCTGCTCCATGAAAAGTTTATCATTGATAAATCAAAAAACTGACAGACATGAAGTCTGTTTCCCTCTTGTAACTCGTCCTAGTTCTGGTTCTTTGTGCTGTCACTGTTTTGTCCTTCCTGTTGCATTTTGTGATCACCTGTTCCTAGTATGTTTCTGCAGCTTTCTTCCTATGTCTCTCCTCAGCTCTTTCCCATTAAGATGCGTTTACACATAAGCAAGACGCGTTACGAATGTCATTTTTCTGTCATTCGTGACACATTCCTGACATTCTTAACGTGACTTAATGCATCTGAATAGGTTTCTTAATAGTGCGTGTTGGTGCGTGATATTCTTGATATTCGTGGAGCAAGTTTTTGCCTGTCAAAAAATCTTCCACGAATGTCACACACCACCCTCATTTTGTCTCACGTCGTGCAGGTCGCAACTGAGCGTGTTGATCCGTCTTGATGAGTAGTGATCCTTAATAGAACGTGACAACGTTCGTAGTGGTTCCTGTGGTGGTTCTTGGAGCCCAAACTGTCACGCGTTATTACGAAGTGACACGGAAAATGTCAAGTTTTGACACAACTTGTAATGTGGCGTCACATTTCACTGCGCGCCACGACGAATGAGTTTTCTGTCACGTGCACACAATTAAACTGGTTCCACAGCGTTCAGTTTGATGCAGTATGCTGAAGAGGAACAGTTACGCGAAGTCAGCCAAGTGTTGTTCTACAGTTCCTGCAGAAGCTCCTCAGGAGGCTCCTGCAGATGTTCCACCTGCTGTTGTAACCGATGAGCGGGAGAACGAGTCTGAGCCAGAGGAATGAGAGGAGACTCACGTGCAGCGAGACATCTCTGCACCTCCTCCAGTCTGGCGGAGGAAGAAGCGCACGCACAATTAAACCCTGCTGCACCGCATTCAGTTTGATTGCTGACACCAAGTCGGCTAAAAGTCTCATTTCAGTGCTCTTCAGTTCACTCTTGCAGGTGTTCCACCTGCTGCATGTGCCTGATGTTTGGGAAAACGCGCGAGACGAGAGCCGCATGAAGCCACACATCTGGCTCTGTCCGTTTCCTCCTCCTCCTCTCTGCGTCACTCCATGGCACAGAGCACAACTATGCATGCAGTCACAAAGTTCTGAAAAACTGGAGCGATCTGAATTGTTAGCAACGGTTGGATGAATGTGGGTGTGCATGTGGAGACAATTCACCTCATTCACAACGTGACAGAACTTAATGATGCGCTGTTATGCGCAATAGCGCGCAACAACGCATCGTGTGTAATGGTTCCTGATAATTCTCCAGCAACACATGCCATTAATCGTAACGCGTGGTAACAGGTTGCAACAGTTCCTGAGGACACCTGACGCCTCTGCCCCGAATCATCACATTCGTAATCAGCGGCCAAGAATGTATACATCGTGGCATTTATGACTTGTCGTCGTTATGTGTAAACGCAGCATTAGTGATTACCCTCACCTGTGCTCAGTTTTTGTGATTAGCTTCCCTGTGTATTTATACCCCTGTGTTCTGCTTGTGCCTCACCTGAATGTTATGCTTTTGCCCTCTTCTTGCTGGTATTTTCCAGTGGGTCCTCATGCTTGACCGTTTGTTGCTAAACCTTATTTCCCTGAGTAGTGGATATAAATTAAACAGAACATTTCATTAGATCTTAAATGTAATTAAATACCTCAAAAAGGGCACCATCCTGCCAGAGGCACAGGAAAGTATTAATACTGAGCAGTCTTACATCTCATCAGTCGTATTCAGAACTTATGACATTCAAACATCTGTCTTCAACTGGACACAAGACAAACAAGTGGCCTAATATTTAGAATTTATTTACATGGAACAAACACGTGACTGAGATTTTGTGAAGATGGATAATGATTCATAGTTTTATGAAAGTTAAGAAAGGAAGAAGAGAAAAGAATGGGGCTAAATATATACCAAATTGCATAAGAATAAACCTGGTTGGAATTTATCAGTGAATTTTGGGTTCACAAAATGATTGTTATTGTTAAGAAAATTTTTTAAAAATCCACTTTACATCACTGACAGCAACAACCTATTTTGGAATGACTGAGAGTACTGTATTTGTGATCCCATAAAATCAAGAATGCATAATAACTATGCACACATTATGTTTTAAATTCTGTACTTCAGATTCAGAGTGGCTGAACATTCTAAGCAGGACTGTAGGTGACATATGACCAAAGTTTGCTGATGAACAGAAATGTACTGACATTGCGGCATTCTTGACTTGTGATTTGATGTATAAATTAATCCATACCTGTTGTAACCTTATCAAAGCAAATCCTGATTAATTTTAGCAAACAGTCAGGTTTTAAGACATAATTGGCTCGTGTTGATTGTAGCTGCTCAGGTTTGTATGGATTATGTGGTTATTTCACAGCTGCAATTAAGGTTTTATTTCTGGTTCTGATGGCCCGTGCAGGTAACTTTAAGAACATATTTCTCTTATGTCTCTGAAAACAAACTGCCCTTTTAAGTGCTTTTGCTTTGCTCTGGAGACAGAAGGCTATCATGATTCTTTAATTGGCGCTGGGCTCTTGTTGACCTGGCTGTCATCATTTGCTGCGTTTCAAACGTGCTGCTGTGACATCACATGTAATCAGATGGCATAATGGCTTATAGATTTGGAATGAGAGGATGATGGGAAGCAGAGGACACTGTCTGGGCCATGTGACAGCACCATTCCGCCTCATGACCCTAATCCATCATCTTATATGTTGATGATGAGACTGCCTCTCACACTTTGTGATTATAACTTCCATTTAATTGGAAGTTTCCACCTGTGGCCAAAGCAGTTTGAGCTCTCTCACTGCTGTGTGAACATTTCACATCCCGGCCTCGTATCTTTGTCTCTTGTGCTGTCTTGATCCTCTCTAACAGAGAACAATGCAGCTCTGGGAGCATCTTAATTATGGCGGAGCTCGTTAGCCATGCTTAATTACTGCAAGTTCATTTTCAGCTGATTAAAATTTCCTCTTTTTCTCAATGTGGAAGGAATCGCAGTCAGTTGTGCTTTACGTCTTCAGTGATTGATTTTGTTTTTGCTGAACATTATTTCTTTTGACAACATGCACTCATATATATGAACCAGTGTGTTGCCCGTGGGGATCCACGGGCTCTAGATTGGGTAGTGTTCATAAAATAGGTAGCTGACATTTTTGTGGTAAGGGTGGTAATAAATTAAGCAAACATTTATAATGAGTTGGAATGGCATGTGAGTCCAGAATGTTTATAGAACCTTAGGCCTCAACAATCTTTGGAAGAAGAACCCAACCTTTTTATACCCTGTTCATTATGTAATTTTTTAATGTTAATTTACTGTCTTAATGTATTTCTAAATTGTTTAGGTTATTGTTATTATATACACTATTATTATTTTATTTCTACTTCTGTTTTGTCATTTGATTTTTAAATGGAAAACAATGGAAATAAGTGTTTTCACTTTCTTGTGTCATCCATGTATTTTTAATGTATTTACAGTGAAATTATGTACTTACATTGAACTTAACATTACTCACGCTTTTAAAAGAAAGATGACTTACCACCCCCTGCTGGAATGCCATGAATCCAGAAAGTAATTAGCAGCATGCACGCATAGCTGTTGTAAGCAGGTGGTTTTAATTTGACAAACAAAGACAGTGGCAGAAGACATTAGAACCATGAAACATTTCACTCATGGTAATAGCAACATGGGACATAAAAAACCACTTAAGCTACAAAAACACAATAAATCAGTAACACTAACAACACTGTTAAACTAACATAAACCACAATAACAACATTTACAACCTCAAACTCCCATGGTGCATTGCAGCACAGCCTTCATTGTTATCGATTAGCTAAATTTGCTAATTTCTCCAAAAATATTTGTCCTATCAACATTTCATTTTTGCAGCTTTCATCCTTGATCCAAAATACATAAGCATACCAAACGGTAAATGTTGGCTCTCCCCAGTTTTTGCGGGATCAAAGCCATACACATGCACACACACGTGCACAGACACATAGAGGCCACTTGGCTATTGTAATATAGATTCCTAAACACAATATGAGCTCTGTGAATCACTTTGAGTAATTCGTGTGATTTGTTTCTCATAATATTTTGAATACTAATATTTCAGTGACATAGATAACTTGCAATTGCATGCAGGTTGTGTAGAAGCTTTGCTCCTCACACACTGCCACTGCACTGCCAGCGTAGGACCATTAGCTGGCAGTCATTAGCAACATGTTTAATTGAACTCATTTACAAGCTGTGCTAATCTGAGGTGACCTTGACTGTGCGTGCGCGTGATGTTTACGCCCGTGCAGCAGTGTGTCCCTCTCTGTGGTTATTATCAACATAATGCAGTTAAGCTCATGTTTGGTCATAAAAGTGTGCGCTTCATTAGTCATAATTACCTTTTGCCTTTGCCCAAAGAGGTGATGAGTTTTTGTGCTCTTGGTAGACAGATGCTGTGAGAGAAAAACTCATCAATGTGGCGCTAAAGGATTGAGTGTAGAACGGTCAGCTCTGAGAGCTTTTTTTTGTCCTGTTCTCTCCTTTTTCACTGTTCGCTGTATATCAGTCGACCCGTTGTCGGTGTGGACAGACGTAGTAAATCTGGGGGTACTCATGCAGGACAAGTTGTAAATGTGTAGCGGAGGAGCGCAGTGAAGGTTTGGGGGTTTCTTGTTTGAGTGACAGATTAATGAGGCATGGCCTTGTCTGCTTGCAATGTGTGGATGCACACTTTTTGTAACAGCAGTGTGTCTATGTTCCTGTCCAACCTTAAGCACTCTCTCTACCATTTTAATTTATTGAATTTATTTAACTTTTTCCACATGTGGAAGCAGCACACATTGTTCACACTCATGCAGTTTCACACTGGGATTTGCTGTCCTGCTGTTTCACCTTCCTCTGTTATTTTTTTTAATCCTGCTTGTTGGGGGATTGAAGCAACAACCCTATGGTCACAAAGTTGCTTTTCTATCCCTTAATCACATCACTTCTCATGCTTGGGATGGTTGATTGATCATTTAATTTAATTTAACCTTTATTTAACCAGGTTAGTCCCATTGAGATCAAGATGTTTTTTTACAAGGGAGACCTGGACAATTATGAAGTTTCCAACCTGTCATGCTATGCCCCATACCTGGTTTATGTCATGGTTTTGTCCCCTGTTTGTTTCCACATTGTTCATTTATCCATTGTCTTTCGTCATCTGTCTAAACTATCTGTTCATGATACTTTTGCCACATGTGAGTTCTACTCTAGTTTAGCCTTAGTCTTTATTTTCTTGTTGAGCTCTTTTCAGTTCTTACGTTTGTTTCATGGTTTAACTTTTTGTTCCTTTCTGTTGGGTCTTCTTTAATTTATTTCTTATTTATTAGGATTTGGGTTTTGTTCATCTTTGGTTTTGATATTTTATTTTGATCACTTTGGTTTTAGGTTCATCTTCTTGTCTGGTCCTGTTCACTTTGCATTTCTCTAACTGCACTATCTTGCACCAGCTTCCCTCTTTTCCATTGTAATTCTGTCTGCTCTGTCTTACTGCACTCTTTTGCCTCCTGTCTTCCTTCATCTTTGATTCATCCAGCCACACCACCTTCCTGAATTTTCTCCACAACTGTGTCTAATTTTCCCCAATTACCACCAGTGCATTTAAACCCTGCTTGTCCTTTGTTCTCTGCCACATCGTTTGACCTTTTTGTCTGCATTCCAGCCTCTTATCATAGCATTGGCTAGCATTGTCTAGTGTTGGGGAGGTGATGGTCTAGAGGTAAAGTGTTGGGCTTGAGACCAGAGGATCCTTGGGTGAAATCCCAGCTTGACCAGAAAATCACTAAGGGCCCTTGGGCAAGGTCCATAATCCCCTAGCTGCTCCCGGCGTGCAGTGAGTACATTGTATGGCAGCACCTTCACATCGGGGTGAATGTAATACATTATTTGTAAAGCGCTTTGAGCGTCTGATGCAGATGGAAAAGCGCTATATACAGTGAGGAAAATAAGTATTTAAACACCAATCAATCACACTCCAACCTGTCCACCATAGCCAAGACCAAAGAGCTGTCTAAGGACACCAGGGACAAAACTGTAGACCTGCACAAGGCTGGGATGGACTACAGGACAACAGGCAAGCAGCTTGGTAGAAGACAACAACTGCTATGATTATTTATTAGAAAGTGGAAGAAACACAATGATGACTGTCAATCTTCCTCAGTCTGGGATTCCATGCAAGATCTCACTTTGTGGGGTAAGGATGATTCTGAGAAAGCTCAGAACTACACAGGAGGACCTGGTCAATGACCTGAAGAGAGCTGGGACCACAGTCACAAAGATTACATTAGTAACACATGATGCTGACATGGTTTAAAATCCTGCAGGGCAGCAAGGTCCCCCTGCTCAAGCCAGCACATGTCCAGGCCCGTTTGAAGTTCACCAGTGACCATCTGGATGATCCAGAGGAGGCATGGGAGAAGGTGATGTGGTCAGATGAGACCAGAATAGAGCTTTTTGGAATGAACTCCGCTTACCATGTTTAGAGGATGAGAACAACCCCAAGAAAACCATCCCAACCGTGAAGCATGGGGGTGGAAACATCATACTCTGGGGGTGCTCTTCTGCAAAGTGGACAGGACGACTGCACCGTATTGAAGGGAGGATGGATGGGCTCATGTATTGTGAGATTTTGGCAAACAACCTCCTTCCCCCATAAGAGCATTGACGATGGGTCATGGCTGGGTCTTCCAGCATGACAATGACCCCAAACACACAGACAGGGCAACTAAGGAGGGGCTCCATAAGAAGCATTTCAAGGTCCTGGAGTGGCCTGGCCAGTCTCCAGACCTGAACTCATTAGAAAATCTTTGGAGGGAGCTGAAACTCCAAACCTGAAGGATTTGGAGAAGATCTGTATGGAGGAGTGGACCAAAATCCCTGCTGCAGTGTATGCAAACCTCGTGAAAAACTACAGGAAACATTTGACCTCTGCAATTGCAAACAAAGGCTACTGTACCATATATCAATGTTGATTTTCACAGGTGTTGAAATACTTATTTGCAGCAGTAACATACAAATAAATTATTAAAAAATCATACATTGTGATTTCCGGAGTTTTTTCTCTTTTTTTTAGATTATGTCTCTCACACTGGACGTGCACCTAAGATGAAAATTTCAGACCCCTCCATGATTTCTAAGTGGGAGAACTTGCAAAATCGCAGGGTGTTCAAATGCTTATTTTCCTCACTGTAAATGCAGTCCATTTACCATTTGATTCTATTGCCTGCCAGTGTTTGACCACGCTTGTTTTTGGCCTTGCTTTTGTCTCTGCCCATGAACTCTGCCGATCTGTGATTTTGAACCTTGCTTGTTGTATGACCTCATCTCTAGCCTGCTGATCCTCTGTACCTCTGCCTCACTGACTGCCAACCTGTGTACTGTACCATTGCCTGTTTCCTGGGTAAACCCTTTTGAACAATCCAACACCAACTTTTATGAGTCTGAATTTGTGACCACCTCCTGTTTGTGCCACGTCACCCTTGCTGCCTGACATAACCTGCATGTCTTTAAATGTGGGAGGAAACCCGATCGATCACCCAGAGGAAACCCACGCAAACACAGAGGGAAAATGCAAACTTCGCACAGAAAGGCCACAGGTGGGAATCTAACCCATAACCTTCTTGCAGTGCTAACCACTAAGCCATAGTGCTGCCCATCATTGAGTAATTCAGCTTTCATATTCATATATTGTGGAAGATTTCTCTGTCAACTGGGAAGCACTTTGGGCTCCTTCTCCCACCCGGGCTAAAAGGGGAAGACAGACAATACTCTGATGGGTTTACTTCATCTTATGCCCAAAACACACCCATGACTAATAAAAATAATAACTACAACCCCTTTGTGGCCAGTGTCCAATTTTGCACTCATATTACACACCCTGTAAATTGCGCAAGAGGTGCACACACCCTGTCAGTCTTGTTCATTTATTTTCATTTGCTTGGTCTGTGTTTGTTTCTGTGGTTTTCTTCTTGTTCACAGGCACTCAGGTTTCCGGGCTGCATGCATGCTTATATCCTTGTTTATTGCTTCACACACTGTTTACCTGTTCACTGTCCCTCACTCCAGTGCTGGAATGTCTAGCTCCCATGCCAGTCTTCTTGCATTTCTCTTCTGTGTTTGATTTCCTGCTGTTGACCCTTGCTGCCATTTACCACATTCCTGCTGTGTTTTGATTTGATTGGTATGAATATTATCCGTGTACTGACCATCTGCTTGTGTTTTTGGGTGGCTTCTCTGCCTTCGACCTCTTGGACACTTTTACTATGCAGACTGATTTTTCTTCCTGCTGCCACTCTGTTTTTTCACCCAACAGTCATAGTAATATAATGCATTTGCAGGTGGCTGACTATGATATGTACAGGCAGAGTGTATGTGCATTATGAAGCCGCTCATGTAAGATGTGTTATGCTACTGTCCACCTTGTATAATGCTAGAATTTTGATCAGATTTATGGCTAGTGACGGACAATATCAATGTGCTAGCACTGTTCCCAATTACATCTTACTTTTAGACAAACATGCCCACATGTGCACAAATGGTTTTGTTTGTTATTTAGAAGTCACTGAATGTGACATCCAAATTGTGTCAAAACTAGCAACTAGAATGATACCACGGTGATGGTTTCGTGTGCACTCGTTCGTGCGCGAACACAGTGCGAGCTAGGGTTGCCAACCGTCCCTTGAAAAACTGAATCGTCCCTTATTTGGAAATAAAAGTGTGCGTTCCGTATTGACCTGAAAGGGGACGCAGTTTGTCCCGTATTTCTGTGAGAATCAAAAAGTCTGTAAAATGTCAATGGAATTGACTGGCGCTTTATATGGAAACTTACGGTAAATATGATCCCAGCCTTTCTCCTGCTCTTCACCAATGAGCTGACAGACACGAGTTGACGATACAGAATCACTCTTATCTCATTGGTTGAGGGACATCTGCTCACAAGAAGATCCTGGACGAGAATCATGAGCCGACGACGGTCGTCGGACGACCATAACAAAGTAGCATGGCTGATACCGACACAGACACCGACACTGGCACTGCAGATACGCCTACGAACAGCAATGTGTGTAACGTCGTTACTCCTCCTCGAAAAAACAAAAAAAACAAAAAAGAAAGCAAAAATACATGGGCAAATGGGAAAAGGAAAATGGCTGGATGGAAAAGGTGCGTGACAACTGCTATAAGTATTGTAAGTATTGTTTACTTTTTCAGACTTTCACTGTTACATTGTTTTGGATGATATTTTTTTTGTTAATTTATACACTTTTAAGTTAAGCAATAACATGACAGAGAAAGATTTATTTTTAAAGAAATTTTTTTTATACTCTGAAGCAGGACAGGATGCTCATATTGAAATTGTGAGTGAAAATTTATTTTGCACTAAAAATAAATTGCTAAATAATAATTTGTTTTCCGCATATTCATATCATAACAAATGCATGTATGCATCTATTTAAATTCAGGGTCAAGTCAATAGTCAAATGGTTAAAAATCGTTTCACACACACGCTGGGAAGGGTGAAGGCGATGGTCAGTTGGCCGGTCCATGGAAATAGAGACCTGGAATGGACGTCACGTGACTAGCGGCGTGCCCCACGGCGGCCATTACTGAGGGTGGAGAGAGACCTTGATCCTGTTAAACAGAAGCGATATGAGGAGAAAAAAGGCAGCCAGTGCTTCATCATCAACTGCACGAACCACAAAAACAAATTCTCCAATACTAAAATGAACTGTACAAGAGCCTTAATGTAATTATGTAAAACAAATGTCTATTTTAAAGTCGTTATGCCGCAATTTAATGTCAATATACTGAGACTATAACTCAACGCCATAAGTTCTTTTCATTAAGCTGCGTTCACATGCGGAAACAAAAATGTTTAAATATATTTATGTCTATATATATACTTGCAGCTGTTGTTTAATATGATATGTACATGGTGGTCACAGGAGGCATTTAAATTTTAACAGTGTGGTTGGAGGGGATGGAGGAGGTACTTTTTACCCTGACTGAGGGTCAAAAGTCATAAATTCTGAATGGCTTTATATCTACTTGTAATAAAATGTTATTAAAAATCATATATATGTTCTTGTCATTAAAAGACTAGCAGTAATATTACAGTGGAAAAAGCAGCAAGATAAATGAGCACAATGGCAAGACATACTTCAGATTTATATTTTAATACATAAGGATTTTTTTATCCAGACATGTATGGGTTCGTTAGACCTTTTAATTAGCATGAATACAACTTACAAGCGTCATTTATAAAAATCCATTGAGAATTATGATGACAGGAAAAAAAAAAAATCACAGTAAATGAACAGAATGGAATATTTTCCACAAATTTCCACACTTTACATAAAACATTTTTTTCTACCTAGACATGTATGGGTTCATTAGAAAGAGCAATTAAAGGGCTTTAAAACAAGCCTACTTTTATTAAAATCTGTTAACATATAGCGACAATAAAGCAGGAAAAGCAGCACAGTTTGTCGTAATTTCCCTAAATTTCTGCATTTTACATAAAAGTTTTTTTTTTTTTCACCCACACATGCATAGTTGCATTGGAAAGAGCTTTCAAAGGGCTTTGAAACAAGCCTACATTTATTAAAATCCATTAAGAAATAGTGACGCTAGTGCAAAAAAAGCAGTCAGTTTATTATTGATGAGCTGCACATTTCCACCCTTAGTAATGGCGCCTTCCTGTCCTGAGTGACGCTAATAGATAGAGGCGCGCATGTCCATTCCAGTCTATATTTCCATGGGCCGGTCAGCCCTGCCAGTGACGTGTCCCTTATTTATTTTTCAGAGAGTTGGCAACCCTAGTGCGAGCACATGGAACATGTGGCACCACATTGCGCTCCCACAGCAGCGGAGCAATTAGATGCTGAACAGAAATCAACAAATATATGGAAGCCCACAATAATGCAAAGCACAGATTCAGAACAATAAAGGAACAGTGAATGTACTGTTCAAATGTAACAGTCATGTTACTGGTTATGAATTTGTTGTCACTGTAAAACAACAACAACAACAACAACAAAACAGCAGTTTCTAATAATTATTTCCTGTTATGATGATTGGACAATACAAGTGTCATCCTCCTGTTCCTCTCTGTACATGCATGCACAGAAGCTGATGGACTGACATGAATGAAGTCTTGCGCTCATAACGTGGACACATCAGCCGGGGCCATGTTATTATGGCCCATAACGCATGTGGTGGACGTGACAGTCCGATTGCCAACTGAGTGTTCACATGATCACATGGAGCTTTTCACATGGGGCATCTGCCTGATGTTCACACGGTCACTGCTGCCCATTGCAAAGGTGATGTGTGTTTTTATGTATTTCCATGTGAGGACAGCATGCCCATGCACATGCCTAATGGAGTGTTGTAAGGTGATGTCCTTCATAACACGAGCTGCTGCTGTCACGGGCACGCCCCCTTTGCGATCAGCACACAGAACAATGTGTCACTTTCTGTTCCTTTGTTCTGTGATTATTTATTTTATGTATTTGCTATGCAATTGTGTATATAGTTATTGTATTATTTATTTATTTATATGTCCTGGCTATGTTCGTGTTTTTATTTTAACACATCGTGTGAACTGAGCCGCTGTCATTTCCAGCTGACAGCTGACTCGCTGCCCGGAGATCAGCTGTGAATCGCCCTGTGTCCACAGCGCTCTGTGCAAAGCAATCACACATGAAGGACTTCACGCCTTTCCCCATGTTGTATTTTATTTATTTTACACTCCTTCTGTCTGTCAGGTGAACTTCTATTCATGTGGTAGAAGGTTCATTAGCCTGGCTGGCCGGCTGATAACAAAGTTCACACCATGTCATGCACACTCAGACGTGGCTGGCTGGTCCCCATGTGATCTGGTCTATATGTAATTATCAGTATATGTCATGAGAGCATGAGAGTCCGCCCACACATGTGCATTGCGTGGAGTATTGTTCATGGCACAATATATATTCTCCAACTGAGTTGCGAGTATACAGTGGTCAGCTGTTCCAGTTGGACATTACAGCCATCCAGATACGCTTATCATGCCGTGGCACGATAGGTCTGAACTGCATATGACATGCTGTGCAAATGCTGCAAGCGTGATCAGTTGACAATGCGGCCTCATCTTGCCCAGCGTTCAAATGGGTTACCGGCGCAAGCGGCACGTGAATGTAGACTGCATGTGCTGTGCATGAATGGTTGTGGTGACAGCTGTACGGAGTGTTTGAGGCAGCTCTGATTTTTCACAAATTGTGCCCCAGTCAGCTTCAATTGTGTTATGTGTGAAGGGGTCCTTAAAATTGCACAGAGACAGGGTGTTCACTCTGTTCCAAAAAATAAAGGAAAAAAAATGACATCAGTTAATCAGGCTAAATGTTAGTTGACCCGGAGCTGTTCTACAGTTCTATGTAAAAGTTTGGGCACCCCTTATGATTTTCATGAGTTTCCTTTATAAATCATTGGTTGTTTGGATCAGCAATTTCAGTTAAATATATCATGTAGCAGACAAACAGTGATATTTGAGAAGTGAAATGAAGTTTATAGGATTTACAGAAAGTGTGCAGTAATTCTTAAAGCAAAATTAGCGAGGTGCATAAATTTGGGGACCCCAACAGAAAAAAATACATCAATATTTAGTAGATCCTCCTTTTGCAGAAATATCAGCCTCTAAACACTTCCTGTTGCTTCCAATGAGAGTCTGGATTCTGGTTGAAGGTATTTTGGACCATTCTTCTTTACAAAACATCTCAGGTTTGTTGGTTTCTGAGCATGGACAGCCTGCTTAAAATCACACCACAGATTTTCAATAATATTCAGTTCTGGGAACTGAGATGGTCATTCCAGAATGTTGTACTTGTTCCTCTGCATGAATGCCTTAGTAGATTTTGAGCAGTGTTTACGATTGTTGTCTTGTAGAAAGATGCAGCCCCGGCGCAACTTCAACTTGTCATTGATTCAAGAACATTGTTCTCAAGAATCTGCTGATATTGAATCAAATCCATGTGACCCTCAATTTGAACAAGATTCCCAGTACCTCCACTGGCCACACAGCATGATGGAACCACGTCCAAATTTTACTGTAGGTAGCAAACATTTTTCTTGGAATGCTGTGTTCTTTTTTATCCATGCATACCGCATATTTGAACATTGTTATGTCGAAATAACTCAATTTTAGTTTCATCAGTCCACAGCACCTTATTCCAAAATGAACCTGGCCTGTCCAAATGTGCTTTAGCTTACCTCAAGTGACTCTGTTTGTGGCGTGTACGCAAAAGAGGCTTCCTCTGCATTATAGCATCATACAGCATCTCTTTGTGCAAAGTGTGCTGTATAGTTGAATGATGCACAGAGACACTATCTGCAGCAAGATCATGTTGTAGGTCTTTGGAGCAGGTCTTTAGGTTGACTTTGACTGTTCCACCATCCTTCACTTCAGCTTATCTGAGATTTTTCTTGGCTTGCCACTTCGAGCCTTAACTAGTGCTGTGCCTGCCAGTGGAGGCTCTTGAAATAAAATGGTGGGGCTGCTGTGCCAATAGATTTCCCTGCCTACTCCTGTACAGGCATTTAAATGAACAGTTGGAAAATTGCTACAGTTCCACAATAATCATTTGATATGTCCTTCTCAAAACCAGCAGTTTCACAGATAAAGTTAACCATTTACAGCTATATTAGGCATCATTTATACTTTGGAAAGAAACAGTATCAAATACAACACTAAAGTTCTTGAGCAAGGAACATTTCACTATTTGACACCAATTAAACACACATAGTACACTAAACTGTACTGCACTGCCATTATCTTCAT
This sequence comes from Thalassophryne amazonica, assembly GCF_902500255.1. Classification (NCBI taxonomy): domain Eukaryota; kingdom Metazoa; phylum Chordata; class Actinopteri; order Batrachoidiformes; family Batrachoididae; genus Thalassophryne; species Thalassophryne amazonica. The sequence continues at coordinate 53,539,689 of NC_047110.1, forward strand.
CCAAACAGATCCTGGGGTTCACAATGACACCCCCTTAACAGAATAGAAAATGTCACCAAATTTAGACTCTTTCAAAATATGGAAAAATTCTTCAGTTGACAAAAGAACATTATGTACATACAACAATGTTTACACCACCTTCCAAAAAACAGAGGAACTGAAAGAGGTGGTGTGTGTGTGTGTGTGTGTGTGTGTGTGTGTGTGTGTGTGTGTGTGTGTGTGTGTGTGTGTGTGTGTGTGTGTGTGTGTGTGTGTGTGTGTGTGTGTGTGTGTGTGTGTGTGTGTGTGAGGGAGAAAATTAAGGTAATAATTTGCATGAACATTACTGAGTGGAATGGAGGCAAAATAAAGAAGCTAGAATAACTTAAATGAAATAATTTAGCTAACTAATAACACCAAAACCTTTAAATTAAATTGATTAAAATTAATTAACAGTGTAGAGGACAAAGCAAATTAAGTATACAAAACCACTTAATTAAATGCTTTGCTAAACTTGAGTTAGTCTGACTATAAGTGTCTTGTGTGAACTCAGTAGTGGCCGAGTTAGAATTTCTTAAAAAAAAACAAAAAAAAACTTGCAAATTGCTATTTTAGGTTTTGTTTTGTTTTGTTTAACTGAGCAAATCATTTGTTTTAGATTGAGGAATACTCCAAGAATATTTCACTTCTGTGAGCTGATCCTCATTTCGTGTCAACTGAAATCAAGTTGAATGTACTCCAATATTTCATGAAGAAAATGCCTCCGTGGCTGCAGCTTTGAACACTGTTACAAACAGCCCCTAACTGTCTCCCCTAACTGTTATAACTGGGCCGCTGTACCAATAAAGATCACAGCTTTGACCCCTAAAACAAACAAACATCTCTCATTCGTTTTATCTTACATTTTCATCCTCATTTCCACACCAGGAGCAACATTCGGACAGATCGTCAGCTCACCTGGGCTGAAGTGGGATCCAAAGGCGAATCCGACCACAGCTGAAAACCACCGAAACATAACGGCCAGGAGGAGCATGCAGCAATCGTAAAGTCCGAAAGTTCTTCAAATTACTCCAGCAAAACACACGGAGACAAAAAAAATATATAATCCAAACATCGGTGGGGGTTCTGTTTCCGCCAAAAACAGCAGCACTTTGATAAATCCATGGGGATCCAAGCCATTAAATTTGGTGATGCTGATTGGCCAAATATTTATTATATTTCCTTAGCAACCACACACAATTGGTCCATGGGCACCAATTCTGGTGCCCACAAGATATTAAATTTGGTGATGCTGATTGGACAAATATTTATTATTTCCCTTAGCAACATACACAATTGGTCATTTCGCTGCACTTCAAGGGGCAGATGAGTGAGCGCCCAAGATGATAAATGTTGGTGGAAATGCACTGTTGAATGAGAGTCAGTTGGTGGAAATGTTGTTTTAATAATTCAGATTACATGTAGGCAGATAATATATTTTAGAATTTTTCTCCTCCACATCTGGGAGGGCAGCGCCCCAGCGCCCCCTATGGGCCAGCCGCAACTGGTGCCTGCAGTCTTCCATTTCCTCACTATGTTCCTCACAGTGCAAACTGACTGCTGAAATCTCTGAGACAGCTTTTTGTATCCTTCCCCTAAACCATGATGTTAAACAATCTTTGTTTTCAGGTCATTTGAGAGTTGTTTAGAGGCTTCCATGTTGCCACTCATTAGAAGAGATGCAAAGAGGGGAAACATTTGCAGTTGACCACCTTAAATACACTTTCTCATGATTGGATTCACCTGTGGAAGGATGTCAAGGGTCAATGAGCTTACCAAACCAATTTTGTGTTCCAGTAATTAGTGCTAAATGTATTCAAACCAATAAAATGACAAGGGTGCCCAAATTTATACACCTGGCTAATTTTGTTTAAATAATTATTGCACACTTTCTGTAATTACTAGAAATGTTATTTCACTTCTCAAATATCAGTGTGTTCGTCTGCTATATGATACATTTAACTGACATTTCTGATACAGACAACCAATGATTTATCAAGGAAATTTATGAAAATTATCAGGGGTGCCCAAACTTTTGCATACAACTGTATATTAGTCAATAAGGTCCCATTAAAAAAAACAAAAAAACAACAAAAAAAACATTAGTTTATCATCCCCACCCGCATGCCTAACATATAAATTAAATCATAATAAATTGTCACTTAACAGAATTACTGAAGCACCGATGAGTTTAATTGTCCGATACTGCATAGCAAGCCATATTATCTCCAATATTCGTATGTAATAAAATGCTCAGAAAGAACAAACAGTTGACTTGACCATGTCAAGTCCACAGCATAGAGCAGCCTCCTAAGAGTGACCATGCTCCCAATTATTCACCACTTTATGGCTTAAACTAGCTTAAACTGATGAGGTACAAAACAATTCACCCAGCATGCATTTGTCATAAAAGGGGAAACAAGCTATACAGACCAAAACCGATTTTTGTACTAGGCTGTACACATGTTTATTTGTGCTGCAAAGTTGGAGAATTTAACATGGGCTTCTATGGGGAGACAGTCTTAAGTGGCCATAAGGAGATTTTCCACTTCTGTGTTTTCCTCATTTAAGGGGACACCTCTTTGGCCTTGGTTGCACCACAGGGCCAGTCACATGCTGGCACAGTGACACAGATCCATATTAACTACCACAAACAGGATCAGCTTCCCCAGCTGTGTACCACAAACAGACATAGGTTTTTCTTCTCTCCACATCAGGCTTTCAAAGGGAGAGTTTCCCCTCAAGGCAAAAGCTGGAGAGTTACCATGTGACGTTGAACAAGAAAAAGAAAAGACAGAAGAGAAGGTAGGAGATAGACAGAGTGAGTAATCGTGGAGGTGCGTAGGAGAGAAGGCTTGGAGAGAGGGCAGTAATAGAGAAAAGGCCAAGCACAGAGAAAATAGATGAGCTGAGGAGCTACAGTAACAATGCAAGAAATGATGTGGAACACTTGCAAATGATCTAAAAGAGGTTTCACAGAAAGCATGGCCCACTCGTCCTTCGGTGTAACAGAAGCATATCTGTTCATCTTTTTGACACAGGGTTGGTTCGTGGAGGGCGGAGGACATACAAAGCACCTAGCACTGTGATTGGCAGAGGCGTTTGTGATGGAGTCGCACAAAGAACGACGGCTCTGTGAGCACAGTCAATAGCCATTAAGAGGAGACGGAGTGAGAGATGACAGGGTGTGAAGAGAGGAGGATGAATGAATGAGTGAAATGCTGGGAGGATGGGCCCAAAGGAGTGGGTGAGGTCCTATTGTAAATCATGGTAGGTCTGCACAGTCTTGTGACCTCTGACCTGTAATTAGATCACTGTGTGATGCACTGTGCTTAAGGGCCTAGAGCGAAGTGTTGAGCGTTTTATTTTGTGTATAGGTGTATGTCACGTGCACATGCATGAACGCATTCAGTGTTAATTACATGATGATGGTGAAGCAGGTGTGCATGTGACTCTCTTTTCTTTCTCACTGGCGGTTTTTCCTCCTTTTTTCCATTTTATGACTGAACATGCAACACATTGTTAAAGCTAAAGTGTGTAGGGTTTAGGAGTGTTTATGAGCACAAACGGAATAAACTAGAATGGCGACTGGGCCCTCTCATTGAGGCTAAACTTTATTTATCCCAAAGGAAATTATTTCACTGGAGTACTGAAACAGTAAACAGTGAAGATTTTTCTTACACAATAAATACAACAAATGTACTCTGAATAACTGAATAACTCTGAATAACTCTGTTCGTTATGTATTCATCCTGCAGAAGGGGGAGGAATTATACAGTGTGATTGCCACAGGTAGGAAAGACCTCCTGTGGCCTTCTGTGGTGCACCTCGGTGGTCTCAGTCTATGGCTGAAGGTTCTCTGACAGGACATCAGTGAGGCATGCAGGGAGAGGGAGGTGTTGACCCGGATGCTGCACAGTTTCCTCAACATCGTCCTCTCTGATACCTCCACCATAGACTCCTGCTCAACCTCCAGGATACAGTAGTCCAAAAGGGACATACTTAACTCCTTTTACATTTTGTGGCATGGGAACTACTGCAGTTTGAGAACCCTGAATTTTGTGAAATGGAAGATTGTTCCACTCTTATCACAAGAGAAGGCAAACAAGCATGTGATGGCATATTACAGTCTGCAACCTCACTACTAGAGGACCCTAAATCCTACACACTGTAGCTTTTATGCTAGTATATGCCCCATAAATTCAGCATTGCTGCAGTCTGCATGTGAGTATGTGTGTTGGAAACATTTGCATTTTGGTAGGTTTCACTCTATTAAGCAGGGTCTCATCTTTGACTGACTCCCTTTTAAATCAATACTTGTTGAGTCCTTCCATGTGGGACCTCCAGCTCTTGATCCGCTGACCCACATAATTGAGGCCAAAGGTCTTCAATCCATATGCAGCCATGAAAAAAAGAACATTGTTATCATCTGCCTACCTCTGTGCTGTCAGAATATGCGTCATGTCTGACCAATTCCATTTGGTTTGCTCCGCTCACGGCAGGATGTTCATCCGTCTGTGTAGGGTTTAACATGCCAAAAAATCCTTGATCCGTTGTCTTTGTCCAACATACACACCACACAAAATCCCCATGTCAACTGCCCAGACTTATCAATGCTTATTTACAAGCAGTGTTGCCACAGTTACTTTGATAAAGTAATCCAATTACTGATTACTGATTACTCCTTGAAAAAGTAACTTAGTTACTTTACTGATTACTCAATTGTAAAAGTAACTAAGTTAGATTACTAGTTACTTTTTTAGTTACTTTCCCCAGCTGCCGACAACAACCCTCTGCCACCTCAACATGACAATGATACCTGTTTTGCCAAAACTCACTTTATAGTCACCCTTTCTTGACTTCAATGAAAATAAATACTTGCTTTATAAAAAGTAAAATAATCTTCCTTGACCTCATATTTAACTGTTGACAGCACTGTAACAGTAAAACTTGCAATTTCTAACCTACATTGTTTAGAAATGTAACTATTAAATTCTAACATTTTTCTAACATTTAAATTCTCTATAAACATTTTACTTGTCAAAATTATTATTATTTTAAGTAGTATTAGTAGTTGTAGTAAAAAAAAAAAAAAAAAAACGGCTTCAAAGCTGGACCTTTAATCTAGGGGTGTTGTGAGGGGGGCACCTCCCTGCCCCACGCCCCCATTCCATCTGGATTCGCCCCTGCTTTGGCGTTTGAGCACAAAGAATGGATAACATTTATTTATGCAGAAAACATGACCAGATTTACAGGTAAGAAAGTTTTATTGTGTTTTCACATCATGTGGTCCTCAGAAAGAGAGTTTAGGTGCATTTGAGTGGAAAATAGTGTTAGTTGTTGACGCGTCGCGGAGGATCAGCTGTTTTTAACGAGACGATACGGAGCGGCTCAGCTCAGAATTCTAAATAAAGGAGAAAAATAAAGCATAAAAATGACTTTGTAAAGCTCAGTGCAGGTGTGCTGTTTTCACCGCGCTTTAAGAGGTGAGGATGAGTCGTAGCTGATGAAAAGTTCACAGTTCGCTTAAAGTGGGCAGTTCAGTCGAACCCCGACCTCCTGCCCACGGACCAAGTTTAATGCTGCTGTCGACCCACAATGCAAAAATAATAGTAACGCACAGTGACTTGGAGAAGTAACTTTAATCTGATTACTCATTTGGAAAGATTAACGCGTTAGATTACTCGTTACAAAAAAAGTGGTTAGATTAGAGTAACCGGCATCACTGTTTACAAGATGCAGGAAAACACGTATTTGCCAAAAACAATCAAGCTATCCTGTGTGGTTGTGCAGTTCTCGTGAGAATTATTGGCACCCCTGAATTTTCTGTACTGCTTTTAAATTATGCTCAGAAATGCATCAGAAAATTGAGGAAAAATGTCTAAAATTATTCAACAAAACAAGATGCTTTCATATAGTGCAAAGGACAGATAAAATGTACAGTACACCTGAAAATTACTGGCATACTTTGTTGAATTTGTTGAACAACTCAGGGGATGAACACATAAACATTTCCAAGTCACTGAATATGTCTTATACTTTATTTATATCAATGGTAAAGAAATGCCAACAGCACACTGTTAAACCGAACACTCCATTTTAATACAATAATTAAGTTAATGTAACTCAAACTTTGAAAAAAGTTATAGTCACTCATTTCCATTAATTAAACTAACTCCAAAATGAATTGTTGTCATAACAACTCAGTCCTTTTAAGTGCATTTAAAGTTTTGGGGCATTTAAGTGTTGGTGATGTATTTCCAGTGCATTCCATTCACTCATTTTAATTGCGTTTATGTAACGGAGGCCAGCAGGTGTCACTGTGCATATGTAGTTAGCAAACCTCACTCCCAACAGCTCAAAAGAATTCTCCTGTCACAAGGCCAGAGTCCTGGGTTGTTAGAGAGTCCGACTTCCATGCCAGAGATCGTGAGTTCGCGTCCCGAGGGGAGCGAATGGGCAGAGTCATAACAACACAATGCAGAGTCAACAAGTAAACCAAAAAATGCATTAAAAAAAATCTAATCCAAAATCTAATGTAATTTTTTTAGGCAGAAATTTATTTGTCACTTTTTTTTATTGAAAAACATAAACTAGATTTACATAAGTTTAATTAACTATAAATTGTTAAGTTACTAAAACTTTAACAATTACATTTTTTTATTATTTTATTTAAGTTGGCAAACTCAAATGGTTTAAGGCAATCGCTTCCTCAAATGGTTTGAGTTCAACTAACATTGAGTTTTACAGTGTATAATGTTCCATGTAAATCTGTTTACGGTAGGCAGTTTTTTTACAACTGAGAGACCATGTGGAAGATTAGTGAGGGAATCCATCAAGACACCCTTGATAACTCTGAGGGAGGTTATGGGCTTGTGCTGGTGGTTGTGATTGGAAAAATTGTGCCTAATGCAGCTAATGATCAGTGACAACGTCTAACAGAAAAGGGCTTGGTCAAAGGAAAAAAGATCAAATTTAGATGTGAGTCTCCATGTGCCTTCTGGCATACAATAGATGTATGGTTGCATTGTATGGCATTGTGTGGTTGTGTACAATAGGTGAAATTTCATAATTTTTTTTAAAGAAAATCTCTACTAAACAGTTAATTTGTGTAACTGGTGATGGTGTAGAAAAAGAAAGTCTCAAATAGGCCCACTGATGCTCAAACGTATCACTGGTTTCTGTTGATTCAAGCGGACGCAATGCCGATCTGATGCATGTTCAGTCTAAGCCATGGGTTTTCAAAGTGTGGGAGAGTGAGCCCCCCTCAGAGAACAAATGATACACATCTCCTGACAAGAATACAAACTTTTATCTTGTTCAAACAATGTTTGAAGTGTGAGACCACCTACCGCTTCCACCTGAAGCCCCTTGAGGGATTCCACCAACACTGCCTGAGGCGTGTCCTCCGCATCAGGTACCAACATCACAACTGTACCAACATCAGCATCCTGGCTGAAGCCAACCTTCAGGACATAGTGTGTCATCATCAACAACCAGCTTTGGTGGGTGGGTCATGTCATTAGGATGGATGGCAGCCGACTTCCCAAGCAGATCTTCTATATCCCCGCTGAGCGAATTAAAACAGTCCAGAGGAGGGCAGAAGAAATGCTGCAAGGAACTCCTGAAGCACAACCCCAAGAGCTTCTCCATTGACTCAAAAACCTGGAAAGAACAAGAGAGGGACCTAGCCAGCTGACAAGCAATGATCCACACGGGAGTGTGAAAAATACAGATGAACACCACAGAGGAAAAGAGGAGAAAGAAGAAGGAAAGAGGGAAAGATCCTGACAGGCAGAAGCTTCACGCAGCAACCACATGAAGTGTAAGTAAGAAACAGTGCTCGTCAAGACTGGGCTTGCTCAGTCATCTCCACGTCCAACATCCCATCCAGGAATCAACTAAGAGACCGTCGTCCTTGCCACTGAGAGATGCTGTGCTGCAATGCACCATGGGAGTCTGGGGTTTTGAGGTTTTAAATGTTGTTATTGTAGTTTATGTTTGTTTAACAGTGTTGTTAGTGTTATTGATTTATTGTGTTTTTCTGGCTCAATTGGTTTTGTCAGTTTAGATAAGTCTCATGCTGCAATTACCATGAGTGACTTAAACTTCATGTTGGTACCATGAGTGAAATGTGTAGTGGTTTTAATGTCTTCAGCCACTGTCTTTGTCAAATTAAAACCACCTGCTTGCAGCAACTGTGCGTGCGTGCGTGCGTGCGTGCGTGCGTGCGTGCGTGCGTGCGTGCGTGCGTGCGTGCGTGCGTGCGTGCGTGCTGCTAACTACTTTCTGGACTCACACCATTCCAGCAAGGGGGCAATAAGTCATCTTTATATAAAAAGGGTGAATGATTTTAAGTTCGATGTAAGTGCATAATATAATTGTAAATACGTTAAAAATAGCTGGAACATACCATTCAACGAGGCGAAGCCGAGGTTTCACCTCATGAAATATTCGTACCATTGAAAGAATGTAAAAACATTCATTATTTGTTTTATATAATGGCTAAAATAGATCCTTGTCATTTGATATTTTATTAATTTATAAACAACAGAAAAGGGACTTACATTTTGGTGTTCCACTGTGATGTGTAGTCCAATGATGCTGTGCACTGACTTCAGACTTAAAAAAAGAAAGACTTTGTGCAGTTTTTCAGTCCAGTCAAAAATCACATCAGGGTTTCATGCATCTTCATGCATCCAGAGGCTTACAGTGGAGTGGATTTTGTGTGTGTGTGTGTGTAGCAGCGTCAGTTAACTCAATCAAATCATCATGTCGCTGTCCCGTGTGCGCACACGCGCGCAACCGGCTCGGTCCAGTTGTGTCCCTCCTCAGTGCAGCGAAAAAAAAAAAAAGTCACGTCAGAAATGAGTCCAGGTTTTCTTTCTCTTCCTGCTAACAGACAGCACAGTGGATTTGTTTTGTCTGTGTGTGTGTGTCTTACAAGATTTAGCAGTGTCAGTTAGCTCAAATTATGTCTCAGGAGAGTCGTGTTCCCGCGTGCACGCGCGCACACACACGCAACCTGGTCGGTGCTTGTGCGTGAACAACAAAAATAAGACTGTATACAACATCAGTGCAGCAAAAAAAAAAAAAAGTCACGTCAGAAATGAGTTCAGCTTTTCTTTCTTCCTGCTAACAACCTCCAGGCAGCACAATGGATTGGTTTTGTGTGTGCGTGCGTGCGCGTGCACAAGCATGCGTGAGTGCGTGCAGGAGGACGCGCACGCGTGTGCGTGTGTGATCGCATGTGCGTGCGTGCACGAGGATGTGCATGCTTGCGTGTGCACGTGCACATGAGAGTGCAATAGTACCAAAAGTATGGAACCAAATTTGCACTCTAAATGGAACCAAGCCGCTCTCTAAATGCAATGCAACACAAATGGGATGAATTAATCCATGTCATGTGATATACAGTACAAAGCACCAATCAAATGACAAGGATCCACTCAGCCATTATATAACAAGCACTTGGTTTAACTGCTGATGGCTTTTCCTTTACCTATTGAATTTAGAAAAAAATGCATTTGGTTCAGTCTTCCTTCAGTAATGTGCAAAACTAAGACTGAAGTTGTGTAAGTACGAGATGAGGCATAAACAAGACAGGGGGCGACCACCTCAGCTTCATTTTGAGCCAGGAAAAACCCCGCTGCTGCCTGTTCAAAGAGACTGACTGGTTGAATATATCGCTGTACTTAGGTGATGGTTTTGAACTATGACAAAATACAACACAGATGGAGGAGCTCAGTGTTTCCATCAAAATACAGAGAAACAGCTGGATTTCTGCACAAAACATGCACTTCAGATAATTGGTTTCTTTCATTATATAGCATCCTCCTGTGAGAGATGACGTCCTTCTTCCTGGTACCATCACGTACCCCACTGCCCAGTCACCACGTAGAACTCTAAAGGCACACAACAACACAACCAACCGCAAATGTCGGCCGAGTGCAAGTAAACACCTGCCTGAAGGAAGAGATTGCTGAGGATGAGTGAACTGTGGACTCCAAGCTTCTTGTTTATTTATTTAACTGAAATCATAGCTCATTGCTAGCTACTCTTTTTGTTTTGTGGCCTTGTTGCCCTCCTCCCGCCCTAATACGTGTGAGCAGATGGTGTTGATTTTTAAGAGGGCGCACTTTGACTTCTTCATGAGAGGTGATATGCTGCAGGGCTGCATTACCTTTCACTCTCAATACCTAATAAACTGGCCACTGAGTATATATTTGTAACCTTGCTCTCTCTCTCTCTCTCTCTCTCTCTCTCTCTCACACACACACACACACACACACACACACACACACACACACACACACACACACACACACACACACACACACACACACACACACACACACACACACACACACACACACACAGTATCAGTTGTCATTAGAGGATAATAATCAGTGCATTTAATGATCAGGTCTGCACTGCAGACAGGCCAGTCTCATATCTCTTTTACTACAAATCCACGCTGTTGTAACACGTGCAGAATGTGGCTTGGCATTGTCTTGCTGAAATAAGCAGGGACGTCCCTGAAAAAGACATTGCTTGGATGGCAGCATGTGTTTCTCCAAAATTTGGGTCTACCTTTCAGCATTGATGGTGCAGCCCAATCACGTTTTTTTTTTTTTTTCGTGCTCCTGTGATGAAATTAGTCACATTTTCGTGACGGGGTTTCTTTTAACTGACTATTACTAACCCTACGCCTACCCCCAACCTTAACCATAACCTAATCCTACTCCTTCCCTCCACCCTAACCATAACCACCTGACTGTTTTAATTTTGTACAGCCATCACGGAATTAATTAGAATTAATTTGTGCTGCCGTGATGAAAATGAAGCGCGTTTCGTCACAATATCACAAACCAATATATGAATGTATATTTCATGCTGCTGAATCACGACTTGCTGTGAGTCTGGGTTGGATGGTATGGAGGTGTGTTAGTGCCCATACCATCACAGATGCTGGCTTTTGAACTTTGCGCTGGTAACAATCTGGATGGTCTTCTTCCTCTTTTGTCTGGAAGACACAACGTCCATGTTTTCCAAAAACAATTTGAAATGTGGACTCATCAGACCACAGCACGCTTTTCCACTTTGAGTCTGTCCATTTCAAATGAGCTCGGGCCCAGAGAAGGCGGTGGCGTTTCTGGATGTTGTTGATGTATGGCTTTCGCTTTGCATGGTAGAGTTTTAACTTGCACTTCTAGATGTAGCGGCGAACTGTGTTAATTAACAATGGTTTTCTGAAGTGTTCCTGAGTCCACGCGGTAAGATCCTTTACACAATGTTGGTTTTTAATGCAGTGCTGCCTGAGGGATCGAAGGTCATGGGCATTCCGTGTTGTTTTTGGCCTTGTCACTTATGTGTAGAAAGTTCTCCAGATTCTCTGAATCTTCTGATTATATTATGGACTGTAGATGATGGAATCCCTAAATTCCTTGCAATTGAACATTGAGAAACATTGTTCTTAAACTGTTGGACTATTTTTTCCCGCAGTTGTTCACAAAGTGGTGATCCTCGGCCCATCTTTGCTTGTGAACGGCTGACCCTTTTGGGGATGCTCTTTTTATACTCAATCATGACACTCACCTGTTTCCAAACAGATGTTCTTTGAGCATTTGTAAACTTTCCCAGTCTTTTGTTCCCCCATCCCAACGTTTTTGAAATGTGTTGCAGGCATCCATTTCAAAATAAGTAAATATTTGCACAAAAACAATAAAGTTTATCAGTTTGAACATTAAATATCTTGTCTTTGAGGTGTATTCAATTGAATATATACTCAACAAAAATATAAACGCAACACTTTTGGTTTTGCTCCCATTTTGTATGAGATGAACTCAAAGATCTAAAACTTTTTCCACATACACAATATCACCATTTCCCTCAAATATTGTTCACAAACCAGTCTAAATCTGTGATACTGAGCACTTCTCTTTTGCTGAGATAATCCATCCCACCTCACAGGTGTGCCATACCAAGAAGCTGATTAGACACCATGATTAGTGCACAGGTGTGCCTTAGACTGTCCACAATAAAAGGCCACTCTGAAAGGTGCAGTTTTGTTTTATTGGGGGTATACCAGTCAGTATCTGGTGTGATCACCATTTGCCTCATGCAGTGCAACCCATCTCCTTCGCATAGAGTTGATCAGGTTGTCAATTGTGGCCTGTGGAATGTTGGTCCACTCCTCTTCAATGGCTGTGCGAAGTTGCTGGATATTGGCAGGAACTGGTACACGTTGTCGTATATGCCGGTCCAGAGCATCCCAAACATGCTCAAAGGGTGACATGTCCGGTGAGTATGCTGGCCATGCAAGAACTGGGACATTTTCAGCTTCCAAGAATTGTGTACAGATCCTTGCAACATGGGGCAGTGCATTATCCTGCTGCAACATGAGGTGATGTTCTTGGATGTATGGCACAACAATGGGCCTCAGGATCTCGTCACGGTATCTCTGTGCATTCAAAATGCCATCAATAAAATGCACCTGTGTTCTTCGTCCATAACAGACGCCTGCCCATAGCATAACCCCACCGCCACCATGGGCCACTCGATCCACAACATTGACATCAGAAAACCGCTCACCCACACTACGCCACACACTCTGTCTGCCATCTACCCTGGACAGTGTGAACCGGGATTCATTGGTGAAGAGAACACCTCTCCAACATGCCAAACGCCAGCGAATGTGAGCATTTGCCCACTCAAGTCGGTTACGACGACGAACTGGAGTCAGGTCGAGACCCCGATGAGGACAACGAGCATGCAGATGAGCTTCCCTGAGATGGTTTCTGACAGTTTGTGCAGAAATTCTTTGGTTATGCAAACCGATTGTTTCAGCAGCTGTCCGAGTGGCTGGTCTCAGACGATCTTGGAGGTGAACATGCTGGATGTAGAGGTCCTGGGCTGGTGTGGTTACACGTGGTCTGCGGTTGTGAGGCTGGTTGGATGTACTGCCAAATTCTCTGAAACGCCTTTGGAGACGGCTTATGGTAGAGAAATGAACATTCAATACACGAGCAACAGCTCTGGTTGACATTCCTGCTGTCAGCATGCCAATTGCACGCTCCCTCAAATCTTGCGACATCTGTGGCATTGTGCTGTGTGATAAAACTGCACCTTTCAGAGTGGCCTTTTATTGTGGACAGTCTAAGGCACACCTGTGCACTAATCATGGTGTCTAATTAGCATCTTGATATGGCACACCTGTGAGGTGGGATGGATTATCTCAGCAAAGGAGAAGTGCTCACTATCATAGATTTAGACTGGTTTGTGAACAATATTTGAGGGAAATGGTGATATTGTGTATGTGGAAAAAGTTTTAGATCTTTGAGTTCATCTCATACAAAATGGGAGCAAAACCAAAAGTGTTGCGTTTATATTTGGATTTGCAAATCATTGTATTCTGTTTTTATTTAAATTTACACAAAGTCCCAACTTCGGTGGCCAAGTGGTTAATGCGCTTGGTTTCAGTTCGGAAGGTTCTGGGTTCAAATCCCACCCCTGCCACATTTCTCCATGTAATGTGGAGTTGCGTCAGGAAGGGCATCCAGCATAAAACCTGTGCCAAATCAACATGCAGATCCACCTTGGATTTGCTGTGGCGTCCCCGAGTGCAAACAAGGGAGCAGCCGAAGGGACTTACTTTTACAAAGTCCCAACTTCATTGGAATTTGGGTTGTATTAGATGAACATTTTGTCACAGTCATCACGTTAGTATTTTGTTCTGTCTGATCTAAGAACCTGAGATACCATATGACAGGGATAGCGTGTATCTTGAAAAAAACAAAAAAACAAAAAACAAAACAAAAATGTTTGGTGCATGCCAGACATGCCGTCATTTATTGGACCTGCAAAAACACAGCCTCATTCTGTTACTGAGCACAGTGCCAGGAAACCAACATGACGTCTTAATTATTCAGGATGTGTTGATTTGATCTCAAAGATCAGTATCAGGACACTCAGCAGATAGTAGAGGTCTGCATTGGTATTTGGCACAAATTATATCCCTGTTGCCCTCCCTGGCGCAGCTCCAGTTCATTACAGAGAAACGTGTGCAGGTTCTGGTGTTCCAAAGCACTCTCCCAGTGAAGTACTAGTCAGAACCAAATCTGCTTAACTTCTGAGATCTGATGGGATCAGATGTGTGCAGAGGAGCATGGCTGTACCCATTTATCCTCATATATGACCTTTCAGTTTGGAGACTTGCAAGAGGATAGCATGTATTGTTTTAGAATAATCATGTTAACAAACTGCAGGGGATGGACACATTTATCTATTTACTGATCCACTGTATTTCACAGCCTGCGTGCCTCAGCTTTTGTCAGAGCCTATGAAAATCCCTAATTTGATCCTGCATCTTGCTAAATAAGATGAATAAACTTTTCTTCTGACCAAATCTCAAAGTGACTGACACAGTTTAATCGGAATCAGTCTGTTCATTTTTTTTTTTTTTTGTTAAAACTGACACATTTCATGGATTGCTTCTACTCACTTGAGTGCCACTCAAACATGAACATTTTTGTTTTTCTTGACTCCATTACAATTCTGTAAACTTTTGCCTCCTGTCCTTCATTGCTTGCATGGCAGATAATGGGGATACTATGTGGAAATGGCTGTCTGTGGTGTCAAACCAGTCAACAGTCACTCCGTCTGTCTCTGTCACAATGTGGCCATGTGTCTGCCATATCGCATGTCTCATATTCTTTAGCTTGTTCTTTCACAGCTCCGTTACCATGACTGCAGGATGGCAGGACTGTGAACTGTGAGCTGAACTGAAAATGTGACATTCAGAGAACAGATTTCTGCTTCCAGAGAAGCACTTGGTCAACAGTCGGTGAACACAAGTGGCCCGGAGTGACACATTTGTTCAGAACTTAGAGATTCACAGCTAATAAACAGTGCCGCCCATGTGGCTCCAACACTTTAAACACATGTACCTTCTCCTGTAGCCACTGTTGATTGGTCATATCAGTCTTTTTCAAATGGCAGATGGATCCAGGAGCATAAGGTTATCAGCTCAACAAGGTGCACCTGTGCCTGTTTAACATCTACTTATTGTGGTATATGTTTCATTGAATCAAGCTCCTGCTGTCTTAAAAATAGGGCATCTGCATGTACCTGCATGGTGGATTGTGGCCAGAGAAATGCGTCACATGGCCAAAATATAGCTGACGTTGGCTCACAATGCAAGTGATACTCCTCATCTTAGTCTCCACAAGTAACCATTTGTTTGACATAAAGGCATTCCAGCGGTAATCAAGGATCATCTGAAGAAACCCAGTCCCAAATGCAGGTAGCTGTATCACAGCATTGTCCATGAAATCACATTCAGTAAACCTTTCCAACAAAGACACAGAAGTCATTGGTTTCCACAAACCTGTCCAACACCCAGTCCATGCAAACATTGAACATTGTCAGGATACTATCTCAGTGGGCTGCGACAGCCTGTGAATGGCAAATGCGAGGGAAATCATTTGATTTCACATGATGTTCACTGGGTTGCACTCTTCAGGTGGCACTCTTCCCTCGCTTCACCGGCATCGTGCCTGGATTTTGAATTTTTCAAAGTTGGCGAGGAGGCAAGGCTTCACCCACGAGCGCCGTTGCGGGTGTTTTCTGAATTTCTGAATGTACTCGCTGTAACTCCTAACATGAGAGATTCATGAGAGCACTGTGTGGAGGAGTGGTCATGGTGGGGGAAGGGGGAGCACATGAACGAGCTGCAGGGGAGCAAAACCACAATCGTGGAGATGATCAGAGAAGAACAGCTGCATCTGGAAGTGGCTGAGCTGCTGCCAAACTGGCCATTGCAGTGGACATCAGGACTTCCGGACTTATGCGTTTAATGTTTTTTGTTTGTTTTTTTTATTGAGGCAGAACTGTGTTGCTTTTAATATTTTTTATCTGGAGTGTTTTCTCTCCCCTCTCTCTCTTTCTCTGTCTCTGCTCCCGTTCTCAACCCTCTCCCACTCTCTCTTTTTGTCTCTCTCTCCCTCTCTTTTTGTCTTTCTCTCTCGCTCTCCAGCTTTCTCTTTCTGTCTCTCTCTCTCTCTCTCTGTCTCCCTCCTTCTCTGTCTCTCTCTCTGAGGAGTGCGATGGGAGTTCTTTGACATGCTGGTTGTGAGCACACACAATCAGAGGAAATAAGATGACATGGTTTCATTAACTCCCCCTCTAGCTGCCACCTTATCGTGGTGGGGGAGTTTGCGTACCCGGATGATCCTAGGAGCTATGTTGTTGGGGGCTTTGTGCCCCTTGTAGGGTCTCCCAAGGCAAACAGGTCCTAGGTGACGGGTCAGACTAAGGGCAGTTCAGAACCTCCATGACCAGTAAAAAATCAAGGACCGAGACGTCGCCCAGTATGGTGGAGCTGGGGCCCCACCCTGGAGCCAGGCCTGGGGTTGGGGCTTGCGAGCGAGCGCCTGGTGGTCAGGCCTTAGCCCATGGGGGTGGCCGGGCTCAGCCCGAAAGAGCGACCCACCCTCCTGTGGGTTCACCACCTGCAGAGGGGGCCATGGGGGTCGGGTGCAGAGAGGACTGGGTGGCGGTCGAGGGCGGGTGGCCCGACCGCCCGGTCCATGCTCACAGCCCCTGCCTGTTTTGATGTGGGGGGGCTGGACGCTTCATTTTTCTGGCGTTGCACACGGGGAGAGGTGGAGAGCTGGGGTCGCATTGCTTATTGCTCCCCAGCTCAGTTGCCATGTGTTGGAGTTCACTCCAGTGAACGAGAGGGTCACGTCCCTACGCCTTCGGGTCGGGGACAGGTGTCTCACCATTGTCTCAGCCCACGGGCCGAGCAGCAGTGCAGAGTACCTGACCTTCTAGGAGTCCCTGGGAGGGCTACTAGATAGCGCTCCGACTGGGGACTCCATTGTTCTCCTTGGTGATTTCAACGCCCACGTAGGCAGCGACAGTGAGACCTGGATGGGGGTGATCGGGAAGCACGGCCTCCCCGATCTGAACCCGAGTGGTGTTCAGTTGTTGGACTTCTGTGCTAGTCACAGTTTGTCCATCACGAACACCATGTTTGAGCACAAGGGTGTCCATAAGTGCACGTGGCACCAGGACACCCTGAGCCGGAGGTCAATGATCGACTTTGTAGTCGTATCATCTGACCTTCGGCTGCGTGTCTCGGACACTCGAGTGAACAGAGGGACAGAGCTGTCAACCAATCACCACCTGGTGGTGAGTTGGATCCGCTGGGAGGGGAGGAAGCCGGTCAGACCTGGCAGGCCCAAACGTATCGTGAGGGTCTGCTGGGAACGACTGGCAGAACCCTCTGTCAGCGAGGTCTTCAACTCCCACCTCCGGGAGAGCTTCTCCCAGATCCCGGGGGAGGTTGGAGACATGGAGTCCAAGTGGACCATGTTCTCCACCTCCATTGTCGATGCGGCTGCTCGTAGCGGTGGTCACAAGGTCTCTGGTGCCTGTCACGGCGGCAATCCCCAAACCCGGTGGTGGACGCTGGAAGTAAGGGATGCCGTCAAGCTGAAGAAGGAGTCCTACTTATCTTTGTTGGTAGGTGGGACCCCAGAGGCAGCTGACAGGTACCGGCAGGCCAAGCGTGCCACAGCCTGTGCAGTCACAGAGGCAAAAATTCGGCTCTGGGAGGAGTTCGGGGAGGCCATGGAGGAGGACTATCGGTTGGCACGAAGAGGTTCTGGCAAGCCCTCCGAAGCCTCAGGAGGCAGAAGCAGCTCCCAATTCATAGCCTGGCTGGTTATTGGACTATAGACTCTTTGGTTTAGAACATGTGCAACATGTGAGGGTTTGGTTGATAAGGTTACACCTTTCCCATTGAAGCACCTTGGGGTGACTTATGTTGTGATTTGGTGCGATATAAATAAATGAATTGAATTGTTGTCCTGTAGTACCCCTGGCTAAAGGTGTAAGAGTCGTACTTGCATGTGCACACTGTAACATTGGACCTTGTCTGTGTGTGACGGTAGCCCTCTTTCTGTGATGAAGTATTGAGGTTTTAGCGCAATCTGGTCGGCTTTATTTACACATTAAATACTAAGGCGTGTACTCCTTTCACTCTTTTCAGGAGTAACAAGCTTTTCATGGCACTAATTGGAGTGTGCAAGCCATCACAGCTGAAGTGCTCCCAGAGGGCCTCTTGTTCTTCCATTCTCTTCCTTGCCCCTCCTCCAGCATCCAGAGTTTTATTATCATTTTCTGTATCGAGTAAACAACCTGTTAGTGTAAATTAGTGTCCAGTGATTGATGAAGCGACACATCTGAACCCTTCATGCCTTCTTTGCCTCTCCTTTCCCTTCCCTCTTTCTGTCACTTTCTTTTCAGCCCTTGAGCTTTTGTCTCTTTTGTGCCCCCACCGTCTGTTCTGCCTTGTTTGGCACACAGCCTTTACAAAGATAGTGATGGTGGTGCTGGTGTGTAGATGTAGGGGGTCTAAAATGAAGACTAAAATGGACCCCAAAAAAAAGGCCTGGTGTAACCTTGAGGTTGAAATTAATAATGGTAAAACTGATTACTGCCCCGCTCCTTTTGCCCACCTGACCTAGTTTTCATAATGGAGAACGATAGCTCCCAGACAATGTGTGTCTAAGTATACATTATTGTGTGTTTGTGTTAATTCACACAAGGGGAAGAGGTGGCAGAACGGTTCTGGAGTAATAGGGATAGATGTAGGACAGGACCTACATGCAGGAAATACAGAGGCCGTCAGGTACAGTGACATGTGGTGCTGTTACAGGTAAAACAGATGGCCCTGCTGGCACACATGCTTCTCTCCCT
Source organism: Thalassophryne amazonica (assembly GCF_902500255.1). Lineage (NCBI taxonomy): Eukaryota > Metazoa > Chordata > Actinopteri > Batrachoidiformes > Batrachoididae > Thalassophryne > Thalassophryne amazonica. The sequence continues at coordinate 53,558,475 of NC_047110.1, forward strand.
CTTTCTCTGTCTCTCAATTCTTCAATCCAATTTCTATTTCAGTGGAGCATCAGTGACATGGGAAGCATACATTTACATTATCAAAACAAGTGTTACATTGAGCAAAAAATAATAATTAAGAAGATGTCCTCGTCCTAGTATTAAGGAGAGCATGTTGAAGTCGTTTTTACATTTATGGTAGGCTATACGTTGCACTTAAGTAGGTTAAGTAATGTTACAAAAGTATGATAATAAAAAAAATACAGATTTAAAGAGGAACTGGCTTACAAACAATTCTTATTTTATCTGATAAAACATACTAAAACTAGAAGCACTCGGAGAGCGCAAACCTGCATCAAGGCCATAGGGTCACTGATGTCACATGGAATACTCTTTGGCAAAGAGACTTATTCCACGTTGTTTCACACATCTACCATCATGTTTCAGATTCAGTGGTTAACCCTCTGGGGTCCAAGGGCATTTTTTGGACAGTTCACTTGTCTGGCGTAAATGTTTTATTATTGTTGTTAACAGCTCTCCCTGCATCCCACAATCAAGTTTTATGTCTCTTTTTTCAGGACAACCTGTACTTTCAAAATATATATGCTATAGTTGTGTTTTATAAGTGTAATAAAGGTTTACAATCAGAAATAAGAAAGGAAAAAGTAAAGCAGAAAATAATTTTCCACACACATTTATTCAAGACACACATAAAATTATAATAAATTAGTAACACATCACTCCTAAAAACAATCTTTGGTGTGTCACATGAATTGAATCTGCCCTACGATTGGATTTTTGAAAACCATGTCACAGTGAACCAATTCCGATTGGACACACGCATTGCTCATGTCATCACACAGCTTCTATGAGGAGTACAAAGATGGTGGATGGTGGCTCGAAAGTCCGCGGTATAATAAGGTTTACAATCAGAAATAAGAAAGGAAAAAGTTAAGCGGAAAATAATTTTGCACACACATTTATTCAAAACACACAGCAAACTACATGCTGTGTGTTTGCTGGAAACACATGGACCCCAGGAAGAGTAGCTGATGCAGTTATACTGCAGATGCTAATGGGGATCCAAATAAATAAATAAATAAATAAAACACATGATGCTGTCATGATTTAAAATCCTGCAGGGCATCAAGGTCCCCCTGCTCAAGCCAGTACATGTCCAGGCCCATTTGAAGTTCACCAGTGACCATCTGGATGATCCAGAGGAGGCATAGGAGAAGGTCATGTGGTCAGATGAGACCAGAATAGAGCTTTTTGGAATCAACTCCACTTACCATGTTTAGAGGATGAGAAGAACCCCAAGAAAACCATCCCAACTGTGAAGCATGGGGGTGGAAACATCATACTCTGGGGGTGCTGTTTTGCAAAGGGGACAGGACGACTGCACCGTATTGAAGGGAGGATGGATGGCATCATGTATTGCGAGATTTTGGCAAACAACCTCCTTCCCTCAGTTGAAGATGGGTCATGGCTGGGTCTTCCAGCATGACAATGACCCCAAACACACAGCCAGGGCCATTAAGGAGGGGCTCCGTAAGAAGCATTTCAAGGTTCTGGAGTGGCCTGGCCAGTCTCCAGACCTGAACTCAATAGAAAATCTTTGGTGGGAGCTGAAACTCCAAACCTGAAAGATTTGGGGAAGATCTGTATGGAGGAGTGGATCAAAATCCCTGTTGCAGTGTGTGAAAACTTGGTCAAGAACTACAGGAAATGTTTGATCTCTGTAATGGCAGACAAATGTTTCTGTACCAATTGTTAAGCTCTGTTTTTCTAGGGGATCAAATACTTATTTCATGCAATAAAATGCAAATTCATTATTTCAAAATCATACAATGTGATTTTCTGGATTTTTTTTTTTTAGATTCTCTCTCTCACAGTTGAAGTGTACCTATGATAAAAATTACAGACCTCTCCATTCTTTGTAGGTGGGAAAACCTGCAAAACTGACAGGGGTCAAATACTTATTTTCCCCACTGTACAATACAAAGCATCCCCTTTTGACATATAATCATGTATGTAAATACAGCTGCATGTAATATGCAGTCACAATTGTTTGAAAACAAATATTGCCATGATGTGTCATGGCACATACACCAATAATGTCATTGCCATTATGATGTATTTATCCTTTGCATAAAGTGATATTATATATACTAGTACATTTATATCACCAGTTTAATCCTAATCTCCAATAATTCTAACATTTCCACACACACATTTTGCATTCCATCACACATGTCGATTCTATCTATATCATCACCAATCACTGTCAACACCATCAGACCGGTGCTGCTGCGGGGGAAGCGGTAGGACTCAGGAGTGGATGGACATCTCACCGCCTGGACCATCGACTACCTCACTGACCGCCCGCAGTACGTGCAGCTGCGTGGCTGTCAGTCTGAAGTGGTAAGGTGCAGCACCGGGGCCCCCAGGGCACCATCCTCTCGCCTTTTCTCTTCACCCATTACACCTCAGACTTCACCTACAACACAGACAGCTGCCACCTCCAGACGTTCTCTGATGACTTGACCATTGTGGGTCGTGTGTCTGAGGGGAACGAGCTGGAGTACCAGTCGGTCATCACAGACTTTGTGGACTGGTGTGAGCGCAGCCACTTGTGTCTCAACACCAGTAAGATGACGGAGATGATGATCGACTTCAGGAGGAAACCACCACCTCACCCACCGGTAAACATCCAGGGGAGGACATAGAGACTGTGACAGTTTGTAGGAGCAGTTGGAGGAGGTGGCTGAGAGGAGGGTGTTAGCCAAGTTCAAATCCATCATGGACAACTCCTCTCACCCTCTGCACTGGACTGCAGTGGAGCTGAGCAGCTCCTTCAGTGACAGACTGAGGCACCCTCAGTGCAAGAAGGAATGATACCACAGGTCGTTCCTCCCTGCTGCTGTCAGACTGTACAATAACACTGTGAAATAACCACATGCAATAATATGTACACAAATCACGTGCATTATTAATATGTCCACAAATCATGTGCAATAACAACTTGTTTACAAATTCCAGCACAAGTGTCACCTTATCACATCTAAACTCCACTTCACATATTGTAAATAAGATGCTCCTATTTTTTAATTCCAATCCTGTTTATATATGCATATATACTTATATACTGTATATGTATATACAATATATATATTTTATTTCTACCCCATTTTCTTATTTTATTGTATTGTTGCAAGTATTATTATTATTGATTATCTTTGCACACGCTGTTTGATGCACATTTTCTTCTACTCGCACTCGTGTGTTTTTTAAGAGCTGACATAACGTGAATTTCTTCACTGTGAGATCAATAAAGTCTTATCTTGTCTTTATCATTATCATCATCATCACCCTCAAGGTCATGCTCATCTCTGGTTTGGGTGTCACATACAACTTTGTAGCACTTGCACAGGTTGGTGCACGGCAGGACATTTTTAAAGCAACTACATCTGGCTCCACTGCAGTCTGATTTACATCCACATTTGGTGAGCTTGACAACTTGGTGCAGTTGAATTAAGACATCTGACAGAAATGTACATGTCATCCTTTACTTCCTACCCATTTTGTTCAAAATTTAATAAGGGTTTTATTCAGGAGTTTTCTGAGTTTCTGGCAGATTTTATCCCAAAATATGACAAATGTTTGGTCTGTGGTGATTTTAATATTCATATCTGTTGTCCTTCTAATCAGCTGGCTGATGATTTTAAAAGCCTCCTGAACTCTTTTGGTCTAACACAAGTTGTGGATGGACCAACACATAATCTTGGACACACCTTGGACCTGGTTATTTCTTTTGGGCTCTCAGTTTCACTTAAGGACATATCAGACATTGCTATTTCAGATCACTTTCCTGTTATTTTTGAATTTATTGCTCCTCCATCTGCTAGTAAGCCACTTGTTCCTGTCTCTCGCCGCCGTTTGGTCACCTCCTCGACAGCGGGGGACTTTGCTGCTGCCTTCATGGACTCTCAGTTTTATGCCATGAATGGACTGGTTTCTCCATTACTCCCAGATAACATCCTCTCTTCTTTCCACTCTACATGCACAGTCATTTTGGACTCTGTTGCACCGATGCGCTGCAAATCCAGGAAATCAAAATCCGACCCCTGGTTAAATGCCACGACCCGTGCCCTCAGGCAACGCTGCAGACGGGCGGAGAGAAAATGGAAAAAGGACAAACTGCAGGTGTCTGGGTTTTCTGAGGGACAGTCTAACTGACTATCAGAAGGCTGTGAAGGAGGCAAAAGCACAATATCTGTCTCATATTATTTTGAGCAGTTGTCATCGTCCCAGTGTGTTATTTCAGACTATAAACTCAGTTGTAAATCCACACACCTCTGTTTTGTTGGACGCTACAACCACCACCTGTGAGGAGTTTCTTCAGTTTTTTTTATTGATAAGGTTTCATCAGTCAGACAGAACGCTGATCAGAACTGTAATGTTGAGTTGTCTGCTCCTCGTGCACATTCTGCTGTGCTCGAACAGTTTGAGCCCATTTCTTTTGCATCTCTTGCTGATGTTGTAAAACACATAAAATCTACAAGTTGTCCTTTTGATGTTGTTCCAGCTAAGGTGCTGAAGGAGGCTTTTAATACTGTTGGGGCGGGTCTCCTAACTTTTATCAATGCTTGTCTTAGATCAGGGTCTGTTCCAGCTGCTTTTAAACATGCTGTGGTTCGACCTCTTCTTAAAAAACCTCACCTGGACTCATCAGTTTTATCCAATTTTAGACCTGTCTCTCATCTGCCATTTCTGTCTAAGGTTTTAGAAAAGGTTGTCTTTTTACAGTTACAATCATTTTTAGAAGACAATCTCATCCTTGAAAAATTCCAGTCTGGGTTTAGATCGCACACAGCACTGAGTCAGCACTTTTAAAAGTTCATAATGATATTACTCTGTCGGTGGATGCAGGGAATCCTGCTGTGCTGGTTCTGTTGGACCTCACAGCAGCCTTTGATACTGTGGATCACACAGTACTTGTTTCCCGGTTGAAACATTTTATTGACATTCATGGTATTGCACTTGAGTGGTTTAGATCATATTTGGCTGAAAGGAGCTTTTCTGTCATGATTGGGGACCTTTCCTCATCAACTGCTCCTCTGTGCTGTGGAGTGCCGCAGGGATCTGTCCTTGGGCCGATTCTATTTTCTTTGTACATTCTGCCATTGGGGTCAATTATAACCCAGCACAATTTGTCCTTTCATTGTTATGCAGATGATCTGCAAATCTATCTGCCTGTGAGGACTAATGGGAGTGATGCTTTGTCATCATTATTTAATTGTATTCGTGATGTAAAGCAGTGGCTGTCCCGAAACTTCCTTTACCTGAATGATGGTAAAACTGAGATCATGGTGTTTGAGCGCACTGGCATACCAAATGTGGTAACACCAAATTTTGGTGCTTTGGCTAACTATGTAAAACCAGCTGTCAAGAATTTGGGAGTGATATTTGAGGTTTGAGGTTTGATCAACAGATAAATTCTGTTGTCAAAGCTAGTTTTTTCCAACTTCGCCTCTTGGCTAAAATAAAGCACTTTCTCAGTAGACGTGATCTTGAGACGGCCATTCATGCTTTCATCAGCTCCAGACTTGATTATTGTAATGCACTTTATGCGGGCATTAATCAGTCGTCTCTTGCGCGTCTCCAGTTGATGCAGAATGCTGCTGCTCGTCTTTTGACAAACACTTCTAGACGTGAGCATATTGCGCCCATCCTATACTTACTCCACTGGCTTCCAGTTCGTTTTAGAATTGATTTTAAAATTTTAATGTTTGTTTTTAAAGCTATTTATGGCCTTGCACCTCCCTACTTGTCTGAAATTTTAACTTTGCGCACCTACAGTAGGACGTTAAGGGCGTCTGGCCAGCTTTACTTAGATGTTCCAAGGTCAAGATATAAATGCTGGGGTGATCATGCTTTCGCGGTAGCTGGCCCCAGACTGTGGAATGAGCTACCTCTTGAGTTACGTACTATTCCTGACCTAGCACTTTTTAAATCTAAGTTAAAGACTTATTTATTTAAACTGGCTTTTAACACTTAGTGGGGAGGTGACATGTTCTGTTATTTTTATGTTCTTTTTTTTATGTGTTGTTTTAAAATTTTATTTTATATGTGTTTTATTTTGTAAATTTGTGTTTTTAATGTTAAGCACTTTGGACACCAGTCGGTGCTGTAAAGCGCTTTATAAATAAATGTTGATTGATTGATTGATTGAACTGGTGGGAGGTTTCGGCACCTGTTAGGGTAGGTCTTGTCTCTCATTGCCATGTAGATGGCCTTCATTAGGTGTGGAAAAAAGGCAGCTCGGGTAGGTGGTAGCACCTCTCCTTCAAGATTTTTGACCTGAAGAGTTCTCACTGCAAAGCTGAAATTGTTGTTAGGCCAGTCGAGGAGTACACTTAGCATAGAAATGCTTCCAATTCTTTCACCTGAGGTGGCAGATAATCATTCTGTTGTTGTGGTATTTGATCAACGTCAAGGCCCTGGAAGCATTTGATGGCTGGATCATCACTGGGAAACTTCATGTAGGCTTCCACCCATCTTTTTCTTGGTTATCCCTACAAATTTGCCTCTCCAGTCAGCTCCACAGAAATGACAGAAGCCAATGAGGCCCTTGAACTTGTCATTTCCAGTCATACCGACTTGCCTTGCTACATTGATTTCCCTGTATTTGGCACCTTTGCCAGTCAGGAACTTCAACATTTATTTGGAAGCCTGCCATGTGCTGCCAGGTTCCCTAGTAGTGTGAGAACATCCACGTCTGGAGACCACACACATATTACTTTGACTTGGTCATTCAGACAGTCCAATACCTGGTTGGGTATTAAGGTGTCAGCCTCTTCATGACAATGTTTAGCTTCAAATTCATGGCTCTTGATTGTAATACCATACACCACCACAGTGTTAAAGGATGCAAAATCTTCCAGCAGACTTCAGCGAGCATTGTGGTCAGTTGTGCTTTTGTGGCTGAGGATGACAGTAGATCCTTCATACTCTACTGATGCTGCCCCTCTTTGTCCTTTGCTCAAGGTATCTGTCAAAAACCACTTGGTATTCATTGTAGCCTTGCATCAGTCTTCTGATTTGGTGGATGAAGGCATGAATCAAGTCTGCAAGGGTCTTCATACTTTCTGTTTTCTTAAGACAGCCATGGCATCTATAACCAATACATTCATTTAAAACTGATAACATGAAAGAAATTTTGAAGACTTGTATGCAAGGTATTGTTAAATCTTGTATACATTAATTGTATGCACGGTATATGAAGAAATTACTTTCAGCCATGTGGAAATTATATACAACCCCAATTCCAATGAAGTTGGGATGTTGTGTAAAATGTAAATAAAAACAGAATACAATGATTTGCAAATCCTCTTCAACCTATATTCAAATGAATACACCACAAAGACAAGATATTTAATGTTCAAACCGATAAAAAAAAAAGTTCAGATGCAAAACCCACTAAGTGTTTTTTTTTTTAATGGAGAAAAATGCAGTTGAAAAAAAGATTTAAAGGAAACCATATTCGGAAATGCACAGACATTCATCCATAAAATGAAAACAGTTTCTACAAATTCTTTTATATTTTGCACACTGATGGTCCCCTTGACAGCCAAGTACATGTTGGCCTCAACTAAAGATTTGTGGTTTTGGAGAGACTGGGTTTTGCATCTGAACTCTTCATTTGCTCATTTTGAAATGGATGCCTGCAACACGGTTCAAAAAACCTGGGACAGGGGCAACAACGCTCAAAGAACACCTGTTTGGAGCATTCCACAGGTGAACAGGTTAATTGGAAAGAAGTGAGTATCATGATTGAGTATAAAAGGATCATCCTCAAAAACCTCAGCCATTCACAAGCACATATGGGGTGGCGATCACCACTTTGTGAACAACTGCATGAAAAAATAGTCCAACAGTTTAAGAAAATTGTTTCTCAACATTCAACTGCAAAGAATTTAGGGATTCGATCATCTACAGTCCATAATATAATCAGAAGATTCAGAGAATCTGGAGAACCTTCTACACGCAAGCGGTAAGGCCGAAAACCAACACTGAATGCCCGTGACCTTCGATCCCTCAGGTGGCACTGCATTAAAAACCGACATCATTGTGTAAAGGATCTTATTGCATGGGCTGAGGAACACTTCAGAAAACCATTGTCAGTTAACACAGTTTGTCGCTACATCTACAAGTGCAACTTAAAACTCTACCATGCAAAGTGAAAGCCATACATCAACAACATCCAGAAACGCCACCGCCTTCTCTGGGCCCGAGCTCATTTGAAATGGACAGGCACAAAGTGGAAAAGTGTGCTGTGGTCTGATGAGTCCACATTTCAAATTGTTTTTGGAAATCATGGACGTCGTGTCCTCCGGACAAAAGAAGAAAAATACCATCCTGATTGTTAGCAGCGCAAAGTTCAAGAGCCAGCATCTGTGATGGTATGGGGTGTGTGTTAGTGCCCATGGCATGGGTAACTTAGACATCTGTGATGGCACCATCAATGCTGAAAGGTACATCCAGGTTTTGGAGCAACACATGCTGCTATCCAAGCAATGTCTTTTTCAGGGACATCCCTGCTTATTTCAGTAAGACAAGGCCAAGCCACATTCTACACATGGCTTCGTAGTCAGAGTGCGGGTACTATACTGGCCTGCCTGCAATCCAGACCTGTCACCCATTGAAAATGTGTGGCACATTATGAAGTGCAAAATACGACAATGGAGACCCTGGACTGTTGAACAACTGAAGTCATACATCAAGCAAGAATGGGAAAGAATTCCACCTACAAAGTTAGTGTCATCAGTTCCTAAATGCTTATTGAGTGTTGTTAGAAGGAAAGGTGATGTAACACAGTGGTAAACATACCACTGTCCCAGCTTTTTTGAAATCTGTTGCAGGCATCCATTTCAAAATGAGCAAATATTTGCACAAAAACAAAAAAGTCTATCAGTTTGAATATTAAATATCTTGTCTTTGTGGTGTATTCAATTGAAGATAGGTTGAAGAGGATTTGCAAATCATTGTATTGTTTTTATTTACATTTTACACAATGTCCCAACTTCATCGGAAATGGGGTTGTAATAGCTAATAATTTGTTAATATATAAATTAAAATCATTAGAGATGAAACTGAACTTCACTATAGGTTACTGAGTGTAGTCAAAATTTGTAGACAAATATATATCCATCAAAGCACTCATTAATTGAAAACCATGTAAAATTTCTTTTTTTTTTTTTTTGGTGGCCATATTGGGTTTTCATAATGGCTGCCTCTCCATTATCACTTCAAGATATACAAAGACATTTCTCATAATCAAAAACATAGGTTTGGACAAAACGTTTATGATTGTATGTAGGGATGGGTATTGATAAGATTTTATCGATATCGATGCCATTATCGATTCTGCTTATCGATCCGATTCCTTATCCCGATTCCCTTATCGATACCTCGTGAATTTTGTACTAAAAGTAGGCTTTACAGCTTTTCTATGTATTTCATTGAGTCTTAAAGTAAATAAATATGAAATTGGTCACTATACCCTTGATCTTTGGACATAAATAAAAATAAACAAAATGGTATTTTGCTTTGAAGTTATTAATTCAGACTGGATTCTATCATTCTAACTTCACTCGTCAGAGAGCCGCGCAACGTTTGGAGCTGTGTGAACAGAATGGAGGACGATTGTCGTTTCTTTCTCGCAACAAGACAGGAGTCCCAGTTAGTAACTTTAATCCGCACAAAAGTGAATCACAATTGACATATTCAGGGATGAAAGTGACGAAAAACAAAAAAAGCTGAAACCCAAAATTACCCCCCAACACCACCCTCACGAAAATGTTTCAATTCTAGAAGCTCTGAAATGCAATCTGGGACTATTCCAGACAATAAACTGGAGTGAGTGCAGCATCCATTTAGGTGAGAAAAAAAACAACTTTCCTTATTCACATTCATTCCAGTAGTAGGAATGAATGTAGGATGCAGCAGTTTTCTAGCTTGGTAGATAGTTCTGGAGGAAATTACTGAAGAAATTAACAAATTGAAAATATGGTTTGACCGAAACAAACTGTCATTAAACTTAAATAAGACAGGGATGAAATAGAGGTGTAAGAGTCACTAGGTGTTCACAGGAAACACTTATTTATTTCTGTATTTATTTATTTCTGTATGTATGTTCATTGTTAGTTGCTTTTATATTTTCTGTTGTGTTTCTATTCAGGTTCTTTTTGTCTCTTTCTCTAAAATTGTATATAATAATCATTACATTATTAATATATAAACAAAAATAAATTTAAGAAATATTACAATTTGAAAACAAATGCACCCGAACGTGATGACAGCTGCAACTGCTTAATGCTAACTTTTAACATTGAAAATGCCATAGACATGCTAATGTGTTAGCATTGCTCCCATTTTTAAGTTATAAAATACATCTGTCAACTGTTTCAGAAGACCATAACAGATCGGTTTAATATAGAAAAGGTAAATAATACTCACAGACGTATGCTCTTTAGGGTTTTAGCGAGCGAAAGGAAGAAAGAATAAATGAAGCAATAGATCGAAGCATTGCTTCAATCTGCAAACCACTGCTTCGATTGGTTCAAGGTTCAAAGCAAAGCCACGCTGCAGAAAAGTTGATTACGAACCCGCTGCAGGGTCTGTAATCAGTGTAGAGAAATTATCATTTTCCTGACAAACACCCCCCAAAACAACGGCCACTCTGAAGGACCGATAACAGAATCGTTAAGCACAAAACTTATTGATGTCGGTGGATCGAATCATTTCTTAACGATACCCGAAAGGAACCGGTTCTCGATACCCATCCCTAGTTGTATGTAACTTACTAGGGTCATTATGTGGAACCTGCAGGTGGCCATTTTGAAAATGGTGTCATTAAACTAGGTTGAGAGGTGGGAAAAAATGAACCCCAATATTTTAGTCTTATTTGACTCCTAAACAAGCAAAATAAATAAATAAATAAAATAAATAAATAAAATCAATTTTGGCAAGAACTTTTAATTTTAGGCATATTTCTGACATACCGCACTAGACTAAAACACTATCAATCAATCAATCATCAATCAACATTTATTTATAAAACGCTTTACAGCACCGACTGGTGTCCAAAGTGCTTAACATTAAAAACACAAATTTACAAAAAATAAAACACATATAAAATAAAATTTTAAAACAAATAAAAAAGAACATAAAAATAACAGAACATGTCACCTCCCCACTAAGTGTTAAAAGCCAGTTTAAATAAATAAGTCTTTAACTTAGATTTAAAAAGTGCTAGGTCAGGAATAGTACGTAACTCAAGAGGTAGCTCATTCCACAGTCTCGGGCCAGCTACCGCGAAAGCATGATCACCCCAGCGTTCAAAAACACTAACACCTCAATTCCACAGGAAACCATTCTATTACGATCTCCGATGAATCAGAAAAAGTGCAAAACCAGAATGAAATGGCTTATTCCGTCATGCCTCCTATCAGGCTGACTTCAGACTTTCACAGAGAACTGTGAGCAAAGCTGACTGAACATACATAATTACTGGCAGAATGCACCATAATTACTCACCAGCTTGTTAAAATGGCACATCAGTGGATCAAGAACTAAAATGGCTGAGTTTGTGCATAAAGAGATTGCGTAGCTTTAAGCGCTGGTTTAATTTCATTTAATGCTTACAGCCATTAACACCCACAAAATTTTCCTTTTCATTCTCAATTGCAGTTGTCAGAGTGTTCCATGATAACACACTTTTACAGGAAAATAAGTTGAAGAGTATTTTGTAATCATGTTGATGAGCAAGTGGTTACTGCATGTGCTTCTGAAACAGAAGATTCTCACTTCAAGACCACCCCTTTAAATGGCAATGTGATGTTCTGTTTGGAATAACATCTGGTGTAAAACATGTACCAAATCAACTTGCAGATATCCAACCTAGAAAAAAAATAGTCTGAAAACAGCTCAACCTCTGCTGTGTTTGCAATTGATTTGGGCTTGAATCAGCAGGTCCTGTTCTCCCAATGACGTAGCAACAATATGGCCATGACTAAATGCCCCTTCACACATAGTGCGAAGTTTGGATGAGGTTTGGACAAATATGGCAAACAGTTTGAATTTGCGCACTACGAAACATCGCGCTGACGGGCACGCGTGCACAATCCCAGTGCGAGAGCTCGTGCAGGAACACTGTGAGGTGCACCCCATTGAGCCACTTATGTGGAATAAATAAATAATAATAATAATAAAAAACAGCCAGTACCTGTGGGACCACATCGTGGCGCTTATGTAGACTAAATTTAAAAAAAAAGAAAAAACACACGCCACCCACTGGACGCAAACCTGCACCTTCCAAAAGCTCTGATTACCAGTCAGAGACTTTACCACTGAGGTACAGAGCTGTTCTTTGAAAGCTGTGGGAATCTGTACCACAGCACAGACACCATGTCATGTGGAACAGAGTTTACGTGTGTGAAATGATGGTCAGATCGCCCACTGCGTGTTCTGATCTGATGGTCCATTTCAAACTGGGGGGATTTCAGTGTCTGCTACGTGCACGCGCTCACTTGCTGCAGCTTGTCACCACAGCGATATATGTTTTTATTTATGTCCATGTAAGAACAGCAATCAGACACATGCACCTCACAGTGCACAGTCGTTAGTCCATGTCTGTCCAAACACAGTAGGTGTTGTCCAGCTGGAATGTCCAGATCCACAGATTCTCACAGCTGCTTCTGGTGGAAGCCATGCCTCCTGTGAGTAGAGCGCGCACACCCACGTGTCAGGGTGTGTGTTTGCAAAGTCACACTCATGGGGAACTTAGACAAATTACTCTGTGAGTACAACAGTGGTTGCCTGCAGTCTCTTGTCATCCCAAGAGTTTGACTGGCCACACATTTTCTAAGCGCCTTGCGAGCAGTGTTAGATGTTCGTGTGTGTCACCTGGAATTTGGCCGGCACCTGCTGCGAGAGGGTGTGATGGATTCGCACAGCGCACACTCTGTCATTCAGCCGCTGGTGTGCACAAATAGTTGGAGCAAAAGGTGTACGAGATGTTAGAGGCAGGTACGATTCCACACGTTTTGCAAGAAATTCCTGCTTCGTGTGCACGTCGACCAAACTTCGCACTATGTGTGAAGGGGCTCTAAGGGCTGAGTGCAGGCTTCATACAGCTGTTGTTTATCTTTCACCTGCTCACTGATCGACTTTTATTGTTCAGGATTTTTAAAAATATTAACATTTCATCATTTTAGTGATTATTTGTGCACATTTTTTGGTGTCACCTACTCTTTAAAGCTTAAAGAGTTTTCACAATTGTGAAAACATTCTGGGTTACAGAGTGACAGAGCAGAATGTTGTCAAAGCTGAACATACAGCTTCAGCTTAAGCTCTTTATAAAGTCTAATCAGTCAGTAAATGTAGTTAGATTAATTAAAAGTGCTTAATTAAACCAATGTGCAGGTGGAGGGTGGCTGTGGATGGATTGAGAGGAACAACAGAGAAGGGCTGAGATAACCTTTGACCCCACTTTCCAGTCTCAGCAGACTGGCCCACCTTGCTGACTTCACAGTTGAAGTCAAGAGGATGCACAGTGCTTTTGGAAAGTTACTCATTGCTTTCAGCTGAAGACTGTTTTCTACTTTCTTTCTTGCCAACATTCACATGCTCGAAGTATAATAAACTCACACTAAAACAAACGTGTCATAACACACATGTTCCTTATGTATTCACTGTCCTGCTTTCCACAAAATGTTTTAAAAATATTTGATGTTGTGTTGTCTAAGAGGCCACAGAAGCAGCAGGAGTTTGGTCACAACAGTATGAATGGACCGGTTTGGTTAAGATGTGCTGTCTTTTAAGGTGTGTTAAACTTGGGCCATACTAAAATACGAAATGGACAAAATGGGGCCAAATGGGGACTGATAAACATAAATGGTGGTAAAATGTAACGAAATGGACCAGAGTGAACCAGACTGTAGAGGTGGGCGGATCGAACCTAATATCGATAATATCGATACCAGCACTGGTATTGATATTGAACGATCCTCGTGTAAAAAGATCGATACTCAAGCTTTTCTCTCCTGCATGCACTGACTGCTGCGCACACAGATTCATCAAAGTCTACTTTCTGTAAGAGCAGCGCTGCCCTCTGTCACACAACACAGAGCAGCGCATCCTTGTATTGTGGTTTGTCAGCCCTCTACCTCAGGAGATATTGTTTTAAGTTGTATTGAGTGATATTTTAAAAAAAATGTTGATTGTGATAATAAAGTATTTTGTTGTCACGTACAATGTTTGGCAAAATTCTATCCTAGGTCTTTTGGATCCTTTGGATCTATGAAGCTTAAATATGAAAAAGTATCGGTATCGATATCGGCGATACCAGGGCTGTATTTACTTGGTATTGGATCAATACCAAAATTCCCGGTATCGCCCACCTCTACCAGACTGACTCCAAGTAAGTATGTTTATTTAATGTTTGGCTTTTGTTTTGTTTTTTTGTGAGATGCGCTCAGTACATATAGTAGGGGTAAGTGCGCCATCTGGCGTTCAGTCAGTGGGTCAGTCTGCTCCATTTCATAATATTTTACCCCCATTTTGTTATTATCAGTCCCCATTTAGGCCCATTTCACGAAAAAAGTTAAATAAAAGTACTTAATTGAATCATATTTGGAGTCAGTCTGCTCCATTTCACTACTCTTTACGCCCGTTTTGTTATTATCACTCCCCATTTTGCTCCATTTCACTTAAAAATAATTAAATTAAAGTACTTCATTGAATCATATTTAATCATATTTGGAGTCAGTCTGGGTCAGTCTGCTCCATTTCGTTACATTTTACCCCCAGTTCATTATTATCAGGCTCCATTTCGCTCCATTTCATATTTCAGTATAGCCGGTTAAACTTTGGTGTGTGGATAAATCATTCATCTGTGAAATCAAACAACTCTTTCGCAAGGGTGGAAAAATTGAATAGCTAAAACCAAAAATCACAGGGATAACGTCTGCTCAATGGAGAATGAAGCTATGGAATAGAGTGGGTACAAAGAGAATGCAACACCCATGGTTTACATTAGGGGTGAAACAGTTCAGACTGGATCGTGGTTTTTACATATGGATTGGATAATTTTCCGATTAGGAAAGAAAAAAGTGAGACAAATTAACTCAAAGAACAATGAAAACTTTTGCCCACGGTCCAGATTGAAAAATTTCAAATTTGCCAGTGCTGAAATAATATTTTTTAAACAAAACCCTCAACTGTTATATTAAATTATAACGTGAATGTGAATAAAAATAGCCTTGAATGCCATAAAAAGTAATTTTAAAAACAGGACACAGGGGCAGGAAGTAAATCTGAGTTTAGAACTGCAAATTCTTTTTCAAAAAGATGAAGTCTACATTGTCTGGGAAGAAGGAAATAATAATAATCATAATAATAATCATAACTCTTTTTACATAGCACTTTGAGGGCCTGTGCAGGCACATTATGCTGCAAAAGTCATCCCCCCCACCCCAAGTTCCACCCATGCACAGTTTAGTGAGCTCAGCATGGAGAAAACCACTAATCTAATCTATGGAGAAAACAAGGAAATGCTGTCTGCACATTCCAACCTCAAATCCTGATTTTTTTGCAGTGATTCTTTCTGTGCTTGCATGGAAGATGAGGCCTGTTGAGCCCCAAGCTGCCTGGAATGGATATATGGGCGGCAGAGGCTGTTACCTTTTAAGATGCTTTGTGTATAAGAATACACATCTGCTTTCCCTCCATTCAAACTTTGATTTTGCTACAACTTTGCATTAAGATTTATGCAGTTATTACTTCAAAAAGTATTCACTGTCATGCTTGGCCCTGGCTCAGGGTTTAGGTCCTGATTTTGGCACTATGTCCTTTATGGTTTTATAGTTTTGTTTTCCTTTGTTTATTCTTTCTCTTGTAAATCTCAGTTTGGTTCTTTTTATTGCTTTGCTTTGATTTCTACATAGTAACTGATTCCATTCTTTATCTTATCATTTTGTTTCACATTTATTTACTCTGTAGTTGTTTTTTGTATTTGTTCTGTCATGGTCCTTTAGGTTTCTTTAGTTTTGTTCTGTTTATCACAATTAGTGTATATGTTTGGTCACAGGTTTTTGTTATTATTTATCTTTGATGTTGCTTATCAGTTTACAATCCATTTGCTGTTTGTTGTATTATTCAGTTGTCTCCTGTTTTGCCTTTTGTTCATTCCATAGTTTGTTTTGCCATTTTTATTGGACCAGTTCCATTCCAGTTTTAGTTTTAATCATTAGTTTCCTGGTTTTCCTCTTGTTACGGTAGTTCTTAGGTTTTCCCCTTTTGTATTGCTCACATTATTTTTTGAACATGTCATGTTTCTCACAGTTAGTTTTTTGGTCACTCTCTTCTCTTGTTTTGCACCGCTTTGTTTTGCCCTCTCGCACTCTCTTGCCTTTCTTCTCTCTTCTTTGTTCACTTCACCACACCCCTTTCTAGAACTTTCCACACCTGCTTCACATCAACCTGATTAGTTTGCTCCTCTTTAAAACCCTCACAGTTCCACTGCTCACTGTCCGATTGTTGACTTTGATCACTTTCAAGTCTCTTGTCTTGTCCAGTTTGCGCTCTTGTATTTTTGACCTTGCTTGTGTACTCTGTCCTCTCCCTCACTGTAGCCCTGAACTCTGCCTGTTTTTTGACTCTGCCTTTGCTCTGCATGCTATACTCCTTGACGCCGTTGATATGAACTTTGCTCGTTTCTTGGCCACGACCCTGCCTGTTCCATGTCTGATACCTCTGCCTGTATGTCTGACTTCATGTGTACCAAACCCACTGCCTGGTCATCAGATAAAGCTACTTATCCTCCACAACCAACCATGTCTGCGAGTTTGCATTGGTCTCCTACTGCTTCTTGCATCAAACCATCACCAGCCTTGACATACACAGTGACAATAAATCAGTATTGTACACTATTATGTAAATGTTACAAGTAATCTGTGGTTCATATGCATGTCAGCCTGTTGGAAAACAGTCCATATGAATCACAGCTCAATTATGGTCTGTTACACCACTACCTTATATATTTGAAACCGATCAATACAAATTAATCCTTTGTGATTCATTGATATGTAATGTATGATTCTAGGTGGCCTTGATAAGACATCATTTTTATCCAAATTATACTGAGTTGAATCTTGAATCAAGTCAAGTCAATTTAGTTCTGGGATCAAGCACTGAGACCATTCGCTGGCACCATGTGTCATCACAACCACCCAGGCAGACAACCAGTCCACCCCCCTACCCCCAAAAGTAACAATCTCTCTGTTACAGCCAGGTGAAACATGGGTGTCCCTTTGGGCTTTTTCCAGTTGCTGGGGCCCTAAACACTGAGGCGACTGTGTGTTGGATCGTGTTCAGAGAAATACACCTCATGTCCAATTCCAGACTATACTAACCTCTTTTGGCTTGTTCCTTTTTGCATGAGGTGGCCACAGTGACTCCAATGAAAATTTCTTTCTCACACAACTCCAGGTGTATAATGAGAATTGACACAGGTGGTCTTAAACTGAGACCCTACTGTTTTGCAATCAAATGAACTGCTTGTGCCGTAGGTCTGAGAAAACCATATTCTCATCAGTCTCCATAAAAGCACAGGTGAACACAGAGGGACATCCATGCAGCGGATGAAAGAGTCTGCTCAAGCTGTAGGATTATACTAATAGATATTCAAGAAATGTGTGAGAGTTCACTTTAATTTTATTTAAATGTCACACCTACCATGATGAGAAACACACCGGCTGGTTGCTGGTTTGGGAGCAGCTGCTGCCCAAGCAGGTGAATTACATCACTTCAGCCGAAAGAGAAAAAAAAACAAAAAACATTCATACTAATAAAGTGCAGAGAAATAAGAACTGGGTGGAACGACAGTGTCAGTTTTGTGTTTCTTGCAAATCATAAGTACACGTGCACAGTCTCCAGCATAGCAGCCTGACTCTTTGCTTCTGCTGTGGCTCAGTCAGACTGTTTGGACGTGCACGCTGGTTTGTAAGTATTTATGTCTGTAATCGGCACTTTGGCACACAAACCCTGCAGGCAGCTGAAGAGAAACACAGGAGATGTTCAGCTGCATTCAGAACAAGTTTATTAGTTTCCACTCTGCTGTTGTAATTTATTTAAAATATGATTTTTCTGTGCAATGCACATAAAAAAAAAAGAATTTTTTATTCAAGCAAGTGCGGCAGAGAGAATAATTGCATGGCTTAGTGCATCTCTTCCCCACGTATCAAGAGATGGACATATTTGTACGTATTTATTTCAGCAAGACAGGCGGTGTGTGTGGTTACTGGGTTAACGTTATGTTTGGCCTGAGCACCTTCGTGGTGGGTTAATCAAGAGCAGAGCTTCGGAACAGCTATGAAGGGGGGAAAGTTGGAAAATTCTGTGGAAAAGGAGATTCTGATGGAAAACCAGTGAAAAAAAATAAAAACAAAAGTACGGAACAAGAAAAACAAATCTGAGAGCTGAAGAGAGAGAGAGAGAGCTACAGGGTTGGAAAAAGAGGGAGATGGTTATGTAGATCGAAGTGGGGGGCGTAAGCCGAGAGGCAGTGAAGGCGAGGGAGGTGAAGAGAATGGAAGAGGGAGGGAGAAAGGAGGTGTGATAGTGGGTGGGAGAGGAGGAGACAGTCTGGTGGATGGGCAAAAAGACAAAGGAGAGAGGAGAGTGAAAGGGATCTGTCATAGGGCTGGTTAGGGATGGAGAAACTAACAGATGCGTAAAGATAAGAGAGCCAAGGTCTCAGGAGGGGGATAAGAGTGTAATGTGGAGTAAAGAGAAGGAGAGTCGGGGAAAAGGGGGGAGATAGAGGAAAAGGCACAGTGATAGACTGACAGAAAGGAGGGAGGAGAGAAGAGCTAGATGAGAAGGATAGGAGGGAGGCCGTCTCATAGAGCGGATACACCACGCGTGGAGCTGGTGTTAAAGAGAGAGCGAGAGGGAGGGAGGGAGGGTGGGAGGAGAGAGGGAAACAGAAGGAGGGGTGAGGTATTTAAACGCCGGAGCAGGACAGCACAGACGAAGCTCTGAACTCCCCAAGAGTGAAGGTAGTACAGGGAGAGGAAGCAGGAGAGCAGAGCTCTACAGTTTGCCCCAACGGCCAGACACACACATGCAAACACTGACAGACAGGCACACACTCTCACGCACGCACTTTTGGACTTCCCTCCAACTCGACTAGATCTGTGGACTCCACAAACTCTCCTCTGGAACTCTACCTGTGTCTTCCTTGCTTCCACTCATCACCCTCCTCACCTCTTCACCCCTCCCCGCTCGGCTGCGTGAGGGCAGATGGCCGTGGCATGGGCCTCTCTCAGGGGCGCTTTAGGCTGTGCCCTGCTGGCCCTGGTCTTAGGTAGCAGCAGCGTGGATTCAGCAGCCCCTCCTGCAAGTTTCTACCCCCGTTTCAACCCCTTCTTCTTCCTGTGCACCCACCACGGTGAGCTGGAGGGAGTCGGGGTGGCAGATGGTGGGGAAGAGGTGCTTCTCACCCTCCAAATTACAGGCGGCCCCACCGCTTACATCCCTGGACAGGAGTACCAAGGTGAGCACAGCCCTGACCTCCATGCATGCTGGGAGGTCAACCTTTCGCTTCATTTTTGTTCATTTGTAAATTGCAGTGATCTGTTTCTGAAATTCCAATGCATTTTCTACCATTTTAAAATATTAATTTGTTTGTTTTTAAGGCAAAATTTTACTTTGGGCGGAATTTCAACAATTTCAAACATCTTGTGTTGTCATTAAAATAAAAAAAAGACTTGCCTGGTGATGCTTGCTTTACGAGTAATTGAATTTACTTGCAGGCACATGCACAACAATGGAACTGCTAAGTTGTGTGTGGAATGTGCATGGCAACTCCTGTTTCAAACAGGCACTGATGTAAACAGAGATGCTGAGCTCCTGAGTGCCACACGTGGCTCTGGTGCTCCGCTGAGTTGTGATCCGGATGCTTCATGTGCAGGTGGCGTTCTCTTGCAGGGCGATCAGCGAGGTCCTCAGCGAGAGTGTGAAAACAGAGCGCGAACCGAGAAGCAGAGCGCATGATAAAGAGATGATATGCATAAAGTGTGCACTGAGGGTGACAGGACGAAGACATTAATGTCCCCTTTTCCCACACTAACATGCTGGCACTTGATTCTGGAAAGACAATGCCCTCTGACCTCCGTCATCATCACTCAGCCGCTTGGTTCCACCACTTTCTTTACACTGAGGACGATGACCTACACGGGCTGGAACACAAACCGACTTGGGTCACATTCCTATGCTAGCGCATAACTAATTAACTCTCATTTTTATGTAAACACATTTTCTGTTTGTTGCCAATATCTTTCCCTACAATTTGAAACAACAAACAGTCGATTACATCCACAGTTTTTGTGCTGTCATCAGCTACGTTGTTTTATTTGTGGCACGTAAACCTCTTGAATTCGAGCAGGATGTGTTCCACAGAGTTTGTGTAATTCTATACCGAAAGAAAACTATATAAGAAGGCCAGGAAACTGGAGCGGAAAATGAGAGGACTTTGAAAAATGCAGTATTATTCGCTGACTGCAAATAACAGGCTGGATCAAGCTTTCAGTCAAGCGGCTATTAACTGGGGTTTGTCGGGTAAGGAGAGATTTGAATAACTAGCTAGAGGATGGAAGGGATAGGATGTATGAGGAGGTTTAAATAATTAGCATTAGAAATGTGTTGGACTGGGAGGAGAGAGAGATTTAAATAGGGCCATGGCTTGGGATCGCTTGGCGTGGGGGAGATTTAAACGATGATGAGAGGATTGAGCACATAAGATACCAGCAGTGGGGCTGGTTAAAAAAAAAAAAGAAGAAAGAAATTAGAAAAAAAGAGTTCCAAGCTGCTCTCACATTCCATATTTTGACTCTTCACAGCTCATGGTTAAATGTCTTTTTTTTTTCTTTTTTTTTTTGGCTGAGTTTGCATGCCAGTGAAAGGATAAATGGCAAGTTTTGGCGTGAAATGCCGCTCACTGTGTGCTGAGATGTCATTCTGCCATGCTTGTTCTTCTTCCCTCCATCATCCTATGAGATGCTAATGGTTGCACCCACTCTTATATTTTCTTTCAATTACCAGTGTCAGACATATTCAAGTATTCACACCACTACCATCGTCATTGGGTTTGGACCTTTGGATTTTTTAATTTTGGTCCAAGTGGTGTGAATGCTGCCCCAGACCACAGGTCATACCAAGCTGCCAATTTTTGGGAGGTGATGGTCTACTGGTTAAGGTGTTGGGCTTGAGTCCAGAAGATCATGGGTTCAAATCCCCGCCTGACTGGAAAATCACTAAGGGCCCTTGGGCAAGGCCTTTAATCCCCTATTGCTCCCCGTGTGTAGTGAGCACCTTGTATGGCAGCACCCTGACATCAGGGTGAATGTGAGGCATAATTGTAAAGCGCTTTGAGCATCTGATGCAGATGGAAAAGCGCTATATAAATGCAGTCCATTTACCATTTTGGTTCAAACCAAAGTGATGATCTCTCTGGATAAAACTGAATTATGGTTTACTTTAATGTTTTAGACTTTCATACCAATGTAGGCAGTTGTCACTCACCCTATTCGTCTCTCTTAAAACATAGCGACTTAATGCTACGTAGTGAGTTGACAAGTGGATGGCTGTTAGGTCTCTCTTGGATACCAGTAGATTAGCACTGTGTCCAGTGAGTGATTAACTCAGATTTCGATGAGGAAGATCACTTAAATTTTGATGGAACACCAGCTCTGACATTTTAGTCATGTGCAGGTCTTGTTTGATACATTTTCATCGGTTGGTCAGCTCAGTCCTATTTAAAAAAACAACTTTGTGCCAGTCAGAATTTCAAATATCTGCTTTGTGACTTTAA
Source organism: Thalassophryne amazonica (assembly GCF_902500255.1). Classification (NCBI taxonomy): domain Eukaryota; kingdom Metazoa; phylum Chordata; class Actinopteri; order Batrachoidiformes; family Batrachoididae; genus Thalassophryne; species Thalassophryne amazonica. Next base: position 53,580,391 of record NC_047110.1, read on the forward strand.
AAAAAGTCTTGTGTTCTTCATTATTCATCCCAAAACATGGTTTTTACACTGAAAATGGTAAATTATTACAATTATTATAAATTACATCCTTAGACAAATACGAATTTTTTTTTTTATTGGAAAACACTTCCCATTGAAGTAGAATAGGTCTGACAAAGGTAGAAAGATTAATTTATTTACTTTATTTGTTTTATTTATTTTATTTATTTACTGGTAAAGCTGTACTTGACATCAAATTCCAATTTACTAATTTTGCACTCACCCTGTATCACTCAGGGTGTATCTGCACCCATGTTTCTTTCTTCAAAGGTTAACTTCAGACACTCTAATAAAGCATGTCCACGCACAAGGAGGCCCGTGAGCAAACGCCATTGATGCATGGTAAAGTAGCTGACTTGAATGTCCAACAAACATCACACAGATCACATTAAGACACAAACACACACAGTATTTATTTATATTTTTGTCTATTTGTTTTGTTTTAATGACACTGGATTTAGCAGCACAGTTGTCTGGTATGAAAAGGATTTATTGAGAAGGAGTTTTAACAGCATCATCTAGAGCTCATGAATGAGAGCGTTTCATGAACATATGAGTGCACAGCAAAAATGTTATGTCCAAATATGTCGATAGGAGGTAAGATCTGTGGAGAAGATGTCAGATTCTGACGTCTCATGCCTTCTGTTCAACGCTGATGCGAACAGCAGTGGGGGTTTATGTAACATATCAGCTGACTCTATTAAGAAATGGCAGAAACAGTTGTCCTTTTCTTCCTTCTGACCAGTAATGACGCAGAAATTTTCTGAAAAAGTATTCAGTGAACTTGCACAAAAACAAAAAAAACAGTGTTTTAGTAAGATGAAAAATTCACGTCTCATTCTGGTGATCTATTTTAAGATTGCAATTGTCAGCCTTCAAATTCAGGTGAAATTAGCAATTGTTGACGCATCAGTGCACCATGTGGTGCCTCAATGTTGAGGACCCAGCAGGTGGAGAAGGGGAAGGTGGTGCACACATTTCACCTTGGTGGGGTGGAGAGGCACTTACTTTCGAGATGTGGGGATGGAGTGGTTGTCTGCCTGGGTGGTTGCCATCCAGAGCTCAAGGTAGTTTCATAATATGATGGATGCCATGCCACCAAAGAGGCTTGCCTCGACCAAATCAGAGTTGCCGTGGATTGCTGGACTATTTGCACTTTTCTCCACCGTAATAGTGATGAGACAATTATTGCACAAGATTGTTCATTTGATAAACTGGAACTACTCTTATGTATGGCATGTTAAGTTGTTGTTTTTAGTAGTAAGACCACAATGATACTATGACAACAGCAACAAAAGGAGCTGAATGAAATGGCACACATTTTCCCTGATCAGTTCAGACTGTAGCATCTTTGGAATGGATAACACCGACATCAGACACATGACTGTGGACGACAGGCCATGTATGAATACTTCTTATCAGCGATACAAGCAGTGAGCTTCAAGGGACTGCACATAGTTGAGGAAAGTGTTTTTTGTTTTGTTTTTACTATATGTAACTTCATATTACTAGTGCAATGCCTGTTTGTATTCTTACAGAAAATTGGAAGCTTAAGTAGATTTTTCATGGACGGTCGTATGAGGCTGTGTTTGAAGGTGGGATGTACAAAGAGGTGTACTTACTCTTACATAGTTTTAACAGACAAAGTGTACATTTGTTAATACACGGTTGACACTGAGATGCAAATACTTTTATTTTAAGAAGTAGATTGACATTCATCCAAAATGGCTAGACATACTGTACATACACACATAGAGATATAGCAAGCAATAAACACAGTTAGTGTACTTGAAGCACAAACATACGGATGTGAACACAGTAGTTATTGATAATGTGAGTCAGGGACATTTTAGGTTTGTTGTGAAATGTGGGGATTGAATGATAACTATTGTGTTTTCAGGTATTTTGGCTTTTAACAAGGACACTGTAGGTTGTTGAACCCCATTCCACTAATGTGGAAGTACCACGACTGGTACATTTTGGTTTTTAGGCCATTGGGGAAAAGTGAAAACAGGAATGCAACAGCATGATTTTGGAAAGTGTTTTGAAGGCTCAATCTGGTTAGATTTCTTTTTGGAGGTAAAGTAAAGGGTATATATTGTGGAATATTGTTGTTGTTGTTGTTGTTGTTGTCCTTTGGACTGCTCCCGTTTGTTCGGGATCGCCACAGCAGATACAGCCAGATCTGCATTGGTAGTTGGCACAAGTTTTAAGCCGGATGCCCTTCCTGACGCAACTCCAGTTTCACCTGGAGAAACACGCACAACCCCAGGTGTTCCAAAGAGGTCTCCCATCCAAGTACTAACCAGGCCCCACACCTCTTAGCCGCTGAGATCTGACAGGATCAGGCTGATACAGAGCAGACGAGCTTCTGGTGGAATATTGTAAAAAGTATGAATTTGTTTAGGTGATCTGCAAACAGTCTGGCAACAGCATTTGTTTAAAAATGTAGGCTACATTTTAATGGACTTCTTACCAACATGATTCTGCATGTGTTGGCATGTTGTTGCAGAATCAGCAGACTTGTAATGGCCACCCTCTGTGCTGCCTAAAGCTTACTTCTCCCATTCGTATACAGTCATATTTCTGCAATACTTCACTTCCATTTGGTTGCAAATCACTTTGCTTTTGTCAAGCTCATCTTTGTCGTTGTCATTTATGAGCTCAAAATGTTTTTATTTTCTTTAACTTTCACTTTTGATACTTTGTGTGCTTCTTACCCTGTGTGCTGCTATACAATGTTGCTGAAACCTCACTTTCCCTGAGGGATCAATAAAGTTCTAGCTAATCTAATGTAGATAGTAGTTTTAAGCGTTTTGGGCGTTTTCCTGCTAGTGTTGAAATAGAATGGCATTACCGTATCAGGTTTGTTGTCCATTCAGTATGTGAGAGGGGGAGTGGCTGCAGAGGGGCAGAAGGCTTCTGGGCTTAAGACTGAAGATTCAAGAGGCTAAATGAAACTTCCTGATGAACTTTGCCAATGTCCAGAAGTGTTTCTCTGCTGTAGCTTACAGTTGCATAGGTGGAGGAAGAGTAGGATGGAGACTCCACGGAGGGCGTCATCTTGGCAGTACTAATGTTCCAATGTTAATCAAAATAAAGGGTTTGAAAATGAATCCCCAAAATTTTCATTATAAAGGATGCACATCATTGTGCCATGGGCACGCCATATCCAAAAGCTGAGGATGATCTGACAAACAGTCAGCGAGATATGAGAGCCAACACACAGACAGACACACACAGACACATCTTGTTTTATAGATAGATGACTTCTTTGGGTCTTCTCTTACCACTTGATCACAAATATGTTACTAATGCATATAAGCTGTTGATGAGCACTTGAGCCATATTGGTAGCAGAGATATGATAGTAAATGTCTTTTTTGTGCTTTGGTTTGCTTGATGTTGACCATGACCTTTGACCAATCTGTTCCAAAAGTTAATCATCTGGAGACAGTTGCCAGTATTCTTCCCACAATGTTTGGGAAATTCCATCCAGCTGTTTTGTTTTACTTATTTTGTTTAGACCCTCTCTCTCTCTCTCTCTCTCTCTCACACACACACACACACAGAGAGCCACATGGGAGCAATCACAATACCCTACTTGATGCGTCACATAATAAAACAAGAAACAAATGTTGGTACAGAGCTTGGTTCAAATGTTCAGGTGTGAAAACATCCTGATGCTCCATATTGTGACAGCATTACACACATGCCAATCACACCTCAAAATTAATGAAATACAAACAAATAAAATTAATTCAGTAAATCATGCTATGAAAAGGGGCAGCGCGGTGGCTTAGTGGTTAGCACTGTTGCCTCACAGCGAGAAGGTCATGGGTTCGATTCCAACCTGTGGCCTTTCTGTGTGGAGTTTGCGTGTTCTCCTTGTGTTTGCGTGGGTTCTCGCCAAGTACTTCAGCTTCTTCCCACATCCAAAGACACGTAGGTTAGGTGGATTGGAAACTTTAAATTGTCCGTAGGTGTGCATGCAGGTGTGAATGTGTTTGTTTGTCTATGTGTGGCCCTGCGACAGAGTGGCGTCATGTCCAGAGTGTACCCGGCCTGATGCTCTATGACTGCTGGGATCAGCTCCAGCTCCTCACAACTCTTAACGGAACTAAGCGGCTGAAGATGAGTGAGATGTAATGAAAAGGTTTAGGTATTCATGTGCAAGTTTTTTTTTTGTTTTGTTTTTTCATTTTAAGTGTTATAGCTTGACATGAATTCATTAATTTTCTTTGCAGTTCTTTTCAACTACTTTGTGGGCTTTCTGGACTTCTTTTGATGCAGTTGTCTCACAGCAATACGTGAGCTTACCACTGAAAGATCTGCATGTGGAGACGGTGGGTGGAAGGCATTACATATTCTGGCCATGTGGTGCTGAAGGACTGGAGAAGGAAAAAACTGAAGAAATAGTGTAAAGTAAGAGAGGTCATTAGTGGAAGAAGTTAGAAAAGAAACCGACAGATGACCTGTTATAAAAGAGATATGAGGAGAGTCTTTCAGAGAACCAGGCATTTGTTACTTTTAACCTCTAGGAAATATCTCTTTTTGGTGTATATATGTCTAAATATGGATGTACATCTCAGAATTCTGTGAACAGCAAATGGTAGGTTTTTGTACGGCTGAAAATGTCATGCAGTAATTGGGTTCGTGACCTGACCTCACTGCCTCTCACTCCTCTGTTGCTTTTGAGTGATAAGCGTTTGTGTGGGCAGTGTGCTGCCCGTTTGTTTTGTGCACAGGATGACTGTGTTCAGCTCTCAGAATGAAATGACCAGGCAAGGTTGCGTTTCTCTCTGTGTAAAATGGTTGAGAGGGCGACTTGTATCGACAGGGTCGCTAAGTAAGTACACTGCCGCGAATCAGAAAGAGGCGAAATTTCAGAATTGTACAGATTGGCGTGTTTGCATTTCAACTTTGGGGCCAGTGCTTGCACCGGACAAATAAAAACCAAATATTACTCATATACGCTCACATCCTGCCCACATGCAGCCTTATCTTTCAGAAAAGCATGAAGCCAAAAAGAAGGTCACTCACTGGAATTTAAGCCCATTCCCTGACAATTTGAACCACTTCTGATCCACACAGGATGCAGCTCTTTATTTCTGTAATGTCATAGTATTTTTAATTTTTTTTATTTTGTGTCTGACCTTTATTTTTGTTAGACTGCTAAGTGAACATGGAGTACATGACTGATTTCATTTGGCAGCCATCACAATGCAAAACTCTGAGCCCTGTTTCAAATCAGAGTTCCTGTTCTTCCAGTCAAACTCATCACATGCACACACTGTATTTTGCACACAGCGCAGTGCAAGTGTCATTGCTAATTTCCGTCTGAGGCAGTTGTCTTTTTCATGGATGTGCATGAGTGCTCACATTCCTCCTCTTCACTTGGCACACCAAAATAAAACTGAACTGAAAACAAAATTAAAAACATAATAAAAGTAAATATAACACAATGCTAAAATACTCTCGGCCGTATGAGCCTTGTGTTCTTTATAATTTGCAGTTGTTTAATTAGTATTCAGATCCTATTGTCTTACATAAAATTTTTACATGTTCAGTAAAGCCCCTCTATCGATCAGTCAATCAAAAACAATATTTACATTTTAACAGCATCTGAAGGAAGCCTTGCGTGTGCATTTACATGAGCTTTTGTTGTTGTGCAAATCAAGGAATATTTGTAGATCACCCTCTGTGATATTAATGAGACAAATTTAACTAGGAAGTTAGCTTTGAGTTAGTGGACATTAGGGTGGTCATACCATCAAAAATAGGAGCAGAATGTGACTTTTTAACCTCTTAAAATACTTCTTAGAATAGGTCCAGATTAGCCATCTTTGAACTAGTCCAATGCCTGTCTCCCAAGAATATTCCCTGTGAATTTGAAAACTCTAGCAGTAATAGGACTAGAGTTATGTTGAGCACAGACAAATGGACTGACGGATGAAAAGCCTTCGCAATACCTGATGGCCATATTTGATGGCCTCGGTTAAAAATTGATGTGGGTGTTCTCTGCATCTGATGAGATATGGAGGAGTAAGAGGTGTTGCAGGAATGAGGTGCTCAACTTCACCTCAGGGAGTATGTTGGGGATGCTGCTTCCATAAATGACCTGTTGCCCGATTTGATGCTTTACACACAATTCATTCCCCTGCAAAAAACATCTCTCACTTCTTTCCTCTATTGGTTGCACCATCTAAATAGCATTGCGTCACATTCAAATGCACGCAAATCTTAAAGGGAATGACAGATGATTGATAAATACAATTCTTGTTACGTTATGGTCCAGTATGTGGGTGTCAGAACAAGTATTACAAGAATGTAGTTTTTATTGCTTTTGGGGGAGGGGCAAGGCTGGACTGGGACAGAAATTCAGCCCTGGACATTTTGGTCCAGGCTGGCCCACCATTACAATCTGCATGCAGATAGTGTGCCAACATGCCCCCTGTTGAAGTACATATAAACACACAAGCCCTTAATTAGACTACTATACTGAACAATATCCCTTTATATTCTGGAGCCTTGAATAAAATAAATGATGACTACACAGTATGTTGCTCATTTGGACCCATAGGTGCAACCGGGAAAGGGGGAGCCATTTTTATTTATATGAAATTCTAAGCATTTATATGACTGGTTGACATTAAGGGCCAGCTTTACTTAGATATTCCGAGGTCAAGATATAAACGCTGGGGTGATCATGCTTTCGCGGTAGCCGGCCCCAGACTGTGAACGAGCTACCTCTTGAGTTACGTACTATTCCTGACCTAGCTGTTGTGTGTTGGGGGGTGTGGCTGGATGTTTTGGTGTTCTTTTCTTTTCTTTGCTCCTCAGGTGGCATGGAAACTGATTTGTCTGTGGAGAAGGTGCTGGCTGAAGAATCCTCACCCTCATCAACATCATGTGAAGCACCTGTGACTGGTGCTCACATGCAACCTTAAAGACTTTCAGCTGAAGCAGATAATTGGATGGCGTTCTGCTTTTAAGGCATGTGTGATTCAAGCAGAACTGCCGGGAACTCTACCTTGTGATGTTCGTTTGTGAGACGCTGAGGGCCGCACCTGGGTTTGACACATCGAGCCGTGAAGCAAGGAAGGGTGAGGACACATGCTGTCAGCACACATTAAAGGTAATTAAGTATTTGACTAATTGTTGATAGTAACTTGGTGTTTTGTTACACAGTATACTTGAATTGTGATGAGAATTGTGCAGCTTGCTTCTCACTGCTGTGGCGTGCAGGATAAGTGATCCTCCACTTGTTGTGAGAAGCTGCTCATTTGCATAAAGATAAAAAGTACAGACCTGAATGTGTTGCTGATAGCGTGTGACTTTTGAAAGATATTGTTGTAACTGCTGACTTACCTCACATCTTCTTTGCTTCACAGAGAGTCAGTTTGTCGTGTCCACCTGGGGGGTGTTTGTCTGGTGGTAGTGGGTCCAGGAGCGCCGGACTTCTCTCCTTGCGGGCGCTGGAGAGCGTGCCAGCAGTCACTCCTCCAGAAGGACGTTGGTTTTGGTTTTGTACATTCTATTTAGGCACAGGTGAAAAATAAATTGTTTTTGTTGTTGGAACCGCTTTCTGGTTATTTTTAGCGCTGGGTTCTGTCTGACGCAGGTTCGCTCCTCAATCTGCGTCGACACATAACACTAGCACTTTTTAAATCTATGTTAAAGACTTATTTATTTAAACTGGCTTTTAACACTTAGTGGGGAGGTGACATGTTCTGTTTTTTATGTGCTGTTTTAAAATTTTATGTGTTTTAGTTTTGTGAATTTGTGTTTTTAATGTTAATCACTTTGGACACCAGTCGGTGCTGTAAAGTGCTTTATAAATGAATGTTGATTGATTGATTGTTTATCCACCCCATGCTGGCACACACCTGCAATCATTGCCACCACCACCAGTCTCCTCCTGCTTCTGTATCACCTCCCTGGCAGTGGGAGCCTCACTGTCGCTTTCACTGTCCCACTCTGACACCACCTGCTGCTGGGGGACCTGCAGGCGCCCCTGCCAGGCTGGCCCCCACAGCAAACATCTCTGAAATTTTTCTGCTCTTAGTAGCATCAGTCGCAAGAGCTCTTTTTTCTTTTCCCTCAGTTTTTCTGCACTGTCTTTCGTTTTTTTCTCCATTTTGTGACTTGCTTTGTTTTTGGCATTCACAAATTTGCAATCGGTCTGCTGTCATTCAATATGTTTTAAGAAACTGTATAATTATTATTATTTTTTTTTTTTACTTTGAAGCAAATTTAGCTAGGCAATTCAGCTTAAATTAGGTGGATGCTAGAGTTTTTAACATTGCAATTTGATTGTGAAATGGAAAAGAATGATAACTGCCCCTCAGTTGGAAGAAGTGGACATAAAATGCACAAATAAAAAAATTAATGATGACTGACTCAATTTTGCATTTGGTGAAATTGCACATCTTTAACTAGTGCATAACCAGTTGTCGTGATTGTTGTGGTAATCCCTTGGTGGTGACGAAGATAGTGTGTTAGCTGATTCCCAGATGGGATGGTGGACCCGGAAATGACTGAACAGGCCCAGACTTGATGCACGCTGTTTCTGACAGATGCTGCACGTGATTGCTGTGGGAAGCTTAGGCCAGTCAGGATCTTACTTTCTGTACTTGCTCTTTCACCTCTTCTCCTCTGTTTTGTCCAGCCGCATTTTTTCAAAGACCTCCAATCTCGTGTGGTTCATTGTTTACCAGCCAGCTCAGTTCATCGTGTGTTCTTCCCAGGTCTTGCAGTCAATATAGAATCTCTTTAGGTTGTGCTTCAGGAGGTCCTTGTAGCAGTTCTTCTGCCCTCCTCTGGATCATTTTCCTTCACTCAGGTGAGAGTACAAGATCTGTTTGGGAATTCCGTTGTCATCCATCTTATCGATGTGCTCTACCCACTGAAGCTGGTTCTTAATGAGGACACACTTGATGTTCGGGAGCTTGGCTTTAGCCAGGACGCTGATGTTGGTATGGTAGTCTTCCCACCTGATGCAGAGAATACACGTCAAGCAGTGTTGGTGGAGTCACTCGAAAGTCTTCACATGGTACCAATAGTTGGTCCAGCCATTGAGGACCTCGTGTTTCACCAGAGCCCCAGTAGCTGTCTCATTTATACCCATAATAGCACACAGATTGTGTGGCAGCATGGCAGCTTAGTGGATAGCACCGATGCTTCACAGCAAGAGGGTTGTGGGATCGCTTTCTGTCCATTCTGTTTGGAGTTTGCATGTTCTCCCCATGTCTGTGTGGGTTTCCTCCAGGTACTCCTCTTTCCTCCCACAATCAAAAACATGCTTATTGAGGGCATGCTCTTTTCTCTGCCCCTGACCAAGGCAGAGTTTATACATCTGGAGTTGGTCTCCGGGCGGTGGATTGTGGCTGTCCACTGCTCCTAGTGGTTGGATTGTGTTTAACTGTAATTAGGATGGGTTAAATGCAGAAGACAAATTGTGTTGTATGTATGTATATGTACAATGACAGTAAAGGATCTACTATATTAAATACACTCAACAAAAATATAAATGCAACACTTTTGATTTTGCTCCCATTTTGTATGAGATGAACTCAAAGATCTAAAACTTTTTCCACATACACAATATCACCATTTCCCTCAAATATTGTTCACAAACCAGTCTAAATCTGTGATAGTGAGCACTTCTCCTTTGCTGAGATAATCCATCCCACCTCACAGGTGTGCCATACCAAGATGCTGATTAGACACCATGATTAGTGCACAGGTGTGCCTTAGACTGCCCACAATAAAAGGCCACTCTGAAAGGTGCAGTTTTATCACACAGCACAATGCCACAGATGTCGCAAGATTTGAGGGAGCGTGCAGTTGGCATGCTGACAGCAGGAATGTCAACCAGAGCTGTTGCTCGTGTATTGAATGTTCATGTCTCTACCATAAGCCATCTCCAAAGGCGTTTCAGAGAATTTGGCAGTACATCCAACCAGCCTCACAACCGCAGACCACGTGTAACCACACCAGCCCAGGACCTCCACATCCAGCATGTTCACCTCCAAGATCGTCTGAGACCAGCCACTCGGACAGCTGCTGAAACAATCGGTTTGCATAACCAAAGAATTTCTGCACAAACTGTCAGAAATCGTCTCAGGGAAGGTCATCTGCATACTCGTCGTCCTCATCGGGGTCTCGACCTGACTCCAGTTCGTCGTCGTAACCAACTTGAGTGGGCAAATGCTCACATTCACTGGTGTTTGGCACGTTGGAGAGGTGTTCTCTTCAACTCTATGCAAAGGAGATGTGTTGCACTGCATGAGGCAAATGGTGGTCACACCAGATACTGACTGGTATCCCCCCCAATAAAACAAAACTGCACCTTTCAGAGTGGCCTTTTATTGTGGGCAGTCTAAGGCACACCTGTGCACTAATCATGTGTCTAATCAGCATCTTGATATGGCACACCTGTGAGGTGGGATGGATTATCTCAGCAAAGGAGAAGTGCTCACTATCACAGATTTAGACTGGTTTGTGAACAATATTTGAGGGAAATGGTGATATTGTGTATGTGGAAAAAGTTTTAGATCTTTGAGTTCATCTCATACAAAATGGGAGCAAAACCAAAAGTGTTGCATTTATATTTTTGTTGAGTATATATTCAGGGTTCCTGTTGGGCCATCATGGCTACCACAACAGCAACGGGTCACACAAGGTCCCCACAGTATTTCACTCCAACAGGCCATCCCCAACTTAATCTGTTACCCAGGTGTCACTAATAAGGGGTTGGATTTTAACATCCACATAATCAACCACATGACCCACATGAACCACATGAGGGGAGGTGATGTCTCATGGCTCTGTGTTGAAGAGTCCTGATCACCCAGAGCTTGTGTTCAAGGGGGTGGTTTGAGCCAAAGAGCAGATGTTGGTCAGTGTGAATGGGTTTTCTGTAAACCTCTGTCTGGAGCTGCCTGTTCTCTCCAATCGTAACATTACAGTCCAAGAAGGCTAAATGGTTGTTTCTGGCATCCTTACGTGTGAACTTGATATTGTATAATGGCACTGTTTATCATGTTGATAATTTTAATTTTTATGTGGATTCCAGCGCTGGTTCATTTTGGTGTATAATTTACACCACCTCTCGACCTGGTGTATATTTTCAGTGCACTGTATGCCAACAACCACATTGATAAATGCCAAGTAGCGCAGCCATTTTGGCGTACCCCCCACATACGCTCAAATATCGCCGTACGCAACATTGATACATGAGGCCCATTCACTCTGATGTGAGGCTGCTACCGCGTTCACTACACACCAGAAGCAATTAGGGGATTAAGCACCTTGCCCAAAGGAGCTTAGTGATTTTCCAGTTAGGCTGGGATTTGAACTGAGGATCTTCTGGTCTCAAGCCCAACACTTAACCATGAGTAGAGAAGCTTGAATCTTCGACTGGACTGGGTTGCTTGACGTGAGGACATTTCGCTTCAAATCGCAGAAGCTTCCTCAGCTAAAATTCTTGCTCTGGTAGTCTGACTTCTGTCTTGACTCTTGTAGAGAAGAATAACAGAAGCTACAAAAGCTGGAGTATTAAACCTAACCAGACCCCTCCTACCGAGAGGCAGACTGCTATTGGCTAGTGACTAAACAATTGCTCTAATTAGCACCTATTGTGCTCTAGTTAGCACCCTGCTAATGACAGGGTAGCTGTCCCTCCTAACGATGGGACTGACGCCTCTCCTGATGGCTCCCTTGAGGACTCTCCTGATGACGTGAATGACTCATTACCATGAACAAAAGACTGAAACTGCTTTGACCTGAGTACCCCATTTTAAACAGGGGATAAAGCGTGTCTCAGACCCCCTCCCCGGTTAAGACTGGATGATAAGGTGGATGAACTGCAGACTGAGGTTCACCGGCGCCCTCTCTGCGGTGCTAGTATAGCCTTTTGTGCAATGGCTGCTTAGTCTCACCTATGTAGTGTTCGTTACAGTTTTCCTGACATCTGTTAAAATACACTACATTTGTAGTGTATTTTAGTGTATGATCACTAGTTACTGTTTGTAACTAGGGATCATGTCCTTAGGGTGAACTAATTTCTGTCTCAAGGTGTTAACCGGTTTAAAGTAAACTGGGATTTTGTGCTGTCTGAAGATCCTCTGTAGTTTTTCCCCTACTCCTGCTAAATAAGGGAGAGACACTCCTCTTCTTCTTGTCTCCGTCTCCTGTCTATCTGGTCTCTTTGTTCTCTGGGACTTCTGCACTTTGTCCAGGGACCATCATGGGTACCCACAGATTCAAGCTTCTCTACTATGGAAACCACCTGGAGAACTCAGAGCCTACACAGTAACACAGGTGTAGTCATTTTTCTGTGATAGCAGCAAGTCTCTGTGGGGAGTGGGTATCCAGGGACCATCGTGGGTACCCACATACTGTGAGGGCTTTCCGGACATGTTGTTGTTCTTTAGCCCTTCCCTCTCTCTCTCTCTCTCTCTCATGTGCTTCATGATGTGGAGAACGCATGTGGAACAGTCTAAAAGGTAACTATATGTAATGTTTATATTCTAATGGCTTGGTAAATCAGTTGCATTTTCATTGCTTCTCATGAGTAGCTGTAAAATTAGATTTATGATAGATTTAACATCTTGTCATAATCGTTCAGATGAGCTGTGCTGTGATGCGGGGCGCTGATACAATCACTTGCACTCACACTCACTGTTTTTGAATTGTTTGCTCAATGTTCACATGAAGTTTGCATAATTAATGCGTCATAGAGATTTAGAACATTTCAAAATTTTCTTTGCGCACTTGCACAAAGCCGTGTACAGTTTACAATGGGTTTACAATGAGTTTACTGTCTGGCATGGCAGATTGCGTACCAGTGCACGGGTCAAATTCGTGCAAGCGTCAGGGCACCTTAAGACTAATGGAGTGCTTTTGTACATCAAGGAATTTGTCTTTGTATGTGTGTGTATGAATTTAATGCTAGTGTGTGATAATGTGCACAGCTCATGATGATTTGTGCAAAATACGAGGTCTATTAGAAAAGTATCCGACCTTATTATTTTTTTCAAAAAACATATGGATTTGAATCACGTGTGATTACATCAGACATGCTTGAACCCTCGTGGGCATGCGAGAGTTTTTTCACGCCTGTCGGTTACGTCATTCGCCTGTGGGCAGTCTTTGAGTGAGGAGTCGTCCACCCGCTCGTCGATTTTTTTCATTGTTTAGGAATGGCTCAGAGACTGTTGCTTTGTTTGATAAAATTTTTTTCAAAACTGTAAGGCACAACTGAGTGGACACCATTCAATAAATTCAGCTGGTTTTCGGTAAAAATTTTAACGGCTGATGAGAGATTTTGGTCTGGTAGTGTCGCTTTAAGGACAGTCCACGGCGCCTGACGGCGATCTGCGCTTCGAGGCGGCAGCGTCTCGCCGTTTCAAGTTGAAAACTTCCACATTTCAGGCTCTGTTGACGCAGTAAGTCGTCAGAGAACAGAGAACTTTCAGAAGAAGTCGGCATGAGGAGTTTATTCGGACATTCCATTGTTAACGGTCATTTTGTAATGAAAGAACGTGTGGGCAGAGTCGCATGTCGGGCTGGACCCGACCGCGGGGGGTCGCGGCAGGAAAAACACCTCCGTTGGAAATCTTAACGGGCAAGTTGGAACATGCCCAAGCTGTTAAACAATTTCTCAGTTACTCACTTGTTGAAAGCCATTAAAAGCCGCCTGAATTCTACAAATGGTTTTCAACACGGAGGTGTTTTTCCTGTCGCGGCACACACAGATTTGCCGAGTCGTCACGGAAACGACTCGGCGAATTTGCGCGTACGTCTTTCATTAAAAAAATGTCCTTAAAATGTCCGTGGGAAGTCCTTACACCGACAGAAACACCCCATAATCTCTCATCAGCCGTTAAACTTTTCACAGAAAACCAGCTTAATTTCTCGAATAGTGTCCACTCGGATATTCCTCACAGGTCCAGAAAAAATTTTGATAAAGCAACGCGCGCCGTCTCGAGCAGCGTGTGAAACAAAGGAATTCAGCCGAGAGGGCGGGACCACATCTCACTCAAGGCCTGCCCACAGGGAAATGACGTCACCGACACGCGTGAAAAAACTCACGCATGCGCACGAGGGTTCAAGCATGATTGGTGTAATCGCATGTCATTCAAATCCATATAGTTAAAAAAAAAAATAAAAGGGTCGGTTTATTATCTAAGAGACCTCGTACAGCACATTGTCTATTGTCATATTTGTACTTAATTCAGACTTATCGATGTCAGTATGAAGCACTGAATTAGCGACTGCTGGTGCACAGGCTGTGGTGAGACTGTGGCTTTCATGCAATATATTCATTGTTCCGACACGTTAAAACCTCACAATATTAAGTGAGTTTGAAGTGTTGTGTCTCAACCACAGCGCCACAATCAGTGAAGTGTGAGAGAGAGAAACGAGAGCTCTTTAGAGAACTGGTTGACACTACAGGCTGAAATGGTGATTAGTAATTTGTCGCCGGCCTCTACAGCTGCCTCTGCTTTATGGACCTTTTCATGTGCAAATGATTGAAGAGGCTCAAGAAACAATCAACATTTCAAGGAGATTTGGATGTTGCCACTGAATGACGTGCCTAATGGGACTTGGAGATAAATATTTCCTGACAGAATGCCATCAGCTCTTCCTGTGATAACCTATCAGGTTACTGAATTACTCCAGTGGCTTTCCAACAAACCACCAGCAGCAAAAACCGACCATTACCTGCTAACAAATGTGATTAAATCTGGGGAATTACTTTGCATGTGGCTGTTCTTCTGACTGATCTGTGTTGAACAAGTCATATGTGATGGTCACAGATTCTAAAGCTCTGGAAAAGGAGACACAACTGTACTGTAAACACATCACATTGTCCACTCTTCAGATGGATGTTAATGGGTCACATGGTCCAAAGAGTTACTTAAAGTCCTCTTTGTTGTTAACTTGAATACTAAAATGGCATCAATCTGCTGTCACTTTCTCAGGCTGTCAGACATCATTATCACCTTCTGTATCACTTTCTGACTTCTGACCATTTCTTGCCTGTTCCTGCTGTGTGTCTACAAAGTGATTACATGTGGCCGGTGCACTCAAGTTATCCTTGTGTTTCTGTTCATTTTAGCTCACGGTTCTTAAAACGGTTTCTTTCACATCTTTGGAAGCCTCTTCCTAAAATAACATTCATCAGATGTTCCTCAAATTGCAGAAAATGGTAACAAAAATGCAAGTCAAACTCTATGATTGTCATTCTGCAGTCACACACAAGGATTCACAATGTAGGTTTTATCAGTGGGGTCTAGCAAAATGGAAGTGGGTGGAATCCTGGAGATGTACTGTAGTGACTTCATATTGGACTTGCCTTGAGTATGTGGACTATTGTGTAGTCATTGTGGTGTTAAGAACAATACTTAATGGTTGCAGACCAATGTTATTTAACTCATACTAGTAAAGAATCTCATTAAATTGTTTTGAAGTTCTTATACCACTTAGCTCACTCCAAATGGGTACTGTAGAGTAGAGTGACAGATACTCAAGTTCTTACAGGTCAAGGGTGGTGCCCCCTGAACTCATGTAAGAATGTTGTGAGATGGCTTTCCATCCTAAATATTTCGGGTCTGCTATGATTTGGTGTCAAGTAATCATGTGGCAAAAGACCTGCTTTTACACCTCTAAGCTAGATGTCACCCAGAAAGCAAACCTTTAATCTGATATTTACATGAAAAAGACTTACACTTTGTCCTGGAGGAAAGCTGTAAATTTTTGTCTAGATTTTGTTTTTAATATCAATTTTGAGTAATGGCTTCCTCCTCCTTGGTTGACAGCCTGTCAGGGTGTAGTGTTGGACTGCTTTCCGAAAGACAAATTACACCACATTTCTGGCTGATGCCTCCAAATCCTTAATCAATTCCTTAGTTGTGATCCTGAGGTTCTGTTGAAACTTTAAAATGAAAGTTAATTAATTACTGGGTGTTAATTTGGCCCTCCTTTCTCAATGATATTAATGTTAATTTGGCCCTCCTTTCAATGATGTTAAGTCTGTATCAACCCAAATATTGGATGGTTTTGTACACTACATTGTACAGCTGCTCATTGTACCATGAGTTTTTTCAAGGTGGCTGGTAAGGAGGAACCTGGGTTGTTTAGATCTAAAGAAGTATTCCTCAAGCCTTGGTTTGATTATTAGATTGTTTTCCCCTTGCTCTTAAATGCAAATAGACAGTGATTCCACAGGTAGGCACAGCCCTTAAATACAGCCATAGGTTCTGTAATTAAACCCATATTATGCAAGTTGTTCAGAAGTGTTTCAAGGTAATTCCATCAATTTCTAGAATCTTCGGGAATCTTTCATAGTGTTCATAAACACATTGATCTTGTTGTGTATCAACTGCTGACCCAATGCAAATTTGACACAGTGAATAAAAATGGAAGTACCTTCACACTGTAAATTTTTAAGTAATTCCACACAGAAATAAAGTAAACATGATCATTGACTTAAACATTGTTTGATAAAATGGAATATGCAGTTTGAGAAAACTGAGTTTTAAGGTTTTTTTTTTTTACCAAGGTATATGTAAAGGGTATTGTCACACGATGTATTCAGTAAACTGATTAGTAATGGATTAAACTAATTTGTATGTTGGCAAATATCTCAATGTGTTGGTCTCCAGTGGATTTGGGGCTCTGATAGATGTATGACACCACATTTCCACTGGCAACACAAAGAGCCGCAATAAGCAGAACAATTTTCCCGGTTTCAAGACATATATGCATGCTTGGGGGAGCTGGATTTAAGCAGGATTCTGTGAGGTCTGAATGCAAATGTGGCTACAATGTGGCTTTCTCCAGGGTCATATTACTTCACTACGCTTATGCACTAACGGTGTCTTTTCCACTGTGCCAGCTTTCAGTGTGACTGCAGTGGTGAGGACAGCAAACAACTTTCTTTCTCTGTGGTGTCTTCTCACCAAGAGAATCTGCAGGGTGTGTTTTGACATCCAGATATAAATGCACACAGCTGCACTATCTTGTTCTTCAGCCTGGCATTGGCTAAGTGAACAGCTGTGCTGCATTTTGCTGCATCAGGAACTGTCCTTTCTCCTGGTGCTGAATTTGCACCAAGTGCTGGAGCTTTGGCCAATCAGAAGCCCAGTCTGAAGCACTGGGCAACCACTGGATATGAATGTATGAGTATCGTAGAAGTGACAAACAAGTACAGGACAAAACAAATGTGCAACCACTGGGAAACCTCTCTGTCTAATGTCTGCTCAAAGTTTTGTGCATGTGAAAAACTTTCCGACTGACTCACCGGACATCAGCTGACAAGAAATGGAATTAGAGAATGAGAAACGGATTTGTACATGAAAAAGGGACACAAATGATATCAACGTTTTGTATACATTACTCATATATATTGTCAGTCCATCATAGTGTGACAGACTCCTAAAGTTAAATCCGTGACTGTAGATTACAAAGAAGAAATGCATCTATGTGCTTGATTTCAACAAGTAAAAATTCAGCTATTTCTTATTCAAATATACAGGGTTCATCAAGTGGTGAAATCTCATTGGGATACAGCTTATTCTCCCATGGATCAATGGGCTTTATTTTCTCTCAAGAGATAAAAAATCTTGTGAATAAACATAAATGAGCTCAAGATTTTTAAAAATATAAATAATCAAAGTAATCAACAAGTAAAGATGACTACAGTTCCTTTATTTGTTTAAGATGTATTTTAGTCACTTACGTCACTCCTCGTCCACAAAACAGACACAGAGACACATATGTAGACATCTCTGAGTCTGGGTGTAATCACAGCTGATGAAATCTGTCTGGAAAGGGCTTTGTGAACTTCCACCAACAGAGTGCAGAAGAATTACAATAATCTATATTAGAATAGCCAAGTGGCCTCTGTGTGTGTGCATGCGTGTGTGCGTGTATGACTTTGATCATGGACAAACTGGGGAGAGCTAACATTTGCCATTTGATATGCTTATGCAATTTGAGTCAAGGATGAATGCTGCAAAAATGGAAAGTCGATACGAGCAACATTTTTGGAGAAAGTAGTGATATTAGCAAACAACAGTGAAAAATGGACATTGTGCTGCAATGCACCATGGGAGTTTGGGGTTTTAAATGTTATTGTGGTTTATGTTAGTTTAACAGTGTTGTTAGTGTTATTGATTTATTGTGTTTTTGTAGTTCATTTCATTTAGTCAGTTTAATTAAGCATCATGTTGCCATTACCATGGGTGAGTTAAGTGTCATGTTGCTGTTACCATAAGTGAGAAGTGTAGTGCACCTAGCTGACCTATTTAAACCTTATGTACCGGCCTTTGCGTTCTCAGGGTGCAGGACTACTTTGTGTCAATAGGGTGAATAAGAAGTCTGCGGGTCACAGAGCTTTCTCTTATCATGCCCCTGTACTGTGGAATGATCTCCCTGTGTCAATAAAACAGTCAGATTCTGTGGAGGCTTTCAAGTCCTGACTTAAGACACACTTATTTTCCCTTTTGTATGGCTAGCATACTGGCATAGTATAGTTCTACGCTTTTCACTCTTTTAATTGATTTTATTAGGAAATGGAGTGGGCCACGGCCTCAACTTTACCTAAATTCTGAGTCTTTTAGTGAAACTCAGGGCTAGTGGCCAGCGATCACCTTAGTATTTCCTGTTTTCTTGTTGTTTAATGCTGACAAATTATACTGTATTTCTTGTCTTTCTGATGCTTGATGCTGTTTTTTGTCTCTGTTTAAGGTGCAGCTCCATCCAGAGATTGTGCTGGAGACCCTCCTGTCCTGTGTACCAACAGCTTTTCCTGTATATTTGTTTGGTGAATTGTTCTGTAATTTATGTCTATAGCATAGCCCAAGCAAAGGGTCACCCCTTTGAGTCTGGTCTGCTTGAGGTTTCTTCCTCAGAGGGAGTTTTTCCTTACCATTGTTGCTTTGGGGGTTAGTAAGGTTAGACCTTACTTGTGTGAAGCGCCTTGAGGCAACTCTGTTGTGATTTGGCGCTATATAAATGAAAGTAAATTGAAAGTTGAAATAGTGCATATGATGTGTTCCACCACTGTCTCTGTTTGTGGGTGTGTAAAAATAAAAGCACATGTTTGCAGCAGAGTACAGAAAAGACAAAAAGCTGTGCGAGTGTGAGTGCGTGCGTAAGACTTTGATTACGGACAAACAGGGGAGAGCTGACATTTGCCATTTGGTATGCTTTAGGCAGATGAATCTCATCACTGACAACGATTTGATACGTATGTCGATACACTACCAGCGATACAATACATATGTATGTATATGTACATATATACATGATGATACGATGCAGTACGATGCAATTGTATATGTATTTGCAATTTGGTGCAATACAATGCAATTAAACATGATGCAAAGAAATTATACCAAAAATTTAAATAGAAAATAAGAAGCTGCAATTCAATGGTACTATGGTATTCTTCATCTGATTCTACTACAACATTATGGAACAGGAATCGGTTCCCTCATATTTGGAACTTGCTTCATTACACTGTCAGAACTTAAACAGTACAGTAAACAGTAAAACAGCATCACTCTCAATGAGTGACTTAAAGTGAGTCACTCATTGACAGAGTACCGCCTTGGCAAAAGTAATTTGAGATACTTTTCCACCAGAGTTTTGCTTGAGCTCAGTTGACAGTCTGAGGAATATCAGTGGAGCAGCAGTGTCCATATGGTTTAGCAGCATGGCATTCATAGGGCCTCTTTACACATAGTACGATTAAGTACAAATCTGGGCGACTCACGGCAGAACAGCTCATATGAGCAAACCACAAAAACATCAAGCAGACAGGCAGGCATGCATGATCCCGGTGCGATGGTGTAGTCCAAGCAGGAACACAGTGCAAGCAGCTGGGACGAGGTGGACCACATCACGCCGCTGATGTGGAGGAAAATAAAATAAAAAACAGCTGTATAATTAGTGAATGTCACTGGGTTGATATAAATGATACATAAAAAGGGGACGCAGTCCAGAACCCCGTGGTTAAATAACCCTTGATAAATAAAAAGAAAAAATGCCACTCATGGGATTTGAACCTGTAAGCTCTGATTACCAGACAGAAACCTTACCACTGCACTACCATCGCTGGCCTGTAATTGGAGCGGAAAAATGTCTGAAATCAAGAAGGAGATGAAGGTGGTGCACTGTGTCTGGCCGCTGGAGCCCGGCACAAAGGTGAAAGATATTTTATATATTTCCACGTGAGGACAGCAGGCAGAGACACACGCCTCACAGAGGAATGTTGTAAGTTTGTTGCTGTTGTAAGAACATGTTCTCAAGCTTGGACGTCCAGAAACAGAGATCTTTACAGCCATGGCTGTAAGCAGACATCCCCCCCATCTGTTCAGCGCCCAGACCAACATGTCACTTTCTGTGTTATGTGGTCATTCATTTTCGTTATTTGTAATGTAATTGCATATGTAGGTATTGTCGCAATTATTTATATAATTGTCCTTGCCGTGGTTTCTGTGTTTGTAATGTGTGCATTGAGCTGCCATCTAGCTGCCATTGTGCTGTGATCAGCTGACATGCACCTCTCCGTGCTGTGTGTGCTCAGACCTGGCTGTCCGGCCCCCATGTGATCAGATCTGTACATACATATAAGCATTTTATGCAAGTGTGCCCCCTCTCCCCCCAGCACGCCAGATGTGTTGGGAAGAGTGGGGGGTGGTGTGACACATGCGCACACATGTGAGACACATGCACCACATGTGTGTGGCTTTTTGCAACTCCACGGTAGTGGGGCACTTAGACAAATTTCACATCCAGCTTGACAGTGATTGTCTGCTGACTGTTTTCATGATGATAGTGTGAATGGCCACACATTTTCTAAGTGCCAAACAAGAGGTGTTAGATGTTTGTGTGTGTCAGCAGGAATTTGGCCGACACCTGCCGCGAGAAGGTTCGATGGGCTCGCACAACGCACGCTCTGTCTTTCAGCCGCTTGTGTGCACAAATACTTGTAGCAACAGGTTTAGGAGGCATTGGAAGCAGCTACGATTTTACACGTATTACATACGATTCCTGCTTCATGTGCACTTCATGCGCAATTCGACCAAATTTGCAGTATGTGTGAAGGGGCCCTTACAAGCAGACTGCATCTTGTGAAGTTTCTCATCTTTTTAAAAACAGATAAAGTATCCCCAAATGCTTGATTTAAATGTTTTAGGTGCGTCAAAAAGCTCCAACTGCTCGCAGACCTCCATTTTGTTGTGGTAGAAATGTGCTTTCTGGTTTCTGCCCAGTCCATGTTCAAAACAAAAATCAAAGCAGGGATGGGGCATTCAATGTGCCTTAGAAAAAAAATCGATGCAAGCATGCAGCGAGCGATGTGATCACGATTTCATCTGTCATTTGAATCAATGCAAACTGCATGAATCAATACACTCACGTCGCGCACATTTGTATCTAGATACCAATTTGTATCGATTAATCTCTACATGCCTAGTATGCTTATGTATTGGGTCAAGGATGAACACCACCAAAATGGAACATTGATAGCACTTATATTTTTGGAGAAGCTAGATATTAGCTAATACACTGAACAATGGACGTTGATAATTACATTCTGGATTCACACACCATTCCAGCAGGGGCAGTAAATCAGCTATATATTAAAAGTATGTGTGCGTGCATATGTGCATGATTTTTAGTTAGTTCAATGTAAGTAAAAAATAGTTTAAAATATACAAATATTAATATTATCTGTAAAAATGTCTTCAAAAGTGGATCTTGACTCTGGGGGGGCTGTTCTGACCCCTGTGGCTATACGCCGGCACAGAAAAATTAATTTTATTGATTTGATGGTAAAGAGTTTACATCATATACGCCATCTGTCAAAAACATGCCTGGTCCATGTTTGAAAGAAAGTAGTGTGAAACATATTTTTTAAATTTTCACTACAGGTGTGCTGGCTGTATTACTGTGTTTGCACTGCACTAACAAACAGAGGCAGATTGACATACACTGTTGATGATATTTGTGCAAAAAACTGGACCCAGAACATGTTGTCATCTGTGTGATGAATATGATTTCAGCCAAAGGAGAACCTGGCCCATTGATGCCAAAATTGACATCTGCCAAAAACATTTGCAATATGGTGCATCCAGAAAGTATTCACAGTGCTTCATTTTTTCCACATTTATGTTATAGCGTAATTTCTAAATGGATGAAATTCATTTTTTTCCATCAAAAGTCTGCGCACAATACCCATAACGACAATGTGAAAACTATTTTTTTTTTCATATTTTTGCAAATTTATTAAAAGTAAAATAAATAAATAAAAGACATAGAGCTTTTCACTGGTGCAAGGCAATTTTCTAAGGATTTTATGTGGATGAGATTACCAGCAGTTATCGGTATGTACAACTGAGTATCATCATAGAAATGAAAGATAATCCTAAAAGGCCGCAATATGTGGGCGCAATATGTGCTCCTTGGGCGCAATATGTGCCCAAGGAGTGCTATATAATGGGACTAACTATCTACATAGTTGGTCCCATTCACTCGGCTGTCCCAAGTGTGTTGCACAGTTCAAAACACCCTTGGCGCTGTCGAGATGGGATGCACATCTGATGGTGGTCTATGTGCAGTTACTGCGCCATCTGATTGCAGTCTACATATTCTGATGGCATCAGAACAGCATTTGAAATGATCTGATCACGGTTGATTGAGCTCTGAGATGGATTGGCCATGGCAAAGCCTACCAGCATGTTGTGCCACGTATGTCCACCTCCAATGGACCCCGGCCAAGGTGGGCAAAGGAAATGTTGATATGTAATAACAACTATGTGGCACACATACATCATGTGCAGTGGGTGTGAACAGCGCACAATCAAGCCAAAAGCATTGTGTGCCACTGCACAGCACATGCTGCTGCAGATCTGAAGAGGCTATAATATCCATAATAGAGCTTACAGGACAGATATATTTCCATTTATTTCCATTTCCATCCAAATAATGTGAAATATTAGGCCTATCATATCTGTGATACCACGGGCAGCTGTACCTCTCCGTGGACTCATGCGCAGTAATGCGTCATTGCATGCGTCAGAGCTGAACAGATCTCACCGCTGTAATATACATATTATTACTTAATCATCATCTAAACTCTGTAGGAGGTATGATGTGGAACTATATCGCCAGGCCATGACAACACTATTAAACATGAATCTCACCTCCAGCACAGAACCAGGAGTGTTTCACAGAACAGGGTCCAGGAACCAGAGCCTGAGGTGAAAGCCTCTCACCCGGCTGCTGTGTGCTACAAACAAACACGGCATAAATAAATCCCATGTGATAATCCAGTCAGCCATCACCATGTACAGAGTTGCATTGTGCTGCTGAAGTGAGCAAAAACACACAAAAATAAGTTAAAGTTCACTAGAAAGGCTGTGTCTGATGAATCCTGTGCACATGGGAAAGATTGGCCCACTGCCAGCAGGTGGTTGACAGCAGTACTCGCGTGCGCACGTGCGTGCCTGCAGACACAGCAAAGTTTGGCATGCAGTAAAGTTTGAGCAGCAAATGGTGTCGAGTCACTGACAACACACACACTGAGTGATCATTTCATCATTTCAACACCTGTTCTATGCACACACAAGCATGTGAGCTCAGTAACACTGGGAAGGAGACGATGAGTGACAATGTGATTGCATGAGTGACTGAGTGACCGCACCGATGCCAGTGTCGCCGACCAAACGGCCCCCCCTAAAAATTGGTCCACCCTGCCTCCACTGCACATGCGTCATTAGCAGTGGTTCACGGATTAAAACCTCGTTTCTGCTTAAAACTGCACTCCAGTCATCATCTATCTGTTGTGTGGGCCGCTGAAGAGGAGGTACTGCTGGCCCACCACCACCAGAGGGCGCCCTGTCTGGAGTGCGGGCTCCAGGCACCAGAGGGCGCTGCCGCCTCACAGGAGCAGCCGGGGTGACAGCTGTCACTTATCGCCTACGACAGCTGTCACCAATCATCTGATCAGCAGTGGTATATCAGCAAGACGACATCTCCACCTCTTTGCCGAGATATCGCTCTACCTAGGAGGTACAGTACTCAGCCGACTGTGTTGTCTTTTTGACATTAACACTTTGTTACTTTTGTGCGTTAAATAGCAGACATTCTTCCGACGAGAGGTGGAGGTGGTTTTCCCGCCATATGGGTTGCTGGGTGCAAACGCACCCACATTTAACTGTTTTTGTTCCTCGCCAGCAGTACCAGATCCGACACGCGGAGGCAGTGGCCACCTGGGAGTTCGGGACTTGGCGGCTCCAGTATTCCCGGGGTTCGGTGGCGGAGGAAATCGTGTGGTTCCGGTTCTGCTTTGGACAGACGTCTCTTATCTTCGAGCCTGCCCACGTGACACATTTTGTGAATTGACTTCTTTGTCTATTGTTGTAATCTGTTGTGTTTGTTGTGCTTATTCACAACAGTAAAGTGTTGTTATTTGACTTCCTCCATTGTCCGTTCATTTGCGCCCCCTGTTGTGGGTCCGTGTTCCTACACTTTCCCAACACTATCTCAAGCTTTTGTACAGCAATCATTTCCACATAAATTCAGCATTATTTCATCGTACAAGATGGATGAAGCGATCAGAGCACCACAGGTACAAGAGTTGCTAGCTGATGTGTTTACTGTGCGTCGTCATTTCAAAGCGTCATGGAGTTTCGCCTCATTTCTACTTAAAACGGCCTCATTTCTGCTTAAAACTGACTTTAGAATGATTTCAGAGGTTTTACCTTGTCATCTGTTGGTTAATAATCCCATTAAGTTTTTGCTTGCCTCTACTGGTGGTTGGCTCTCACTGCGGTATTGTATCACTTCCTGTTCCGGAGCACAGCGGTGTTTTTCTGTATCTGTTAGCTGTTTAATCTGCGCAGTTAGATTGATCTAGTTATCTAGATTACGATTTGTTTCCCAGTGTAATCTTTACGTGCCTTAACTAAAGCACTCCTTCTGCTGAATCACCTCTAAATTATTTACACATTATTCACTTTGCGTGTTTTTAGGAATCCGCTAGCTTAGCGTAGCTACTAGCTCTTAGCCGATTTAGCATGGCGGCTTCTCCTGTCTCTCCCGCACTTTTCTGCTCTTGGTGTGAAATGTTTAGTTATTCCTCGGCCTCCTTTAGCAGTAATGGTACTTGTAATAAGTGTAGCTTATTCGTAGCTTTGGAGGCCAGGCTGGGCGAATTGGAGACTCGGCTCCGCACCGTGGAAAATTCTACAGCTAGCGAGGCCCCTGTAGTCGGTGCGGACCAAGGTAGCTTAGCCGCCGTTAGTTCCCCCCTGGCAGATCCCGAGCAGCCGGGAAAGCAGGCCGACTGGGTGACTGTGAGGAGGAAGCGTAGCCCTAAACAGAAGCCCCGTGTACACCGCCAACCCGTTCACATCTCTAACCGTTTTTCCCCACTCGACGACAC
The DNA here is from genome assembly GCF_902500255.1 of Thalassophryne amazonica. Classification (NCBI taxonomy): domain Eukaryota; kingdom Metazoa; phylum Chordata; class Actinopteri; order Batrachoidiformes; family Batrachoididae; genus Thalassophryne; species Thalassophryne amazonica. The sequence goes on from NC_047110.1 coordinate 53,605,897, forward strand.
ACCCGCCGAGGATCAAACTCTGGTTATTGGCGACTCTGTTTTGAGAAATGTGAAGTTAGCGACACCAGCAACCATAGTCAATTGTCTTCCGGGGGCCAGAGCAGGCGACATTGAAGGAAATTTGAAACTGCTGGTTAAGGCTAAGCGTAAATTTGGTAAGATTGTAATTCACGTCGGCAGTAATGACACCCGGTTACGCCAATCGGAGGTCACTAAAATTAACATTAAATCGGTGTGTAACTTTGCAAAAACAATGTCGGACTCTGTAGTTTTCTCTGGGCCCCTCCCCAATCAGACCGGGAGTGACATGTTTAGCCGCATGTTCTCCTTGAATTGCTGGCTGTCTGAGTGGTGTCCAAAAAATGAGGTGGGCTTCATAGATAATTGGCAAAGCTTCTGGGGAAAACCTGGTCTTGTTAGGAGAGACGGCATCCATCCCACTTTGGATGGAGCAGCTCTCATTTCTAGAAATCTGGCTAATTTTCTTAAATCCTCCAAACCGTGACTATCCAGGGTTGGGACCAGGAAGCAGAGTTGTAGTCTTACACACCTCTCTGCAGCTTCTCTCCCCCTGCCATCCCCTCATTACCCCATCCCCGTAGAGACGGTGCCTGCTCCCAGACTACCAATAACCAGCAAAAATCTATTTAAGCATAAAAATTCAAAAAGAAAAAATAATATAGCACCTTCAACTGCACCACAGACTAAAACAGTTAAATGTGGTCTATTAAACATTAGGTCTCTCTCTTCTAAGTCCCTGTTGGTAAATGATATAATAATTGATCAACATATTGATTTATTCTGCCTAACAGAAACCTGGTTACAGCAGGATGAATATGTTAGTTTAAATGAGTCAACACCCCCGAGTCACACTAACTGTCAGAATGCTCGTAGCACGGGCCGGGGCGGTGGATTAGCAGCAATCTTCCATTCCAGCTTATTAATTAATCAAAAACCCAGACAGAGCTTTAATTCATTTGAAAGCTTGTCTCTTAGTCTTGTCCATCCAAATTGGAAGTCCCAAAAACCAGTTTTATTTGTTATTATCTATCGTCCACCTGGTCGTTACTGTGAGTTTCTCTGTGAATTTTCAGACCTTTTGTCTGACTTAGTGCTTAGCTCAGATAAGATAATTATAGTGGGCGATTTTAACATCCACACAGATGCTGAGAATGACAGCCTCAACACTGCATTTAATCTATTATTAGACTCTATTGGCTTTGCTCAAAAAGTAAATGAGTCCACCCACCACTTTAATCATATCTTAGATCTTGTTCTGACTTATGGTATGGAAATAGAAGACTTAACAGTATTCCCTGAAAACTCCCTTCTGTCTGATCATTTTTTAATAACATTTACATTTACTCTGATGGACTACCCAGCAGTAGGGAATAAGTTTCATTACACTAGAAGTCTTTCAGAAAGCGCTGTAACTAGGTTTAAGGATATGATTCCTTCTTTATGTTCTCTAATGCCATATAACAACACAGTGCAGAGTAGCTACCTAAACTCTGTAAGGGAGATAGAGTATCTCGTCAATAGTTTTACATCCTCATTGAAGACAGCTTTGGATGCTGTAGCTCCTCTGAAAAAGAGAGCTTTAAATCAGAAGTGTCTGACTCCATGGTATAACTCTCAAACTCGTAGCTTAAAGCAGATAACCCGTAAGTTGGAGAGGAAATGGCGTCTCACTAATTTAGAAGATCTTCACTTAGCCTGGAAAAAGAGTCTGTTGCTCTATAAAAAAGCCCTCCGTAAAGCTAGGACATCTTTCTACTCATCACTAATTGAAGAAAATAAGAACAACCCCAGGTTTCTTTTCAGCACTGTAGCCAGGCTGACAAAGAGTCAGAGCTCTATTGAGCTGAGTATTCCATTAACTTTAACTAGTAATGAGTTCATGACTTTCTTTGCTAACAAAATTTTAACTATTAGAGAAAAAATTACTCATAACCATCCCAAAGACGTATCGTTATCTTTGGCTGCTTTCAGTGATGCCGGTATTTGGTTAGACTCTTTCTCTCCGATTGTTCTGTCTGAGTTATTTTCATTAGTTACTTCATCCAAACCATCAACATGTTTATTAGACCCCATTCCTACCAGGCTGCTCAAGGAAGCCCTACCATTATTTAATGCTTCGATCTTAAATATGATCAATCTATCTTTGTTAGTTGGCTATGTACCACAGGCTTTTAAGGTGGCAGTAATTAAACCATTACTTAAAAAGCCATCACTTGACCCAGTTATCTTAGCTAATTATAGGCCAATCTCCAACCTTCCTTTTCTCTCAAAAATTCTTGAAAGGGTAGTTGTAAAACAGCTAACTGATCATCTGCAGAGGAATGGTCTATTTGAAGAGTTTCAGTCAGGTTTTAGAATTCATCATAGTACAGAAACAGCATTAGTGAAGGTTACAAATGATCTTCTTATGGCCTCGGACAGTGGACTCATCTCTGTGCTTGTTCTGTTAGACCTCAGTGCTGCTTTTGATACTGTTGACCATAAAATTTTATTACAGAGATTAGAGCATGCCATAGGTATTAAAGGCACTGCGCTGCGGTGGTTTGAATCATATTTGTCTAATAGATTACAATTTGTTCATGTAAATGGGGAATCTTCTTCACAGACTAAAGTTAATTATGGAGTTCCACAAGGTTCTGTGCTAGGACCAATTTTATTCACTTTATATATGCTTCCCTTAGGCAGTATTATTAGACGGTATTGCTTAAATTTTCATTGTTACGCAGATGATACCCAGCTTTATCTATCCATGAAGCCAGACAACACACACCAATTAGCTAAACTGCAGGATTGTCTTACAGACATAAAGACATGGATGACCTCTAATTTCCTGCTTTTAAACTCAGATAAAACTGAAGTTATTGTACTTGGCCCCACAAATCTTAGAAACATGGTGTCTAACCAGATCCTTACTGTGGATGGCATTACCCTGACCTCTAGTAATACTGTGAGAAATCTTGGAGTCATTTTTGATCAGGATATGTCATTCAAAGCGCATATTAAACAAATATGTAGGACTGCTTTTTTGCATTTACGCAATATCTCTAAAATCAGAAAGGTCTTGTCTCAGAGTGATGCTGAAAAACTAATTCATGCATTTATTTCCTCTAGGCTGGACTATTGTAATTCATTATTATCAGGTTGTCCTAAAAGTTCCCTAAAAAGCCTTCAGTTAATTCAAAATGCTGCAGCTAGAGTACTGACGGGGACTAGAAGGAGAGAGCATATCTCACCCATATTGGCCTCTCTTCATTGGCTTCCTGTTAATTCTAGAATAGAATTTAAAATTCTTCTTCTTACTTATAAGGTTTTGAATAATCAGGTCCCATCTTATCTTAGGGACCTCGTAGTACCATATCACCCCAATAGAGCGCTTCGCTCTCAGACTGCAGGCTTACTTGTAGTTCCTAGGGTTTGTAAGAGTAGAATGGGAGGCAGAGCCTTCAGCTTTCAGGCTCCTCTCCTGTGGAACCAGCTCCCAATTCAGATCAGGGAGACAGACACCCTCTCTACTTTTAAGATTAGGCTTAAAACTTTCCTTTTTGCTAAAGCTTATAGTTAGGGCTGGATCAGGTGACCCTGAACCATCCCTTAGTTATGCTGCTATAGACGTAGACTGCTGGGGGGTTCCCATGATGCACTGTTTCTTTCTCTTTTTGCTCTGTATGCACCACTCTGCATTTAATCATTAGTGATCGATCTCTGCTCCCCTCCACAGCATGTCTTTTTCCTGGTTCTCTCCCTCAGCCCCAACCAGTCCCAGCAGAAGACTGCCCCTCCCTGAGCCTGGTTCTGCTGGAGGTTTCTTCCTGTTAAAAGGGAGTTTTTCCTTCCCACTGTAGCCAAGTGCTTGCTCACAGGGGGTCGTTTTGACCGTTGGGGTTTTACATAATTATTGTATGGCCTTGCCTTACAATATAAAGCGCCTTGGGGCAACTGTTTGTTGTGATTTGGCGCTATATAAAAAAAATTGATTGATTGATTAATCCATTTGATTGCTTAGGGCGAAGAGACTCCATCTCAGACATGCTGCTGTGGTCCGAAATGACACATGCGCAGTGAAGGCAGGTGGACTGATTTTTAGGGCGGGACCATCTGGTCTGCGACACTGGCTTTGACACATATGACGTGTGTCCTGTTCATACATTGGTTATACTGTGTGTGTATATATATATATACTCAACATTTTGTATGAGATGAACTCAAAGATCTAAAACTTTTTCCACATACATAATATCACCATTTCCCTCAAATATTGTTCACAAACCCGTCTAAATCTGTGATAGTGAGCACTTCTCCTTTGCTGAGATAATCCATCCCACCTCACAGGTGTGCCATATCAAGATGCTAATTAGACACCATGATTAGTGCACAGGTGTGCCTTAGACTGTCCACAATAAAAGGCCACTCTGAAAGGTGCAGTTTTATCACACAGCACAATGCCACAGATGTCGCAAGATTTGAGGGAGCGTGCAATTGGCATGCTGACAGCAGGAATGTCAACCAGAGCTGTTGCTCGTGTATTGAATGTTCATTTCTCTACCATAAGCTGTCTCCAAAGGCGTTTCAGAGAATTTGGCAGTACATCCAACCAGCCTCACAACTGCAGACCACGTGTAACCACACCAGCCCAGGACCTCCACATCCAGCATGTTCACCTCCAAGATCGTCTGAGACCAGCCACTCGGACAGCTGCTGAAAGAGTCGGTTTGCATAACCAAAGAATTTCTGCACAAACTGTCAGAAACCATCTCAGGGAAGCTCATCTGCATGCTCGTCGTCCTCATCAGGGTCTCGACCTGACTCCAGTTCGTCGTAACTGACTTGAGTGGGCAAATGCTCACATTCGCTGGCGTTTGGCACGTTGGCGAGGTGTTCTCTTCACGGATGAATCCTGGTTCACACTGTTCAGGGCAGATGGCAGACAGCATGTGTGGCATCGTGTGGGTGAGCGGTTTTCTGATGTCAATGTTGTGGATCGAGTGGCCCATGGTGGCGGTGGGGTTATGGTATGGGCAGGCGAAGAACACAGGTGCATTTTATTGATGGCATTTTGAATGCACAGAGATACCGTGACAAGATCCTGAGGCCCATTGTTGTGCCATACATCCAAGAACATCACCTCATGTTGCAGCAGGATAATGCACGGCCCCATGTTGCAAGGATCTGTACACAATTCTTGGAAGCTGAAAATGTCCCAGTTCTTGCATGGCCGGCATACTCACCGGACATGTCACCCATTGAGCATGTTTGGGATGCTCTGGACCGGCGTATACGACAACGTGTACCAGTTCCTGCCAATATCCAGCAACTTCGCACAGCCATTGAAGAGGAGTGGACCAACATTCCACAGGCCACAATTGACAACCTGATCAACTCTATGCGAAGGAGATGTGTTGCACTGCATGAGGCAAATGGTGGTCACACCAGATACTGACTGGTATCCCCCCCCAATAAAACAAAACTGCACCTTTCAGAGTGGCCTTTTATTGTGGGCAGTCTAAGGCACACCTGTGCACTAATCATGGTGTCTAATCAGCATCTTGATATGGCACGCCTGTGAGGTGGGATGGATTATCTCAGCAAAGGAGAAGTGCTCACTATCACAGATTTAGACTGGTTTGTGCACAGTATTTGAGGGAAATGGTGATATTGTGTATGTGGAAAAAGTTTTAGATCGTTGAGTTCATCTCATACAAAATGGGAGCAAAACCAAAAGTGTTGCGTTTATATTTTTGTTGAGTATATATATATATTGTCCAAAGGGAGGACACTCCGGTCCTGTGTTTGCCATCGAGATGTTTGGATATTGGGTAGTCTTCAATGCCTTTTATGGTCGTCTGACAGCAGTCTGTGTCATCTATCTGTTGTCTAAATACGCCATGGATGCAATCATGCAGGTGTGGACGAGGTAGTCTGGACGTGATCCGCCCACAGCCTACATGCCTTTTTCCCCCCCGACTGCGTCCGAATTATGGGCATTTTCTCCATGTCCATCTGGTTCCTGCACTTTCTTGCTATGTGTGACTGCTTAAGTTTTAAGTCTTATTATAATTTTGATTGCATGTAGTATTTCTCCCCACAGATATTCATACTGTATGCCCCAGTTTAAGCACCACTGACTTATCATAACTGTACCTTTGTATGCATGTCATTGAGAGCCAGAACGCTTTTGCGTGATCTCACCCCTCCACACAGAGGCCAAACAAAGTAAACATTTTTTTTTATTATTTTTTATTTTTATCTTGGTGGCTCAAGGGATTTATTTTTATCACGTGCGGAATGCTGAAGAGTCGACTGAAGCCTGTAGTAAACACTGGCATGAATGAATAAGGTGCTGTTACTCTTTCTACTTTTAAAATAAGTTAATTGTCTTGTTGTTGCACAAAGAACTGACATTCTCTAGTTCAGGCTGAGGAACATATCAGGAGCAGAAAAACACAGAGGAACTGTTTTAAGATGCTACATTTCTTCAGCCACAGCAAGGAACTAAAGTACTTTCAGACATAATTTTTTCCAAAATCAAGGCGCTTTATTTGGGTAAGTTTTCATCAGGCTGTGATGATGAATCCAACTGAAACAAACAGGTAAGATTAAGACTTTATATTTATTCCATGTGCAAATGGTTGTAGTATTTGAAACAGTCTGAACTGTTCGCATAAGGACTGCAGCTTTCAGTTGTTGAGCCAATCAATGAACATATTTCAACTTTTGAGACACTTACAAGTAACTTGTGTCAATGATCGCATAATTTACGTACAACTTATGAACCGTGTATGCAGAACATATAAGACATATGCTGGCATGCATTGAAAATATTGTGTATCCCAAAGTTTTTTGACAAACTCATAGTACTACAACCTATACCAGCATGCTTCAACATGCTCTTAACTTAAACAAAACTTTACTCATAATGTATTAGACATACACCAGCGTATTTTTAACACGTCGGCATATGTTTGCTAAATCATCAAGGTGTGACAGCGCATTTAAAGCTGCAGGAAATTAAGAATGTCCTATAGTGCAGCAGGTATTGGTCAGTGAACAAACAAAACACTGGCCTAGTTTTCAGGTGCTGTCCAGTTGAGGGGAACTGGGACACTTGAAAGGAGATGAGAGTGGAACGAGTGCAGGGGATAGAAGCTAATGGTTTAATAGAGCTCTCTTATGAGGGAAGGAGAAGCAACATGCGGACCACTCTTGTGCTTTCAAGTGGTCCAAAACTATGCATTCATTAGCTTCCCAGCTCGTCAGCCTCTCTGCCTCCTGCTGCTTTGTCTGAATCGGTCACTTCACTGAGTAGAGAGAAGTGTGTCAAGTGTGTTTCTGTTTGTGTGGGCTTGCTGGGTGTGTTTGGCTGTTCCTTGTTTACCTTGTACTGTTCTGAACATTGACTGATGAACCATTTAAAGGGTGGTGTATTCACTGAGATATGCCAGTTTCCTTATTTGAAGGAGCAGATGGGCCAGAAATGAGAATGGATATTCATTGGGAATCTTTTCTTTGTCACACATTCATGCTTGGCCATGCACACAGACATCGACTCGTAGTGTGTGATCCATCATGGCATACAAGCACTTCGGATGTCACGCTAGCTAAACACAAATAGCCCAGTTGGGGGCCTATTACCCATTTCTTTGTCAATGTTACAAAGGGGTGCGATTAGTATTTAGTATTTACCTTTTTCCAGATGCTAATATTCAAACACACTGTATACTGTAAATCTACTGTACATTGTAATGCTATAAACTCTATGATATGTCTGTGCTCCATCTACATTGTCCCATGTTTCATAGACAGAAATGTAAAACACAGTAAATGGACTTATGTTATTTGGCAGCCATTTTTGGTTGTTGTTAACCCGACATTGATTCTGAGCTATGGTTTTGACGTATGTGCATACATGCAAATGGGGTATAACAACACAGATTGAAGTAATGATCAATATGAAGAAATATTTTAGAAGATCAAATCAAATCAATTTTATTTATATAGCGCCAAATCACAACAAACAGTTGCCCCAAGGCGCTTCATATTGCAAAGCAAAGCCATACAATAATTACAGAAAAACCCCAACTGTCAAAATGGATGGTACTCAGATGTTTGCATTTGTTATCTAGAGTTGCACAGACAGCAAATAAGGCACTCATAGAGCCACAAGGTTGCTCGATAGAGGTATTTGGAAATGCCAATATCTTACCAGGAAAATAAAGGTCCCAGTATTTACGGCCTTGGCGCTCACCAGCTTATGGTATGCTTGTGAGGTTGCTATTGTAGTCCATGGGCCAAGCAGGTTTTTGGTACCACTGAAGGTGACCAAACAATACTTGGAATCCAGCCTCAGTGTATCATGGCCTACACAAAAATGTACAGTGAGGAAAATAAGTATTTGAACACCCTGTGATTTTGCAAGTTCTCCCACTTAGAAATCATGGAGGGGTCTGAAATTTTCATCTTAGGTGCATGTCCACTGTGAGAGACATAATCTTAAAAAAAAAAAAAAAAATCGGAAGTCACAATGTATGATTTTTTAATAATTTATTTGTATGTTACTGCTGCAAATAAGTATTTGAACACCTACCAACCAGCAATAATTCTGGCTCACACAGACCTGTTAATTTTTCTTTGAGAAGTCCTCTTATTCTGCACTCTTTACCTGTATTGATTGCACCTGTTTGAACTTGTTACCTGTATAAAAGACACCTGTTCACACACTCAATTAATCACATTCCAACCTGTCCACATAGCCAAGACCAAAGACCTGTCTAAGGACACCAGGGACAAAACTGTAGACCTGCACAAGGCTGGGATGGACTACAGGACAACAGGCAAGCAGCTTGGTAGAAGACAACAACTGTTATGATTATTTATTAGAAAGTGGAAGAAACACAAGATGACTGTCAATCTCCCTCGGTCTGGGATTCCATGCAAGATCTCACTTTGTGGGGTAAGGATGATTCTGAGAAAGCTCAGAACTACACAGGACGACCTGGTCAATGACCTGAAGAGAGCTGGGACCACAGTCACAAAGATTACATTAGTAAAACATGATGCTGTCGTGGTTTAAAATTCCGCGGGGCAGCAAGGTCCCCCTGCTCAAGCCAGCACATGTCCAAGCCCATTTGAAGTTCACCAGTGACCATCTGGATTATCCAGAGGAGGCATGGGAGAAGGTCATGTGGTCAGATGAGACCAGAATAGAGCTTTTTGTAATCAACTCTACTTACCATGTTTAGAGGATGAGAAGAACCCCAAGAAAACCATCCCAACCATGAAGCATGGTGGTGGAAACATCATACTCTGGGGATGCTCTTCTGCAAAGGGGACAGGACGACTGCACCGTATTGAAGGGAGGATGGATGGGGTCATGTATTGCGAGATTTTGGCAAACAACCTCCTTCCCTCAGTAAGAGCATTGAAGATGGGTCATGGCTGGGTCTTCCAGCATGACAATGACCCCAAACACACAGCCAGGGCAACTAAGGAGGGGCTCCGTAAGAAGCATTTCAAGGTCCTGGAGTGGCCTGGCCAGTCTCCAGACCTGAACCCGATAGAAAATCTTTGGAGAGAGCTGAACTCCAAACCTGAAAGATTTGGAGAAGATCTGTATGGAGGAGTGGACCAAAATCCCTGCTGCAGTGTGTGCAAACCTGGTGAAAAACTACAGAAAACGTTTGACCTCTGTAATTGCAAACAAAGGCTACTGTACCAAATATTAACATTGATTTTCACAGGTGTTGGGTTGTGCTGCTCTCCTGCCTACATCTGAAAAGCATTTCCCCTGTCTCCCTTTCTCATGTGTTGACATTTGCAGCAGTAACATACAAATAAATTATTAAAAATCATACATTGTGATTTCCAGATTTTTTTTAGATTATGTCTCTCACAGTGGACATGCACCTAAGATGAAAATTTCAGACCCCTCCATGATTACTAAGTGGGAGAACTTGCAAAATCGCAGGGTGTTTAAATACTTATTTTCCTCACTGTATAATAACCATCCCAGGGTGGTAGCTGTAGCCAGCTTGGGGTCAATGAAGAATTACACAGAAGTTAAAATCTAAAAATGCTCCAATCATGTTGAAAACTATATCACATTATTTCTCTGATCATAACGATTTCAAAAAGGTATAGTTTAGACCATCTATGATGGAATGTTCTGGAGTTATGCGGTTAAAACAGCAAAAATGGTGACAAAGGTCAACTTCAGTTTGTGCAGGGGTCAAAAGTTAAAGTTGCTCTAATTTCAGTAAAAAATTATGCAAATTATTTGTTTGTGTTGATAAGGTTCTAATAAGGAATAGTTTGCACCATCTGTCATGCTTAGTTATCACGTTACAGGGTAACATGTACCACTTGTCATTGAATTCAATGGATGTCGACCTTGTTTGACCTTTACTTTGGAGACCATACATTCAACACAGTCAAAACGATTCCATTTATTAATCCTTTTATTTCAACCAATAATTTGCATAATTTTTTTTTTTTTTTTACTGAAATTGGAGTAACTTTAACTTTTGACCCCTGTACAACCTGAACCTGACCTTTGTCACCATTTTTGCTGTTTTTACCCCATAACCCCAGAACATTCCATCACCGATAGTCCAAATTATATCTTTTTGGAATCATTATGATCAGACAAATAATGTGATATAGTTTTGTATTTTTACATTTTGACCTGTGTAATTCTTCATTGACCCCGAGCTGGCTCCAGCTACAACCCTGTGCATCATACAACATACATTTTTGTGTAGGCCATGGTACACTGAGGCTGAATTCTAAGTGTTGTTTGGTCACCTACAGTGGTACCAATCAGGTCAATATTAATGACTGGCTCCTGGGCTATTGGTACTACTACTACTATTTGGTACTATTCCTCAGCACCTGCGGAATGATGATGTGACAAATGAGTGGTTACTTAGGGAAACTCAGACAAGGATTATCACTTACGTGGGGAAGCACAATACAACATTCTGGCCATGTGGCACATTTCTCTGAGCATGATCTACCATGCAGGTGCCTCAGTGGCAAGGATAAATTTGGAGTATGTGTTTGCATGTTGGGTTGTGCTGCTCTCCTGCCTACATCTGAAAAGCATTTCCCCTGTCTCCCTTTCTCATGTGTTGACATTTAAATTGTACAGAGCACAAACAAGACGATCCAAGTGTTGCACCTCTCCAGCAGCTTGGAAAACATCCAAAACATGGAAACATGTTTTTTTTTTCCCTGCCTGAAGCACAAAGTATTGGGTGGCTTTCTCACGGGATGCTCTAATTTCTAAGACTCTTGATGATACATTTGATGAAGACTGCTGTTTTTAATCACTATGTACTGCTTATATCAGTTTATATATATATATATATATATATATATATATATATATATATATATATATATATATATATATATATATATATAATTTCAATTGGTGTCTTATTTATTGGCACTTTGCAGTTGTTGTCCTTCTCCTCTCCCTCTTTGGTGCCATCTTACAAAAAAATTTGTAAAGATAATTACGTTTTATCTTCTTTCTCAGAAGGCTCTGAAATTCCAGGCCTGTGTTTAATATTAGGAGCTGTTTCTGTGTATGCAAAGTCATGCTAATTTCCTATTCTGAGCTTCCTTGTAACAAGGAGGTAGTGTTCATTCTCCTTCAGGAGGCCCAAGTGTCTCCAAGGCAAATTTTGAAAAGTAACGGATCTCTTTTAAACATTTTTTTCCCTCCTCCCCACACTTTGTGCCATTCGTGTTGTTCTCACGGGGTGGTTTCCCAGCCACTGTTGATCGGTGTGTCAACTTTGCCGATGGCCTCTTCCTTTTGGAGAATAGAGCCCTTGTTGGAGGATTCCGTACCGCCTCCTTCTGCTCTTTCTCTTGTTCTGGATCCTCCTCTTGGCGCCTTCATTGAGAAAGCTGTAATCCCTGCTTGGGGGTGGAGGGTGGGTGTAGGGGTGGGGAAGCAGCGTGTCGTCTGTACTGATAGCATTCAGAGAGCCACGTATTGCTCCAGTGGACCTACTACAGAGGAGCCAGCACAGTGGATCGCGCTGGGTGCCGGGCACATGGCGCGTGGCACCGGCGGATTAGCCCCAGTGTACCCCCCCACAGAGGTCGCTTCAAAAAGCCAGGCCCTCTCTGCCTAGGAAAGCACCGCAGGCTGGCGAAAGCAGATTACACACCCATGCACATGCACAAAATCACACATATCTCCTAAATGTGTCAACATAGAAGACGGGGTTGGTGTTAACTTGGTGCCTATGAATGCTCCATTCTGCTTATACTCTGTTCCAGAATTGTACATGTCCAATCTCAAACCTCGACAGCTTTGTTTGTTGTCAGTAAGCTCCAATGTACATGTAGGAATACAAAAGTCTATCCAAGTGGAACAAAATAAATAAATATTACCATACGCACATTGATAATGATGTATTTTATATGTATATTTTACCATCAACTTTTTATGCATTATTGGGCCTCATTTTCAAAAATGTCTCTCACCTATTTCTGTACAATGGGCTTCTACAAGTGTCCCATGTCAGATTCAGAAAACACTTGTAATTCCAGCGCTATACTAAAATACAAAATGGAGCGAAATGGGGGTAAAAAGTAACGAAATGGAGCAGACTGACCCAGACTGACTCCAAATATGATTAAATATGATTCACTGAATTACTTTTATTTAATTATTTTTAAGCGAAATGGGGACTGATAATAGTGAAACGGGGGTAAAATGTAATGAAATGGAGCAGACTGACCCAGACTGACTCCAAATATGATTAAATATGATTCAATGAATTACTTTTATTTAATTGTTTTAAGCGAAATGCGACTGATAATAACAAAACAGGGGTTAAACGTAGTGAAATGGAGCAGACTGACCCATTGACTGAAGTTTCATCTCTTGAATGCCAGATAGTGCACCTGCCCCTACTACATGTACTGAGCGCATCTCACAAAAACAAAGCTAAACAATTAAATAAAAGTAATTATTTGGAGTCAGTCTGGTTCAGTCTGCTCCATTTTGTTACATTTTACCCCCATTTCGTGATAATCAGTATCCATTTCGCTCCATTTTGTCCATTTCGTATTTTAGTATGGCCCTAATTCCAAGTAACTGTCAGACATATCCAGTCAAAACACTGATATTCTCAACACTTAATATGACTTTTATTTTATTTTATTTTTTTTGGAGACAAACTTTAGTAATCTGAGATTTACACTCTGCTATTAGAGGAACACTTAACACTTAAGAAAGTCTGTAATTAAGAGTGTAAATAAGTGGAATGGTTTGCTCAAGCCAGTATATGGAAAAAAACAAATTCTTTTAATGCTGTTGTCTCCCTCTGAATAAAAGAAGTAACTGTTTGACATGAATATGAATTTCATTAAAAAACATCTCTCCGCATCAAGTGTTGGAGATCAATGGAATATTATATGCCATAAGTGTTTTAATAGCTCCCCACTGGTGTCACCCCATAAGGTGCCTTGACACTTGCACGAATTTGATCCACGCACTTGCACACAGTCTGCTGTGCAGGAGAGTAAACCCATTGCAAACTGTTGTAAACCATTGTAAACTGTGCGCGGCTTCATGCAAGTGTGCAAAGAAAATTAAAAAATGTTCAAAATCTCCATCAAATCAAAATCAAATCAAATTTATTAATTTATATAGCACCAATTCACAATGAAACCATCTCAAGGCGCTTCACACAACATAATAAAAACAGAAAAAACTGAATTACAAATTTAAAAACACAATAAAAAGACAAAACCATAAAAGAATACAAGAATAAAAACACATCATAACACTAAATGATAAAACAAGGAAAACAAATGAGTCTTTAAACGTGATTTAAGTCTCCACAGTATCTGACTGCCGTATGTCATCACGCCTATCATGCATTAATTATGTGAACTTCACATGAACATTGGGCAAATGATTAAAAAAAATACTGTGTGTGAGTGCGAGTGATTGCATCAGTGCACCGCATCACAGCGCACCTCATCTGATCGATTATAAAGAGATGTTAAATCTATCATAAACATAATTTTACAGGTACTCATAAGGAGGCATGAACATGCAACTGTTTGACCAAGCCATTACAATATAAATATTACAAATCATTACCTTTTCAACTATTCCAAATGCGTTCTCCACATCATGAAGTGCATGAGAGAGAGAGAGAGAGAGGGAGAGAGAGAGAGAGAGAGAGAGAGAGAAGAAAAAACTGCTGCTGAAATGGTCCTCTGTGATTACAGAAGCGATTCAAGGTGTTGTCAACAGCCAACTCTGAGAGAAGATGATTCATCTGCTACAAAATAATTATTTTATATACACAGCATCCAGCGGCACAAAGCGCGGCATCCAGCTGGTAATACAATGAGTGGCATTGTCACGAAGAAGTGCGCGGGAGTGTAGAAACAAAATAAGAGCAAGTGTCAAGGCACCTTTACAGGGTGCCGAGAGTGGTCTTTGTGATGGTTTACAATCATAGCCAACATTCATATGTGATTGCAGTTCTTATTATGAGCTACTATGTTATATCCACTTATGTTTACGCAAGTGTAACCGATTATTGCTGAATGCTGAATGCACTCGAGTACATGCAATTTCCATATCATAATTGATTTATGCAAGAGCAAAATGGTACTACAGTGTTTTTCCAAAAAGATAAAATGTCTGTGAAAATCTCAAAACTGTCTTCTGTTGAAGAGCACAGCATAGTTTTTATGGGTTTAATTTAGCTGGAGAACAGAGATTAGAAGGAAGCTTCTGCTCAGTGAATGGTAGGTCTTGATTACTGTATATTCTACTTGCGCTTGCACTTTCACCTACTTTTACAAAAGTTTACCTCTGATTTGCACCAATTAAATTTGATTATTCACTTTTTTAAATCAAGATTTATCCCAGTGTCTCAAATTTTAAAAATTGTTTAAAACTTTTTCTTATTGTTCACAATGTTCTACAATACTAATTTTACCATTGATTACACCTGATTTTAGGCCATGATTGTGTATCCAAATGTTTATTTATTCATTTATTTATTTTTGCACCAAAAATGTAATCAATTAAGTATCAAAAGTTTGCAAGGGTAGGAATATCCTATTTTAAATTGATGGTGTAATTAGGCAATATATTCATAAGTTTTCACTAAGTTACTGATTTTTTTTTTTTTTTTTACTTTGAAATGTTTTCGTTTGAAAAGCCTGTATGAATTACATGTCATAATAATTATGCTGACCTTATCCTGTTTAATTCAACAGTTTGGATTGTAGTACAATTCTAATTATATTACAATTCTAATGGTTGATTTAAATAGTAGGGCAGCACAGTGGCTTAGTGGTTAGCACTGTTGTCACACAGCAAGAAGATCTTGGGATTGATCCCCCCACATCGCCCTTCTGTGTGGAGTTGGTATGTTGGTATGTTCTTCCCGTGTCTGCGTGGATTCCCTCTGGGTACTCCGACTTCCTCCCACATCCAAAGGCATGCAGGTGAGGTGGACTGGAAACTTTAAATTGTCCGTAGGTGTGCATGCGAGTTTGAATGTGTTTGTCTGTCTATATGTGGCTCTGTGACAGACTGGCGTCCTGTCCAGGGTGTACGCTGCCTTGTGCTCTATGACTGATGGGATAGGCCCCAGCCCCTCCGTGACCCTTAATTGGAGTAAACAGTTAAAGATGAGTGAGTGAGTGAGTGAGTGATTGAAATATAAATAAATAATTCTATTTTATTGAAACAATAAAAACTGAAAACACAAGAAAATTGGCAAATGCAGGATATTCTCTTTTACGCACCATTTACAAACAATCCTATGACTCCTGCATATGATCCAATTTGTGCAGTTCAGCCAGAGATCATACAAAAAAAAACCCTAAAACCTCTGAATCATTCCTTACAGCTGACAAAGCATTTACATGGAGTTGATATTAACCTACCAGCAGTGTTGCCACAGTTACTTTGAAAAAGTAATCCAATTACTGATTACTGATTACTCCTTGAAAAAGTAACTTAGTTACTTTACTGATTACTCAATTGTAAAAGTAACTAAGTTAGATTACTAGTTACTTTTTTAGTTACTTTTCCCAGCTGTCGACAACAACCCACGTCAACATGACAATGATACCTGTTTTGCCAAAACTCACTTTATAGTCACCCTTTCTTGACTTCAATGAAAATAAATACTTGTTTTATGAAAAGTAAAATAAAGACCTCTCTCTTGACCTCATATTTAACTGTTGACAGCACTGTAACAGTAAAACTTGCAATTTCGAACCTGCATTGTTTATAAATGTAACTATTAAATTCTAACATTTTTCTAACATTTAAATTCTCTCTAAACATTTTACTTGTCGAAATTATTATTATTTTAAGCAATATTAGTAGTTGTAAAAAACGTCTTAAAAACTGGACCTTTAATCTAGGGGTGTTGTGAGGGGGGCACATCCTTGCCCCACGCCCCCATTCCATCTGGATTCGCCCCTGCTTTGGCGTTTGCGCACAAAGAATGGATAACATTTATTTATGCAGAAAACATGACCAGATTTACAGGTAAGAAAGTTTTATTGCATTTTCACACCATGTGGTCCTCAGAAAGAGAGTTTAGGTGCATTTGAGTGGAAAATAGTGTTAGTTGTTGACGCGTCGCGGAGGATCAGCTGCTTTTAATGACCAGATACAGAGCGGCTCAGCTCAGAATTCTAAATAAAGGAGGGGAAAAGTATAAAAATGTCTTTGTAAAGCTCAGTGCAGGTGTGCTGATCACCGCGCTTTAAGAGGTGAGGACGAGTCGAGCAGCTGCAAAAAACCGTGGATTAAAAGCTCACAGCTCACTGAAAGTGGGCAGTTCAGTCGAACCCCGACCTCCTGCCCACAGACCAAGTTTAATGCTGCTATCGACCCACAATGAAAAATAATAGTAACGCACAGTGACTTGGAGAAGTAACTTTAATCTGATTACTGATTTGGAAAGATTAACGCGTTAGATTACTCGTTACAAAAAAAAGTGGTCAGATTAGAGTAAGTAACGCGTTACCGGCATCACTGCCTACCAGTGGCAGAAGTGGACTTGTGAACACAGAGGTTGCAGGTCTGATTCCTACCTGCTTCACTGGAGCTACTGAGCAGCCAAGAGATCAGACTCTGTGGTTGCTGTATGCAGCTTTACAGTGTGAATATGAACCTGCAAGTGTGAATGGTGTGTGCTCGGAAACAAGCATCTCCCTTTGTTGAATAATGGTTTTAAAAAGTGATATCGTTGTTTGATACTAAAAATGTTGGTGTTTTCTGGGATGTGCCCAGTGGGAAAACATGTCTTACACCTCACTGGATCAGGTGTTTGATTATCTCTTTCTTGCCAGCGTGATTGTGACTTGCAAGTGAAAATCTGAATGAGAGAAGCTGAGACTGAAAAATAAGTGAGACATCACTTTGCTGCCCCTCTCTACACACAGGAGACTGACTGTGTTTTTTAAATGGAAAGGGTATTGCACTGTTCTCTGTGTCATGGACCTTTGTTTTTTGTTTGTTTCCCAAATTTGATGGTGAGTTGGGAACATGTTTCTGCCAGCAGACACTCAGTGTTCACTTCCACTGGGAACAAGAGCATGAAACCAGAAAAGGTCTTAATCACACCTCAGTGTTTATCACCGTTCCTTCTGAAAACACAGTTGTGTTTGTTTATTGCATTCTTTTTTCAAATGTCAGTGAACTTACAAGGAAGCAACATTAACAGCATGGTGGAAAACATTAAAACTGGCAGTGTAGTCTATATCATTGGTACCACCTGAAGTACACATTTTCCATCTCTTCCCTGCTCTGCCACCAGCTGATAACCTCATTCAGGTGTGCAGCCAGTGGCAGAGCAGGAAAAGGTGGAAAATGTGTAGGTTAGGTGGTATTTGAGGACCAGGTGGAGAACCACTGATCGAAGAAATTTAAATCAAAGGAATATTATTTTTATTTTATTTAACCAGGTTAGTCCCACTGAGATCAAGATCTCTTGCGAGGGAGACCTGGACATTTATAAAGTATCCAGTTCACCTAACCTGCATGTCTTTAAATGTGGGTGGAAACTGGAGCACCCGGAGAAAACCCATGCAAACATGAGGAGAACATGCAAACTCCACACAGAAAGGCCACAGTTAGGAATCGAACCCTTGACCTTCTTGCTGTGAGGCAACAGTGCTAACCACTAATGCACCATGCTGCCTGTCCTACTTAGGCTTCATCCTCCAAAAGCACTACTAGAACAAGAAAACAATGTGTGAGGGTCCAGGGGCCTCATGTACAAAGCGTCCTTACGCACAAATCCTGGCATACGCCCGTCTCCACGTCCACGTGCAGATGCATCAAAAGTGACTTGAGTGTGGAAATGTGCGGTGCATCACGCAAAAATCTTGGCTGGTGTACACATGTTTCTACAGCTATTGTGCTCTCCGACATGTACAGGTGATGGAGGGAGCCGTTAATAGTGTGAAAACAAGAAGTCATCAGAGTGATGTGCCCATCAGAGACACACTGATGAATTAACACACCTACATGTTTGCAATTATATGGATGGATATAAAAGCACGTGCAAGTGATGCGTAAAATGGCGCTAACAGTGGTGTTGTTAGAGGACCTTGCAAATGGTGCAGTCGGACGTGAGCTTGTATTTGGAGAATGCAAGGATTTACTTTCAAATGAAGATAATTGGTGCTGAAACCAATTTCGGTTACCAAGGCCACTGTGACTGGAGCTGTGCACAGAACTGCGGTCAGCCCAGAGTGCAACTCACTCCATTGTTCCCAAGAACATTTTTCCAGTTTCAAGATTCAAGATTAATCTGTTGAACAGCATACTGAATAAACTGTCCCTGCATGTCTACTATAATTTCCTTCCTGTGTTCATGTTGTCTGATGTGACGTTGTGTGGAATCCCTGCTCAAAGGGCCTATTTACATGAAATTGTATATTTAAATGGGGCGTGGCCACGCTCAATTCCACGTTCAGTGGGATGTACAAATGGAGCGTGCGTGAATTCATGCCTACGCACACTTTCATACATCTGAATATATTTGTGCTTATGCCAGATTCAGGGTTTTGGCGTACGCCAACTTTTAGTAGAAAGTCCACGTAAGTCTTTGTACACGAGGCCCCTGAAATCTGTCTATACATCTGACATCTAAGTGCAGCCTGCAAATCTATGTGTACACTGTCTGTAGATTTTGGAAAGAGTCCTGATTTTAACACAGTATAGTCATATTCCCCCGTGACCTGATCCTGGATAAGGAGTTGAAGATGAGTGAGTGAGTAATCATACTCTGCATCTGATTTCTGTTCTGGAGGGTGATGGAATCAAACTAGCATGTGATGGACAACATGATGACGCCCTCAATGAAGGAATAGTAGAGTGTAAGTGTAAGGCATTGAGCTTTTTTATGAGGTACTGTCACTATTGACACTTCCTGAGGATGTTCTTCTTTGTGTTGGAGGCAAACCTCAGAAGGTTATTGACAGTGGTGGGCACAGTTCTGATAATCCGATAACAGATAATTATCGAAGATAACATTTTCATTATCGGATTATCTTTTAAGATAATTTTAAAGACCATCATCCGATGAATTTTTGTCCAATAAACAAAGCTGAACAGTGACAAGCATTTTTAAAATTAGTTCAGCACCCACCTGTTACAAGTTTTGTACCAGACACACAGTTATAATCTTTGCAAACAGTAGAAAACTGCTTATATAAAAAGCAACTCAATCCTCTGCAAACAAAGGAAAAACAGCCCCAAAAAGAAAAAAAAACAAAAAAACATTGCCTTTAATACCATACTGACATGCTGGCAATATGACCCAAGTCATCCAGAGGCATACATCTTTAACTTATGGTTCAAATTTTAACCAAACTAATTTTAGACAAATTATTTAAAATTACTGTCATGTCTGAAGTTGTATAAAGTAAAAATATCAGATATATGTTTTAGTTTTAAAGTAATGTGTTAATTTTTAAGGTTTTGTGAGCACATGCTCTGCCCCGCAGTGCATTATGGGTAGGATGATGTAATCTCAGTACATCACGACAGGACAAATGCATTTCAGACACTCTGTTCAGGCTCCAAGGACAACAGCATTAAACTCTAGTTCCTAAAACTCTCTTGTATATATTCTCTGCGTTTATAGACGTTGATTTTTTAATTGCGTTTGTTAAATTCCACGCATTTTAAATGTGAACAGACAGGGATTCTCTAGAGTTTGTTTTGAAAGCCTCCACTGCCATCTAGCATCTACTGGCCAGTAGTGTTCATGGCAGTGTCTGGGGACCAGTAGATGGCAGTGTTCTATTTATTTTGACCCCGGTTATGTCAGATATGACTTGTTCTTCTCTCTGCTCCTTTTCATTCTGGTGATTGTGATGCTTTATTTCTGTTTTTTTTCTGTTTTTTTCTTTTAAATGAATGAAATAAATATTAAAGAAAGAAAGAAAGAAAGAAAGATGATTGTCAAATCAAATTTTTGCTTTGCAAATGGCTTTTTTTTTTTTTTTTTACAAATGAAGTTTAAAAACAAAACAACTGCATAATAATAATAATAATAATAATAATAATAATAATAATAATAATAATAATAATAATAATAATAATAATAATATTACAAGACAGCTCTGCAGTGTTTGCACAGGTACAGTGCGAACGGTTGGATGCTGCTTGTAGCTTTCAGCAGCAGGATAACCTCACGACGGCCGACCACAATAACATATCAAACAGGTTTGATTCTCATTCGACCATACGATCAGCGATCAGGAGGTGGTCGTCAGATGTTGACCGCAGCTTGATACTCCATGAACACTACACGATGCAGGACGCACGATTAACCTGAAACTTGATCCAAAAAATTCCTGCATGAAAAATCATCTCGCACAGTGTAAAGTATGTTTTACAACATCAAATGAATGTTGTAAAGAGAGAATGCAAAAAAAAAAAGACAAAAAAAGAATGCAAAAAAAAACATGCAAAAAAATTTGCGATGACACTTCCAGAGCTCCGTAAAAATGCCTGTTTTTACAAATAAAAAAAATGAAATATTTTACAAAAACACATTTACACACCAACACACAACAGACGTCACATTAACGTGTTGGTTTACATAATGAATGACTGAACCAATCAGTGTTTAGCAGGCACCTTTACCCAGAATCCTTTGTGATCTGTCTCTTTGTTACAAAACCCCAGAATTAGTGCATTATTCAACATTAAAATATATATGTTATATTTTAACTTTGTACAAATGACAGAATTGACATTAATGGAGTTATTCTATCGGTATTAATGTTATTTATAAATCAAAACCATAAGTCAATATGACTTTACTTTTCAAGACCTCCACATGACCGGAATTTTGTAATTGATACAGGGTTGGTTTTACGGTTGCACTCAGAGTTCCTCTGTGTTGGGAGGGCTGTAATAAACAAGAGCTTCCAACAGGGATCGAATGTTGAAAGAAAAAAGTGGGGTCTTATTGTTTGGGTCTGTTGTTATTTTTAATATTATTAGAAGCTATTAAATTTGTTTTACTAGTAGTTGTAAATGTGCCAGAGATAATATTAGAATTTATCTGTTATCGGTTATCTGTAACTTACGATAAATTTTTGGGTGGTTTATTGTTTTATCTTTATCGAAGATAACTTTTCAGTTATCTGATTATCTGTTATCGAAGAATGCCACCACCATCTCCATTTTGCCGCAGTTCACTTCCAAGTGTGCACTTTTACACCACTCCACAAACTCCCGAATTGAAGGAGGTCTATGTGGGTGCCAGTTGGCCTCATGATTTATTCATTCATTTTCTAAACCAATGAAAGTTTACCGGGTGGAGGTGGAGCCTATCTCAGGAGTCATTAGGTAAGAGGCGGGGTGCACCCTGGACAGGGTGCCAGTCCATCACAGGTCCACATATAGACAAATGCATTCACACTCACACACAACTACATTCAATTTAGAGTCAACAATTCACCAAACTTGCAATGCTTTGGAAGTAGGAGGAACCCAGAACACCCAGAGGAAACTCATGCAAACACAGTGAGAATATGCAAACTCCACACAGAAAGGACCAGGAGGGAAAGCGATCCCGAGACAGTCTCACTGTGAGGTAACAGTGCTAACCACTAAGCCACCATGCTACTCTCTCCTCATGATGTATTTTTAATTGCTCTCTCCATGGCCTTCATGATGAGGAAAGTGAGTGCCATGGGCCTGAAGTTGTTGAAGACCTTGGTGGTGCCTTTCTTGGAGATGATTGTGGATTGTTTCCATTGCTGAGGAACTGTCCCATTGCCCATGGTGCTCTGGAAGAAGAGCTGAATCATGCCTCTCTGCTGCTCAATACAGTACCTCAGGACCTGACCACTGATATTGTTTGGTTGGGTAAACTGATCTATGTATTTGGTCCTCTTGAGGGATCTCACCACATCCTCCATATGAAACATCACCCAAAGAATTGCCAAGTGTGAGTGTGATCCTGGTTGCTTCCAAATGGGTACAGTTGTTTGACTCTAATCTGAATCCTGCAGAGAAGGAATTAAGGTCACAGAGGAGAGATGTGTTTGTTGGTGGTGGAAGCAGTATTTGCAGCAGCCATGTTCTTCAAGCCTTGCCAAGATGAGCAAAAGTTTCCTTGGGTGAATTTTTCCTCCACTTTATTTTGATAGTTCAGTTTGGGTGTCCTGATAGCTCCCTTTACCTCTCTGTTGACCTCCTCCTCCGCTGATTGAGAGCCAGTGAAGAACGTCCTCTTCTTATTGAGAATTACCTTGAGTTCCATTATAATCCAGGGTTTATTGTTGGTTTAGATTGTGATGGTTTTGGAGGGGATTATTTTATCCACACAGAAGAAGCTGTATGAGGAGACTGTCTACATGCTCGTTGATACTGGAGGAGGGAGCTAGGAGGTTATTCCAGTCAGTAGGTTAAACGCATCCCCATAGCATAGAGATGCTGTCATTGGTCCATTGCTTGATGGATTGAATAACCTTCTTTGCACTTGTGATGACCGGAGTGTAGGCAGGTATGAGCAGGATGGTGTGGTGATCAGCACATCTGAGAGGGGAGAGCGTAACAGACGTGTATGCTTCAGCGACTGAGCTGTAACATTTATCAGGGTTCTTCCCTTGGCGGGTGACACGTATACTGATGAAAGCCTTTCAGTGTTTTATCAGGAGAACAGTGGTTGAAATCACCCGGGATGAATTTCGCACAATCAGGTGATATGAGCTCCAGTCTGTTTATGTACTCAGTGGCTTTGGCCGTGTTGGGTCTGGGGTGGATATAAACCAGGATGAAAAAGAGCTGAGGAAATTCCCTGGAGAGATAGAAATAGTGAAGTGAGACAGTGAGAAGTTTGATGCCACTGGTGCACAGTTTTCCTCTTACGACTGGCGGAAACCAATGGGAGGATCCATACAGGCACACACACCACTGCCATGTTGTTCATCATTTACCTGACTATCCTAGTCAAGTCTAAGGGGGGAGCCGAAACTGTCTATGTGCAGCATAACAGTGTCATCATTGTAGTTGAGCCACATCTCCATGAAGACTTAAATGTCTCCAATTTAAGTCTATCACTATTCTACTCTTCCTCTTATGGTTACCATGGTTGTGTTATTAGCAGAGACGCCATGGTTGTGTGAGTGCTTACAGAGCATTTCTTCAGGAAACATGTTGGTGGTGATGGCTTTATGATCATTTCGTCCATGCAGCAGAAAGTCTCTGAAGCATGTGACTCATGGGCCCTCATGAAGATTATATTCATTAGCAAAGACAAACTCCAGAAGAAGCCAAAATTGCAGGAATATAAGTACTTGGATGTGTATGCTGCCTGGGGGTGGTGACAAATTAAATTTAGAAATGTGCAAAAACATGCAAAAAACAAAACAGCCAACCGGTGGTCCATACAAGCACCTGGAACTGGCAACCACCAGCTATTAAAAGGCTGTTAGTGGTGTCCCACAAACAGACTGGAAGCTCCTTTCTGAGCATTTTAGTAAAACTTATATGATAACAGCTAATATGGAGATATTATTATTAGATTTGTATGTGAGCAATGTTGGAATTACCAGGCATCCATAGTTTGAAAATGTTAGCTACACTGATGGTGTCATGGATACAAGGCTATTTGCTGGTCGTAGATTTTAAGACCTGGATTAAAACCACCACCACCACAAAATTCAATGTTTTTAATCACCCAAATTCTGTTTAAGGCTTGTTAGCATTAGCTAGCTTGTTGTCTTTGATATAGGTGGACATGTTCAGGCTTGTTACACTCGACCCCTTTACCCATCTATAGGCTTGCCATGAGTTCTGCGAAATTAGGCTTTGCCACACAGGTAACATCTACAACGGACCAATTTGACTTTCAAGCCCACTCTTTAATGAATCTGTTAATTCAGCACAGAGATGAACAATAACAAAGAGAATAACAAAAACTCACAAAAAGAACAATGTAACTGAACCCGTGTGGCTGAAAGGATGAAGGCAGAAGCGAAGCTTATAAATACCCTCCTCTTATATCATAAAAAAGAAAGAATGTATACATATATAAATATATTTACTTATAACAACAATACCAAAGAAATATGCACGAATATAACTTAGTCAATGCACCAAAATTTCAAAACACAACCAAACAGCAATAGTGCACAATCCCAAGCACAACAAAATTGGTAAACCTAATTCTTCAAACTATAATGAGTAATTATTTTATTTTTGTAAAGCCTTTTAAAGCCAACTTAGGTACCAAGTAATTCAATATTATCAGGACAATTATTCCAAATATTAACACCTTCAATGGAAACACAATGACTTTTTACAGTAGTTTGGATCTTTAATTTCTCAAATAATAATGATCCTCTCAAATTATAGCTGGAGTCCCTCATTTTAAACAGACCCTGGACATGTTGAGGCATACGTGTATTTTTAACTTTATACTTCAGTTCATATCCAGCATATAGTATCAGGTTGTTTTCCATGATACAATTGGTCAAACAAATTCCATGATGGCAACTAGTAACAAGGTGCAAATAAAATAGCACAGTGTCAGGATGCCCGTGTTAGGGATGCTAAAGGGCAGGGTGTTGGAACATGATGGTGTTAATTACAGTAATGAGTGCATTCTTATCAAGTTGAGCTGCTCTGATTAAGAATGGATGTCAAAGGAAATGCTCCCCATTGATCCACTGTGAGTAGAGACCATCTCGTCTTTCATTACTGCAATCAATTCGTAATTAGAAATCCATCTTTTCCTTTTTCTCTTGCCGTCACCTTACATGCCCTATGTTAAACCTAAGGAGGAACATATGACATCGACTACTGTCAGTATTTGTTAAATTAGTTGGCCAAAATCTGTCATTTTTATGCAAACATAGAGCAGGGAGCAGAGACAAAAAGAGAGAAAAGCAGTATGCTGCTTTCCCTAATATCTCTCAGGACATCTTTGAAGTCTCAAACATTTGGCAAACTTTAGAACTACTTGTAGATTAAGAAACAAATTAAAATTTTGGTGTTATTTCCTTAGATCTGTGCACAGCAGTTTATATTTTTAGGACTTCTGAGGGAGAAATTTTCTGTTCAGAAATGGCTGATTGAAATTAATATTAGAGGTGTAACAATTACCCAATATGAATTGAAAATCAATTTTAAAGTAATAGATATGACTACATTGACTCATGGACTGCTAAATCACTGCATGTACTATGAACAGATCGATGGCTCGATTTTAACATTAAAAATCAGTCAAGTTAAGGTTGATTCACTGCTACTTCCACATCTTCAAACTCTCATTAAGGCCGACACGAGGGTCTCATGAGACTGGACACAATAAAATTTAACTTTGCAAGCTCAAAAGAAAATCCACATGTCTGACAGTGGCAAAAATATAAAGGACAAATGTACCTGTTTGAACTTTACATTCAGTTCAGTATAATACTGTCACATCTGTTCAGAATGGGAAAGTAATGCTATGCTAACAACAACTTGCTTCTTCTTGTTAGCTTCTTCTATGCTGCACTTTCTGCTAACGTATGTGGTGCTGCCCCCCCAGTGGTGAAGAAAAAGCAAACAGAGGCAGTACCATTGTGTTGCAGCACAACACCAAAAACCTGAAGAACGTCCTGATTTTTCATGGAATATGTGTTTAAAAGTATGCAATTCCAGTTTTATCATATTGCAATTTATCATGGAAAATTAATGTCAAATCATCCCATAAACAAAAGTATCACTCCTGAAGCATATCATAGGCCATGTACGGTATCTCGATACTTATTGTATCCTTTTATAAGGGAGAGATAGAGAGCCTGAATTAATATATCTGTGTTTTACATTTCATATCTGATAACCTTGTTAAAATAAATGACACAATGTTGCAGTATCATGGCACTCATCTTAAAATCTCTGAAAAAGACGTCTGTGCAAACAACATTAATCTCTGATATCATGATTTTTCCTCTCATGTGGAATTACAGTTTTGACAGTAGGACCTAACCTTTGCCCATACTTGGGGACAAAAATGGTTCAAAGTAAGTCACAGGCATTAACATCCCCAGTACAATTTCAATGAGGGATGATGTTCTTCATCTTGTGGAATTTCCATTTTTTTGGAGATCATAATAACAACACTGGTATACACTCTTGTCAAATATAGCCCATGTGAGGTTTGATTGACTTCCACAAATAATCCATTGTCCTGATTGTTTTGACAGTTACTGCATGCGTAACAAAAACTGGATGAGATGCTGTCCAACGTAAAGTGAGGAACATCTTTTTCATTTTTCACAAAGCTCAAATAGTTCAAAAGTCCAATTTGATATACAGATAAAAAGCACAGTTTGAAGTGTCAGGCCCTGTGGATGGGTAAGAGGAGGGCAGGTACACCTGGTTACTGAATTAGTTATTCTCTTTTTTCTCATAAGCCTTAACAAGCCTTAAAAGACAGTGTTGGAAATCGAGGGATAGAATTTAAAAATAATCAGCAAGGGTTTTTCTTGTAATATTCACAAATCCAAATATTAAATATTGGGATTTGGCTCATTCCACAACATATCACCTCTTGGGCTAAACCTCATCTCAGATTTTCATGAAATTCTGAATATATTATGTGGTTTTGATCCCCAAACCTCAAATTTTTAATTTCAGGTCAACTGGATGATGGGTGTCTGAGTTGGGAGTGTTGTTTTTTGAAAATGCCATGGCAAATGGCATGGCAACCAAATTTCAGATTGCCTGAACTCCTCTACAAGGTATTTTTGGAAGGGGGTGGGGGGGAACACACACCAGGAATTCAAATCTGCATTGTTTCAAACATTTGGATCAATTTTGGGGTGATGACCTTTTGGCCTATAGTTTGACCTTGAAATTGACACTGTGAATCAAATTATATTGGGCCAGTGACCTGTCGATATTGTTCCACAGTAAGATACAACATATATATATATATATATATATATATATATATATATATATATATATATATATATATATATATATATATATATATATATATATGTGTGTGTGTGTGTGTGTGTGTGTTTGAGCAGCATGAATTTGAAATTAGCATGTTAGCATCAGTAAGTAGAAGTCAATCGAATACACATGGGACATACAATATATATATACACTTCAAAGTACAACCCCAATTCCAATGAAGTTTGGACATTGTGAGAAATGTAAATAAAAACAGAATACAATGATTTGCAAATCTTCTTCAACCTATATTCAATTGAATACACCACAAGGACAAGATATTTCGGAAGGTATGGGCGGCTTTGCTTGAGCTGCTGCCCTCATGACCCGACCTCGGATGAAGCAGAAGAAAATGGATGGATGGAATTAAATCATTATTCATGTTAAATCCCTTTTATTTTCATTATTTGGAAGCATGTTTGGTAGGGCAGGCCACTGTTTCTACACAGGGTCCAGTCCAGAGCCTTTTGAACTTTTGGCAGATTCTTTCTGGATATATTGTTCAGTTTTAGGGCTTGGGTCAGACCAGCTGTGGGAAACAGATAGAGGTCACTATGGCTAAGTGGCGTGATTTCCCTGAGAGGGACAGAGCGGGTTTGACTCTGAGTACACACAGAGGTTTCACAGACTGTGGCTGACAACTTGGCCCACATGACTCACTTCCTGTTTCCTATAAAGACAGGTCCCAGTGCGGCAGGTGAGGTGGACAGGGAGTTACGCAACAGTGTTGGTGCATGTCCAAAGTCTGGATGATGTTTGCACTTTCACAGCTGGCCTCTGTGGTTAACTGTCAGTTTTCCGACATGCACTTATGAGGCCTCTGTGCAAGTGGGAGACGTGATTGAATTTGTCTCGTTCTATGCACAGACCGATGTTTGCGCTGTAATGTGAGGTTTTAATTGGTTTCACTGAAGAAGACTTTAAATGTTTTTTTTTTTTAATTCTCACAGTATATTTATTTTAACAGAACTATGTGTGTATATGGAGTTGTGGTTTGGGTTTTACCTCAAGTTTGGAGGCCGACTCGGCTTCTCTTGCATTCCTCAGGTTTCTGGGAAGACGAAACCACATGAAGTAGCAGCTATCTTCTCTATGTCCTGGATAAGATTGTTTCATCCTATTTTCTGTTTCACGCATCTCATGTTTCACACCTTCAGTCCTAATAGTTTTCAGCGTGCATTAAAGCTGTGATCAGTGATGGGAGATGCTGTGTTTGTCAGTGCCGGTTGGGCGAAGCCACTTCTCTGTCTGCAGAACACATGGTGTTGATCATGAGGACAGCTCACTCTTCAGTCCTGGCAGTTACCAAGTGACAGAGGGAAGAATCACACTGTTCCTCAGCATTTTTACAATATAATCTTTTTTAACAAGAGCGAATTATGGTCCTTATGCTGAATAATGTTGTCTTTATGCTGAGCATTCAGTGAAGCCAATGCATTTTTTTATTTGTTTCTGCCTGTATGTATCATGCAGATAACCCTTGCTCACCTTCATCTCTTGGTTAATTTCTTGTCAAAGTGTCTCCTTCTCAAATGTATATATCATTATGATGTCTGTCTTCATTTTTTGTAAGATTATTTTCAAGATGATTATTGAAAATAACATCCAGATCATAGGACAGTAGCTCATCAAACCCCATTTAATATCTCTGAGAAGAGACTTTACTTAGATGGGCTTAGTGTATGTTTTAGAGTCATCTGTATGATGAATGAACTGATGAATAATGTTGAAAGCCCAGAGAGATGATTTGCTATCAAAGCCAATTCCTTGTAAAAGAAAGAAGTCTTTGAGCTGTCACACCATGATGTGCTGAGTATATTTAGTTTAATATACTGGGGGAAAAAATGTCATATTTGATTTTGCCATGTTGTTGAGTGGATGTCAGTTAAATTTCAGTCGCAAAACACATCACTAAGTAGAGATGGCCAATATGGCCAAAATCTCATATCCTGATAATGACGTGGCTCATGATATAGTACATTTTCTGTAAATTCAATGAATTAATAGTTTATATATAATGACTGTATGAAAGTAGCTTTTTTTTTAATTATTATTATTATTTTTATTTTTTTTACAATTTCAATTATATGCTCAAAAATGAATAGTAGTCATTCATACAATTATTTTTCTCCTTTTATTTAGAACTTCCGGCCAGTGTTTAAGAATGTAAAACATATAAAACACTTCAAAAACATATGATTACAGGCCCAAAATAAAATAATGTTGCATAAAATACCACATTTACTACTTTCAAGTTAAACTGTTGCAGCAATATAAGGGTCACAACATAAATATAATATATAACAAACAAAACACTCCAAATTTGAATTATAGCATTATATATAACAACTACAACCCCTGGCAAAAATTATGGAATCACTGGCCTCGGAGGATGTTCATTCAGTTGTTTAATTTTGTAGAAAAAAAGCAGATCACAGACATGACAAAACTAAAGTCATTTCAAATGGCAACTTTCTGGCTTTAAGAAACACTATAAGAAATCAAGAAAAAAAAGATTGTGGCAGTCAGTAATGGTTACTTTTTTAGACCAAGCAGAGGAAAAAAATATGGAATCACTCAATTCTGAGGAAAAAATTATGGAATCACCCTGTAAATTTTCATCCCCAAAACTAACACCTGCATCATATCAGATCTGCTCGTTAGTCTGCATCTAAAAAGGAGTGATCACACCTTGGAGAGCTGTTGCACCAAGTGGACTGACATGAATCATGGCTCCAACACGAGAGATGTCAATTGAAACAAAGGAGAGGATTATCAAACTCTTAAAAGAGGGTAAATCATCACGCAATGTTGCAAAAGATGTTGGTTGTTCACAGTCAGCTGTGTCTAAACTCTGGACCAAATACAAACAACATGGGAAGGTTGTTAAAGGCAAACATACTGGTAGACCAAGGAAGACATCAAAGCGTCAAGACAGAAAACTTAAAGCAATAAGTCTCAAAAATCGAAAAATGCACAACAAAACAAATGAGGAACGAATGGGAGGAAACTGGAGTCAACGCCTGTGACCGAACTGTAAGAAACCGCCTAAAGGAAATGGGATTTACATACAGAAAAGCTAAACGAAAGCCATCATTAACACCTAAACAGAAAAAAAACAAGGTTACAATGGGCTAAGGAAAAGCAATCGTGGACTGTGGATGACTGGATGAAAGTCATATTCAGTGATGAATCTCGAATCTGCATTGGGCAAGGTGATGATGCTGGAACTTTTGCTTGGTGCCGTTCCAATGAGATTTATAAAGATGACTGCCTGAAGAGAACATGTAACATTTCCACAGTCATTGATGATATGGGGCTGCATGTCAGGTAAAGGCACTGGGGAGATGGCTGTCATTACATCATCAATAAATGCACAAGTTTATGTTGATATTTTGGACAATTGAAAGGATGTTTGGGGATGATTAAATCATTTTTCAAGATGATAATGCATCTTGCCATAGAGCAAAAACTGTGAAAACATTCCTTGCAAAAAGACACATAGGTTCAATGTCATGGCATAGGGTCAATGTCAACGAGCAGATCTGATTTGATGCAGGTGTTAGTTTGGGGGATGAAAATTTACAGGGTGATTCCATAATTTATTCCTCAGAATTGAGTGATTCCATATTTTTTTCCTCTGCTTGGTCTAAAAAAGTAACCGTTACTGACTGTCACAATCTTTTTTTCTTGATTTCTTATAGTGTTTCTTAAAGCCAGAAAGTCGCCATTTTAAATGACTTTAGTTTTGTGTCATGTCTGTGATCTGCTTTTTTTCTACAAAATTAAACAACTGAATTAAACAAGTGATTACATAATTTTTGCCAGGGGTTGTATAAATGGACAAAGAGAAAACACTTTGAACAAAAATGAACAGGACTAAAATTAGTAAAAGCCCAAATGTAAACATTGCATTTTCAAGTTTGAATCAGATGGAAACAATTATTTCTTATTACATTTTAAATTCATCTTCTTGTTTCGGCCGCTCCCATTAGGCGTCGCCACAGCACAGCAAGTCACGTTTCCATCTCACTCTGTCCTCTGTAACTTCCTCTGTCACACCAACCACCTGCATGTCCTCCCTCAGCACATCCATAAACCTCCCCTTTTGACCTCCCTCTTCTACTCTCGTCTGGTGGCTACATCTTCAGCATCCTTCTCCCTGTACAGTACGTCCGTAAAGTAGTCACAGTGCTTCAATTTTTCAAACTTTTGTTGTGTTACAGCCTTATTCCAAAATGGTTGAAATTCTTTTTTTTTTTCTCAAAATTCTACACACAATTCAAAGATTCAAAGAAATTTATTGTCATATGCACAATATAGAACATGAACATGTTCCCTGCACAATGAAATGTGTCTACTGCATTTAACCCAATCCTAATTGCCAGTAGGAGCAGAAGTCGCCATTAGGTGCCCGGGGACCAGCTCCAGATGTACATCCCTGCCTTGGTCAACAGCGGGGCTGAGCAAACCAACACCGACCCATAACAAACAACACACACACAACACACAACACATAGGCCGGCCCGGTACATAAAACATATATATGAAAGCAAGGAGAAAAAGGAGAAAAAAAAAAAACCCTCATAGCTGCTGCATTACACAGCAGCAATGAGGAAAAAAAATCCCCATCAGCACAGAAAAACAATAATCACAGAGACAAAAACAAGGACACAGGACGACAACTGAGATTTGAAAGGACCAGTTTATCTGAACACTCCGGAAGCAGCCTGTTTGGCGCCGTCAATGGCCTTGTCCGACAATCCTGGAGGGTGAGGGAGCAGCCCTGCACAGTCTGAGCAGTCCTGAACAGTTCTAACAGAGCTGGAGAAGCTGAGGGGAGGGGGGAAGACCAGGGAGCGAGGGTTAAGTGTTGATCTTCTGAGGAGGTTTTATCACAGCGACCTTGAAGTGCAGCTGTATTTGGGGAAGCCAAATGAATAGCCAGATTAGCAGACGCCTGAACGATTCCACAGTTCTGAGAACAGAGTGGCTCTCAATGCATCTGAATGTAGAATGTGGTCTTCACAGACGGTCATAGCGGGTTTCCAGGGCCGCAATCCTGCTCGAGATGTTTTCCAACCCCCGCCGACTGCGCAGCCACTGCCTTCCCAATCGAATCAATCATGTAGGGCAGCCTGGAAGGACCAATCAAAGCTGCTTCCACTTTCTTGATTTTCCGGTAAACCAGCAGAGTGCCCGCTCCACACATCAGAAAGCCGGTCACCACCAAGCCGAATATGTACACATCTTCGACGTCCTCCACAGAAAGCATGTAAAGGCACATGACCTGCCATCTCCTCCACGAGTCCATCACGTAACCCATCACATGCGTCCCGGCAGGACAGGTCGGGTCCTCCGCCCCCGAATGTCTTGTAGAAAAAATAGTGTCAATTGCGTTCAGAGACCACTTTAACAGATCCATTTTTGTCATTTTCCAGAAGAGTAAAGCTGCAGCCTCACAGACAACACGCCACAGAAGCAGGAGAGATAAGGAGGGAGGGAGAAGAGAAAAGTGCGTCCGTCTCGGTCGAGTGCAAGCTGGCAAAAAAAAATAAATAAATAAATAAATAAATACTCCATAATGACAATGTAAAAAAAATTGGATGGTGCAAATGTATTAAAAATAAAAACTAAGAAAACACATGTACATAAGTATTCAAAACCGTTGCCATGAAGTGCTTCCTGTTTCAACTGATCATCCTTGATATGTTTCTGCAACTTAATTGGAGTGCACCTGGGGTAAATTCGGTTGACTGGATATGATTTGGAAAGACACACACACCTGACAACATAAAAGGTCCCACTGTTGACAGTGCATGTCAGAGCACAAACCAAGCATGAAGTCAAAGGAATTGTCTGTGGACCTCCGTGACAGGATTGTCTCGAAGCACTAATCTCGGTCGAAGGGTGCAGAAACATTTCTGCTGCTTTGAAGGTCCCAATGAGGACAGCGGCCTCTAGTCAGAGACTAGTTAGGATTGAGGGAAAGATGAATGCAGCAATGTACAGAGACATCTTGGATGAAAACCTTCTCAAGAATGTTCTTGACCTCAGACTGGGGCAACGGTTCATCTTTCAGCAGGACAGTGACCCGAAGCACACAGCCAAGATATCAAAGGAGTGGCTTCAGGACAACTCTGTGAATCTCCTTTAGTGGCACGGCCAGGACCAAGACCTGAATCCGATTGAACATCCCTGGAGAGATCTGAAAATGGCTGTGCACCGAAGCTCCTCATCCAACGTGATAGAGTTAGTTTTTTATTTTTAATAAATTTGCAAAAACTTAAAAAAAAAACATGTCCTTATGGAGAGTTGTGACTACAATTTTGAGGTAAAAATTAATTTACTCCATTGTGGAATAAGGCTGTAACATAACAATATGTGGAAAAAGTGAAGCACTGTGAATACCTGGGTCCCTCCTCTGTACATGCCCATCCATCTCAATCTCACCTGTCTAACTTTGTCTCCAAACCATTCCACCTGAGCTGTCCCTCTGATATGTTCAAACCTAATCCTGTCCATGCTTGTCACTCCCCAAGAGAATCGCAACATCTTCAGATCTGCCTCCTGTCTTCTTGTTAGTACCACCATCTCTAAAGGCCCCTTAAACACATAACACGATTGAGGCAGAATGGCACACAAAGGCAGAGTCGAATGGCACTCTGGAAAATCGGAGCCACAGTCGAACGTCTTGTACAGCAGTCGCCACATTGATTCAGGCACAGCACATGCACCCTATATTCGCGTACTGCTCACGCCGAAAACCCATTCGAATGGTGGGCAAAATGAGGTAGCACTGCCATCTGATTGTGTTCGCAGCATTCGCATGGCGTGTTGTACGCAGATCGGACACATGGTGCTGCATCATAATATGCTGCACAAAATCATCGGCCATGTTGAACTGTTGCCGAATGGCGCAACAGAAGCAGCCGTCACACCAGCGGCCAACATGCAGCGATTGCCATATGAGTGCCCATTCAACCTAGTCCAGGTGCCACCCACGAACATCCAACACCATTCGCGGGGCACTTAGAAAAGGCAGGGACATTCACGCAGCCAGCATGTAGACAACCACTTTCAAGTTGGTGTGCGAATGGCCCCACCTTTTCTAAATGCCCCACAAATGGCACGCGAGTGTGCGATGTGCCCCCCCAGCAACACAGGTGGCGTGTGAGTGTGTTCTCCCCCCCCCCCCCGCAACACAGGTGGCATGTTAGTCTGTCGTTGCTCTCCCCCACAGCTGACCGCTGTGTACAGTGCACTTGTGTGGACAGGCTCTCATGCTGTCATGACATGCTGATAATTACATACAGACAAGATCACAGACACGTCTCAGCGGGCACATCACAGTGTGAACTGCGTCATCAACTGGACACTGGCCAGGCTAATGTCACTCCCACCATGGTGAAAGGCGTGAACACATTCATGTGTGATTGCTTTGCTCATAGCTCTGTGGACACAGTGTGCATGTCAGCTGACCACCGGCCAGTGGCTCACATCAGCTGAAACTGACAGAGTGCACACGATGTGTTAAAGTAAAACACAGAGAACAGAGAAGGGTAGGCAAATAAATAATCACTACAATAAATAAATACATATTTACATAACAAATACATAAGATAAATAATCACAGGACAAAGGGACAGAGGGTGAGACTTTTTTCTGTGAGCTGAGTTGTTTCAGATAGGTGGGTGTGTTGGCAAGCAACAGCTGCTGAGCCCTGTGTCCCCACAGGTCACAGCTGGAGAACACATATTGTGACATGCAAAATCACACCTCATGACATTCCACCATGAGGAGTGTGCATCGGGGCGCTCTCCTCTCATGGAAATAAATAAAGCCACATGTCACATTTGCAACGCATCAGCAGTGAACGCATCGGCAGTGAACGCATCGGCAGCGAACGCATCGGCAGCGAACGCATCAGCAGCGAACGCATCGGCAGTGAACTCCTTTAGAGCACGCTGGACAGACGGACTCACAGAGCAGGCTGATGTGTTCATGAAACTGGTGCATCAGGTCAGTCATGTAACAAATAAAAGGCAGTAAAAGTCATCCATGTCAGTTCATTACTTCCTTGTTCCCTCATTATTTTGTGCTAACACATTTTCATTGATTTATGTACATTTGCTGCTGCTGTTTGTGCATGATGTAGTATCACACCTTCCGCATGTTCGCCGCGCAGTCGTTACCACCTGCCCCTCCCGGGAGCAGGTGAAATGTTTTTCAGCTCCCCAGTTCATTTTTGTTTTGGCCTGCTTGTGCTTCTTTCACCCAACTGTGGCCCAAATGTTCCCCTCCCTGAGCCTGGTTCTGCTGGAGGTTTCTTCCTGTTAAAAGGGAGTTTTTCCTTCCCACTGTCGCCAAGTGCTTGCTCACAGGGGGTTATTTTGACCGTTGGGGTTTTTACATAATTATTGTATGGCCTTGCCTTACAATATAAAGCGCCTTGGGGCAACTGTTTGTTGTGATTTGGCACTATATAAATAAAATTGATTGAAATTGATTGATTGAAATGTGTGAAGGAGCCCTTAGTCATACGACATAGCTGGTCTCAGTGTTGTCTTGTAGACCTCTTTACCAATCCAATTGTACCTGAGTTTTCAGAGGTGGTGTTTGTAGTTGCCATCTGCCACGCCGGTGTTTGCCAACCCGGACAGTGGGAATACCACCTCAACCGGCAACTTAGCCCCGCGACTGGACAGCAACAACGTCCGAGGCCCAACGTGGTGAATTCACTGAGGCCGCGCGCTGCGTCATTAGAACCGCGCGTCACGAGTGCCGCTTCCCCGAGGCCTCGTGCAGCCACCGCGCATCCATCAGCGCGGAAACACCGAGGCCGCGCGGCACCAGCGAAGTGCAGATCCATCCCGGTGACAAACAACGCAGGCTGTTAACATCGGCGATCGACAAGCTGCTCATAAGCCGACCATGGGGCCTAAGAAGGTTCTGACAGCGGAGGAAGGTGACGATATTAAAAAATCTCTGGACTTTTTATCAGAGGAGATTTCTGTTGTGAAGCAGCAACAGAAATCAATCATGGATCTGGTGGAGGAGGTGAAGGCATTACGGCTCCAGAATGCCGAGAAAGACCGGCATCTGGTGCAGCTGGAAAATAGAGTGGCTGAATTGGAGCAGTACACCAGAATCAACGACGTCATCATCACAGGTCTTCACATCAAACCACGGTCCTACGCACGGGCGGTAACAGATGAGAGCGGAGGGGAGCCCAGTGAACAGGAGGTCAGCTCTGTGGAAAAACAGGTTGCTGATTTCCTCCTATCTAAAGGTATAGAAATGGATTTAAATAACATTGAAGCATGCCACCCTCTGCCCCGGAGAAATGACGGTGATAAACGAACCGTCATCATGAGATTCATCAACAGAAAACACAAAACAGCACTGTTAAAACAAGGAAGAAAACTGAAAGGGACAAACGTATTCATCAATGAACATCTCACCAAACGGAATGCCGACATCGCCAGGAAAGCACGCTTCTTGAAGAAACAGGGAAAAATCCAGCACACATGGACTTCAAACTGTAAAATATTCATCAAACTGAACGGATCACCAGAACAAGCAAAAGTCATGGCAATAAGGAACATCGAGGAGCTGGACAAATATGAACAATAGTGTTTCTTAAAGCGAGGATCTGGACAGATATGACCAATAAGGTATGAGGACACAAACACATCACAACACCATGACACAGACCAGAGGAACCTATTCATCTACTACCTATTCATCTACATCTGGAGACAAGAAGGATATAACTCAAAGGATTGCTGATCATGGAAAAGTAGAACTGAGAACATTTAAATACACAGACCACAATGTACTGGACTTGGAGCACGATATAGACCCGGACAATAATTTCTTCTCAAATATCAATGACAGTTGTTGCTATTATACAGATGAACAGTTTAATCGGATCATTAAAACGGATAACAAATTATCAATAATCCATTTCAACAGCAGAAGTCTATATGCAAACTTTAACAACATTAAAGAATATTTAAGTCAGTTTAAAAAAATATTTAACATAATTGCTATATCAGAAACATGGATCAATGAAGATAAAGGAATGGATTTTGAACTTGATGGATATGAATTTAATTGTGTAAACAGAAAAAATAAGAGTGGAGGAGGAGTGGCTGTGTATGTGGATAAGAACATGGATTATAAAATAGTAGACAATATGACAACTGTGATTGATAACTTATTAGAATGTATAACTATTGAAATATGTGAAGAAAAAAGCAAAAATGTATTAGTCAGCTGTATATATAGAGCACCAGGATCTAGTATTGAAACATTCACTGACTGTATGGGAAAAATGTTCTCAAAAACTAATCAAAAAACTGTGTTCATTTGTGGTGACTTAAATATTGATCTGCTCAATCCAAATAAGCATAAAATAACAGATGAATTTATCAGTATAATGTACAGTATGAGTTTATATCCAAAAATCACCAGGCCAAGCAGAATTACATCCCATAGTGCTACCTTAATTGATAATATATTCAGCAATGATATTGAGAATAACACTGTGAGTGGATTATTAATCAATGACATTAGTGATCATCTACCAGTTTTCATCGTTTATAATAGAAACCATCGGCGGAATCAGCCAGAGGAGAAAATAAAATACAGGCGAGTGCGGACAGAGGAAAACATGAACACACTAAAGAAGGATTTACAGGAGCAAAACTGGGAAAAGGTATACAGTGAAAGTGATGTTGATAGTGCATATGAAACTTTTTTACAAATATTTACATCATTATATGATAAAAATTGTCCAATTAAACAAGACTACAGAAAACAAAAAATCCAAGCTCGACCATGGATGACGAAAGGGTTACGAAATGCATGTAATAAGAAAAATACACTGTATAGAGAATTCATAAAACTAAAGACTAAAGAGGCAGAAAATAGATATAAGAAATACAAAATAGATTAACTAATATTATACGGGTATGTAGGAAGGAATATTATAGTAACATATTATATAATAACAAAAACAATATTAAAGGAATATGGGATATATTAAATAGCATTATCAAAAATGGTAATAAAAAACAGAGTTACCCTCAGTATTTCATTGATAATAATGTCAAGAAGGAAAATAAGGATGAGGTAGTCAACGGTTTTAATAATTTTTTTGTAAATATTGGACCAAGCTTGGCAGAAAAAATTCCCGATTCCCAACCTGAGGATTGGGATAATAATCTCATAGAAAGAAATCCCTGTTCAATGTTCCTCACAGCAGTGGATGGAAATGAAATTATAGACATTGTGAATAATTGTAAATATAAAACATCTACCGATTTAAATGAAATTGATATGGTGGTGGTAAAACAGGTCATTGAATGGATTGTAGAACCATTAACATACATCTGTAACTTATCATTTCAAACCGGTAAATTTCCCAATCAAATGAAAATAGCTAAGGTTGTGCCGCTGTATAAGACTGGGGATAGACACCACTTCACAAATTATAGACCTGTTTCTTTGCTTCCACAATTTTCCAAATTATTAGAAAAGTTATTCAATAATAGATTAGACAAATTCATAAATAAACATAAATTACTTACTGATAGTCAATATGGATTCAGAGCACATAGTTCAACATCACTTGCATTAATAGAATCAGTTGAGGAGATTACAAACGCCATAGACCACAAATTACATTCAGTTGGAATATTTATAGACCTTAAAAAGGCTTTTGATACAATCAATCATGACATATTAATCAGTAAACTTGAACAGTATGGGATTAGGGGGTTGGTGTTGCACTGGGTGAGAAGCTACTTAAGTAACAGAAAACAGTTTGTGAAGTTGGGGGAATATACATCATCATGCTTGGACAATGCTTGTGGCGTCCCACAGGGGTCAGTATTGGGTCCAAAACTGTTTCTAATTTATATAAATGATATTGTCAATGTTTCCAAAATATTAAAATTAGTATTATTTGCAGATGACACAAGCATTTTTTGTTCAGGGGGGGATTTGCAGGAGTTATTGAGGAGGATCAGTATAGAAATGGGAAAATTGAAAATATGGTTTGACAGAAATAAATTATCATTAAACTTAAGTAAAACAAAATACATGTTATTTGGCTATTGTAATACAGACATACAGGTTCAGTTACAAGTCTAGGGGGTAGATATTGAAAGGGTACATGAAAATAAGTTTCTGGGGGTGATAATAGATGATAAGATAAACTGGAAGACTCATATAAAACATATACAAAGTAAACTGTCAAGAAGCATTTCAGTTCTAAACAAAGCGAAACATATTCTGGACCACAACTCACTCCGCATTCTTTACTGCTCACTGGTTTTACCATATTTACAGTACTGTGCAGAGGTATGGGGTAATACTTATAAAGGTACAACACAATCACTATCAGTAATGCAGAAAAGAGCTATAAGAATTATTCATAATACTGGCTATAGAGATCATACAAATCCACTATTTTTACAATCCAAATTATTAAAATTCACAGACTTGGTTCATTTTCAAACAGTACAAATTGTGTATAAAGCAATAAACAATTTACTTCCAGCAAATATTAAAAATATGTTTTTTAACAGATCAGGGGATTACAGTCTGAGGGGGAAATTTAATTTAAAGCATCAGTGGGCACGAACAACATTAAAAGGTTTCTGTATTTCTGTCTGTGGGGTGAGGATGTGGAACAGATTGGGAGTGGGGCTCAAGCAATGTCCAAGCATGAACCAGTTCAAACAGCGGTACAAAAATATGGTTTTTTCTGGGTATAGGGAGGAGGAAGGGTAATGAGGGTTAGGGTGTTTTTGTTGTTTGCTTCGGCTTGTAAATATATAGTATTTTGTATGTAAGTAGGTATGTGTAGGTGTATATTTATGTTTGTGTATATATACGTGTATATATGTATATGTGTATATATGTGTATGTTGATGTGTATATGTATGTGTGTGTATATATATGTATATATATATATATTGATATCGGTTTAGGTGTGTAGGAATTTATGTGTATATGTGGCAAAGGGTATTACTGGTTGTGGGGAAGAAGGGGTAGGGATAAATAAGCTGATGCTTCACCCTACCCCTTTTCGGACATGTTGGGTACACAGTAGGAACTTTTTTGTTGTTGTCTTTACTGATCTATCTTGTAATTGTTGTTGTATCAAATGTTCGAAATAAACAGTTTTCATTCATTCATTCATTCAAATCTCCCTGTCATTCAATCACGTGTACTCAGTCTTGCTCAATCTGACTTTCATTCCCTTGCTCTACAGAGCTTTTCTCCACATTTCCAGGCTAGGCTTAACCTGCACTTTATTCTCATTACAGATCACAGTGTCATCTGCAAATGTCATAGTCCATGGAGACTCCTGTCTGATCTCATCCATTAACCTGTCCATCACCACTGCAAACAAGAGAGGACTCAGAGCTGATCCTCGGTGTAATCTCACCTCCAACTTGAATGAATCTGTCATTCCTGCACATCTCACCGCTGTCACACTATCCTTGAACATGCCCTGTACTACCCTCAGATACTTCTCTGCCACTCCAAACGTCCTCATACAATACCACAATTCTCTTCTTGGTACCCTGTCATAAGCTTTCTCTAAATCCACAAACACATAATGTAGCTCCTTCTGTTCTTCTCTATACTTCTCCAACAGTATTCTCTGAGCAAACATTGCATTGTAGTGCTCTTTCTGTGCATGAAACCACATTGCTGTTCACAGATCTTCACCTGTTTTCTAAGCCTAGCTTCGACAACTTTTTTTTTTCCCCATAACTTCATGCTGTGGCTCATCAGCTTAATGCCTCTGTAGTTACTGCAGCTCTGCACATCACCCTTGCTCTTAAAAATAGGAACAAGCACACTTCATCTCCACTCCCCAGGCATCATTTCACTTTCCAAGGTTTTATTAAACAATCTGGTTAGAAACGCCACTGCCATCTCTCCTAAACATTTCCATGCTTCCACTAGAATGTCATCTGGGCCGACTGCCTTACCACTCTTCATCCTTTTCATAGCTGCCTTCACATCATCCTTACTAATCTCTTACACTTCCTGATTTACTCTCTTGAGATCATCCAGCCTTTTTTTCTCTCTCATTTTTTTCATTCATCAGCTCCTCAAAATATTTCCTCCACCATCTCAACACACTCTCCTCACTTGTCAGCACTTTACCATCTGTATTCTTTGTTACCCTAACCTGCTTACCATCCTTTCCAACTTGGCCCCTTTGTCTGGCCAATCGGTACCCGTCCTTTTCTCCTTCCTTACTGTTCAACTTCTTGTACAGCTCGTGATTTGCCTTTTCCTTAGCCTTTGCCACTCCTCTTTTCACCTTATGCCACATCTCCTTGTACCACTGTCTACTTTCTTCATCTCTCAAACTATCCCAATTCTTTTTTCCAACCTCTTTATGCTTTCCTGGACATCTTCGTTCCACCATCAAGTCTTCTTGTTTTCCTTCCACTGTCCAGATGTCACATCCAATACCTTCCTAGTTGTCTCCCTCACTAGTCTTCCTCCTTCAGCTTCCACCGTGTGATCCTTTGTTGAGCTCTGATTCTCTTCCTCTTCTTCACCTCTAAAGTCATCCTACAAACCATCATCCTATGCTGTCTTGCTACTCTCTCTCCTGCCACCGCCTTACAGTCTCCAATTTCTTTTAGCTTGCATCTCTGACAAAGAATGTAGTCCATCTGTGTGCACCTTCCTCCCCTCTTATGTCACACTGTGCTCCTCCCTTTTCATAAATTAGGTATTCACCACAGCTATTTTCATCACTTTTACAAAATCACCTACCATCTGTCCATCCACTTTCCTGTCCTTGATACCATATCTACCCATTACTTCCTCACCACCTCTGTTCCCTTCGCCAACATGCCCATTGAAGTCTCCTCCAATCACCACTTTTTAATGCTAGGGCACACTCTCCACCACCTCATCTAACTCACTTCAGAAATCTCTTTTCTTCTTCCTCTCACTACTTGTGGGGAATATGCATGGATGATATTCATCATCACCCTTTCAATTTCCAACTTCACACTCATCTCTCTGTCAGACACTTGCTTAACCTCCAGCACACTCTTAACATACTCTTCCTTTAAAATGA
This sequence comes from Thalassophryne amazonica, assembly GCF_902500255.1. NCBI lineage: Eukaryota > Metazoa > Chordata > Actinopteri > Batrachoidiformes > Batrachoididae > Thalassophryne > Thalassophryne amazonica. Next base: position 53,648,541 of record NC_047110.1, read on the forward strand.
CCCCAACACCATTTCTCTTCCTAACCACACTGTGACAGAATAATCTGAATCCACTGCCTATGCTCCTGGTCTTACTTCCCTTCCACTTGGTCTCTTGCACACACAGTATGTCTACCTTTCATCTCTCCATCATATCAGCCAACTCTCTCTCTCTTTACCAGTCATACTACCAACATTCAAAGTCCTGACTCTCACTTCCACCCTTCTTGGTTTCCACTTTTCATGCTGTCTCTGGACACATTTTCCTTCTCTTCTTCTTCTCACCCAGCAATAGCCCAACTTCCACCAGCACCCTGTTGGACAATGGCACCAGTGATGGTGCTGTTACCTGGACCTCAACCGTTCCGGTATGTTGGCATGTTTTATGCTAGATGCCCTTCTTGATGCAACCTTACTCATTTATCCAGGCTTGGGACCAGAATATAGATCAGAATATACTAGCTGCACACCCCATGTGGCTGAGTTCTTATGACATATTTTTACATTACATATTATATACTCCAAAAAAAGGAAAAAAGTATTCAATTATATTTGATTATTTTTCTCCTGGGGGCAGTACAGTGGATTAGTGGTTAACACTGTTGCCTCACAGCAAGAACATCAAGGGTTCGATTCCTGCCTGTGGCCTTTCTGTGTGGAGTTTGCGTGTTCTCCCCGTGTTTGTGTGGGTTCTCTCCAGGTGCTCCGGCTTCCTCCCACATCCAAAGACACGCAGGTTAGGTGGATTGTAAACTTTGAATTGTCCGTAGGTGTGTGTGCAGGTGTGAATGTGTTTGTTTGTCTATATGTGGCCCTGCGACAGACTGGCGTCCTGTCCAGGGTGAACCCTGCCTCACACGCTATGACTGTTGGGATAGGCTCTAGCCCCCCGCGACCCTTAACTGGACTAAGCGGTTGAAGATGTGTGTGTGTATGTGTGTATCTTTCTCCTTTTACTTAGAACTTTAACATGAAAAAATTACTCATAGTTAAATATACTGTTTTACTGACATTTTTAAAACTTTCATTTTAACAGTGGAATTCCTGTAAATGGACCTTTTTGCACATTTTGCACATCATTTAACTGAAAAGCAACAAAAAATAAAAGGATAAATACAAATACAAATAAATATAGATACAAAAACTGAGCACACCTCCCCAACACACACACACACACACACACACACACACACACACACACACACACACACACACACACACACACACACACACACACACACACACACACTCGTTCAAGGCCACATCTCCAAAACACATTAACACGCTTTGTATTTTATTGTAGTGACAAGAGAAGGAGAGCGACCTGTCTACAAAAAATAAAATTTACTTTTGAGTGTTTTCACAGTGGTTACAAACACGTTCATTTCTGTAAACATGTCTAAAGCGTTTTTTTTTCTTCCATTATTGTTCTTGAAGGCTTCAACGGAGTTTTGTGTGTCGTCTTCATCTGTGATCTGAAAGCTGCTCTCTGAAATTTGACACTGAGCTACAATGTGAGTCCACTCACAGTAAGAGAGAGGAAAGGTTTGGGTTTCAGGATGGAGGGCAACACGAGTGTTTTTCAAAACAGAATACGATAGTACGAAATCAACAATAGAGCATATTTACAAATGACAGACACTTTTCTATCATTGTAGATCAATCAATCAATCAATTTTTTTATATAGCGCCAAATCACAACAAACAGTTGCCCCAAGGCGCTTTATATTGTAACGCAAGGCCATACAATAATTATGTAAAACCCCAACGGTCAAAACGACCCCCTGTGAGCAAGCACTTGGCTACAGTGGGAAGGAAAAACTCCCTTTTAACAGGAAGAAACCTCCAGCAGAACCAGGCTCAGGGAGGGGCAGTCTTCTGCTGGGACTGGTTGGGGCTGAGGGAGAGAACCAGGAAAAAGACATGCTGTGGAGGGGAGCAGAGATCGATCACTAATGATTAAATGCAGAGTGGTGCATACAGAGCAAAAAGAGAAAGAAACAGTGCATCATGGGAACCCCCCAGCAGTCTACGTCTATAGCAGCATAACTAAGGGATGGTTCAGGGTCACCTGATCCAGCCCTAACTATAAGCTTTAGCAAAAAGGAAAGTTTTAAGCCTAATCTTAAAAGTAGAGAGGGTGTCTGTCTCCCTGATCTGAATTGGGAGCTGGTTCCACAGGAGAGGAGCCTGAAAGCTGAAGGCTCTGCCTCCCATTCTACTCTTACAAACCCTAGGAACTACAAGTAAGCCTGCAGTCTGAGAGCGAAGCGCTCTATTGGGGTGATATGGTACTACGAGGTCCCTAAGATAAGATGGGACCTGATTATTCAAAACCTTATAAGTAAGAAGAAGAATTTTAAATTCTATTCTAGAATTAACAGGAAGCCAATGAAGAGAGGCCAATATGGGTGAGATATGCTCTCTCCTTCTAGTCCCCGTCAGTACTCTAGCTGCAGCATTTTGAATTAACTGAAGGCTTTTTAGGGAACTTTTAGGACAACCTGATAATAATGAATTACAATAGTCCAGCCTAGAGGAAATAAATGCATGAATTAATTTTTCAGCATCACTCTGAGACAAGACCTTTCTGATTTTAGAGATATTGCGTAAATGCAAAAAAGCAGTCCTACATATTTGTTTAATATGCGCTTTGAATGACATATCCTGATCAAAAATGACTCCAAGATTTCTCACAGTATTACTAGAGGTCAGGGTAATGCCATCCACAGTAAGGATCTGGTTAGACACCATGTTTCTAAGATTTGTGGGGCAAAATACAATAACTTCAGTTTTATCTGAGTTTAAAAGCAGGAAATTAGAGGTCATCCATGTCTTTATGTCTGTAAGACAATCCTGCAGTTTAGCTAATTGGTGTGTGTCCTCTGGCTTCATGGATAGATAAAGCTGGGTATCATCTGCGTAACAATGAAAATTTAAGCAATACCATCTAATAATACTGCCTAAGGGAAGCATGTATAAAGTGAATAAAATTGGTCCTAGCACAGAACCTTGTGGAACTCCATAATTAACTTTAGTCTGTGAAGAAGATTCCCCATTTACATGAACAAATTGTAATCTATTAGACAAATATGATTCAAACCACCGCAGCGCAGTGCCTTTAATACCTATGGCATGCTCTAATCTCTGTAATAAAATTTTATGGTCAACAGTATCAAAAGCAGCACTGAGGTCTAACAGAACAAGCACAGAGATGAGTCCACTGTCCGAGGCCATAAGAAGATCATTTGTAACCTTCACTAATGCTGTTTCTGTACTATGATGAATTCTAAACCTGACTGAAACTCTTCAAATAGACCATTCCTCTGCAGATGATCAGTTAGCTGTTTACAACTACCCTTTCAAGAATTTTTGAGAGAAAAGGAAGGTTGGAGATTGGCCTATAATTAGCTAAGATAGCTGGGTCAAGTGATGGCTTTTTAAGTAATGGTTTAATACTGCCACCTTAAAAGCCTGTGGTACATAGCCAACTAACAAAGATAGATTGATCATATTTAAGATCGAAGCATTAAATAATGGTAGGGCTTCCTTGAGCAGCCTGGTAGGAATGGGGTCTAATAAACATGTTGATGGTTTGGATGAAGTAACTAATGAAAATAACTCAGACAGAACAATTGGAGAGAAAGAGTCTAACCAAATACCGGCATCACTGAAAGCAGCCAAAGATAACGATACGTCTTTGGATGGTTATGAGTAATTTTTTCTCTAATAGTTAAAATTTTGTTAGCAAAGAAAGTCATGAAGTCATTACTAGTTAAAGTTAATGGAATACTCAGCTCAATAGAGCTCTGACTCTTTGTCAGCCTGGCTACAGTGCTGAAAAGAAACCTGGGGTTGTTCTTATTTTCTTCAATTAGTGATGAGTAGAAAGATGTCCTAGCTTTACGGAGGGCTTTTTTATAGAGCAACAGAATCTTTTTCCAGGCTAAGTGAAGATCTTCTAAGTTAGTGAGACGCCATTTCCTCTCCAACTTATGGGTTATCTGCTTTAAGCTACGAGTTTGTGAGTTATACCACGGAGTCAGGCACTTCTGATTTAAAGCTCTCTTTTTTAGAGTTGCTACAGCATCCAAAGTTGTCTTCAATGAGGATGTAAAACTATTGACGAGATACTCTATCTCACTTACAGAGTTTAGGTAGCTACTCTGCACTGTGTTGGTATATGGCATTAGAGAATATAAAGAAGGAATCATATCCTTAAACCTAGTTACAGCGCTTTCTGAAAGACTTCTAGTGTAATGAAACTTATTCCCCACTGCTGGGTAGTCCATCAGAGTAAATGTAAATGTTATTAAGAAATGATCAGACAGAAGGGAGTTTTCAGGGAATACTGTTAAGTCTTCTATTTCCATACCATAAGTCAGAACAAGATCTAAGATATGATTAAAGTGGTGGGTGGACTCATTTACTTTTTGAGCAAAGCCAATAGAGTCTAATAATAGATTAAATGCAGTGTTGAGGCTGTCATTCTCAGCATCTGTGTGGATGTTAAAATCGCCCACTATAATTATCTTATCTGAGCTAAGCACTAAGTCAGACAAAAGGTCTGAAAATTCACAGAGAAACTCACAGTAACGACCAGGTGGACGATAGATAATAACAAATAAAACTGGTTTTTGGGACTTCCAATTTGGATGGACAAGATAAGAGTCAAGCTTTCAAATGAATTAAAGCTCTGTCTGGGTTTTTGATTAATTAATAAGCTGGAATGGAAGATTGCTGCTAATCCTCCGCCCCGGCCCGTGCTACGAGCATTCTGACAGTTAGTGTGACTCGGGGGTGTTGACTCATTTAAACTAACATATTCATCCTGCTGTAACCAGGTTTCTGTTAGGCAGAATAAATCAATATGTTGATCAATTATTATATCATTTACCAACAGGGACTAGAAGAGAGAGACCTAATGTTTAATAGACCACATTAACTGTTTTAGTCTGTGGTGCAGTTGAAGATGCTATATTATTTTTCTTTTTGAATTTTTATGCTTAAATAGATTTTTGCTGGTATTGGTGGTCTGGGAGCAGGCACCGTCTCTACGGGGATGGGGTAATGAGGGGATGGCAGGGGGAGAGAAGCTGCAGAGAGGTGTGTAAGACTACAACTCTGCTTCCTGGTCCCAACCCTGGATAGTCACGGTTTGGAGGATTTAAGAAAATTGGCCAGATTTTTAGAAATGAGAGCTGCTCCATCCAAAGTGGGATGGATGCCGTCTCTCCTAACAAGACCAGGTTTTCCCCAGAAGCTTTGCCAATTATCTATGAAGCCCACCTCATTTTTTGGACACCACTCAGACAGCCAGCAATTCAAGGAGAACATGCGGCTAAACATGTCACTCCCGGTCTGATTGGGGAGGGGCCCAGAGAAAACTACAGAGTCCGACATTGTTTTTGCAAAGTTACACACCGATGTATATTGTCTTATCGTACAGCCCTTTCACTAAAAATTGAAAAGACATAAAACGTGCAGGAGTATACCTTTACTTACAGATGACAGTACACAATTTATTTATTTATTACTTGCTTGTCATTAGTGGTTGCTTTTCCTCATGAAACTGTGAACTTTGTTACCAGGGCACTTTGCCTTCACACCCTGGAAGCAAAAACATCAACTCTATCCTCACCTAGTGAAGACTCATCAGACGCGAGCATGAATATCCACATTGCTTACTTGCAGCCAGTATTGATTTCCACTTCAGTTGACCAGGCTGTTCTCTGGCACTGAGTATCTGTGGGAAACCCCAACAGGTTTGTGGACATCATAGCCAGCCTATAGACACGTACAGCAAATGTGGTGCCAAGCAGGTGCAGAATCTGTGACCTTTTCATCAAAGATCTGTTTTGCCTCCAACTCTGTTCAATGCTTGTTTGTACTGCATGTTGGGTACCGTTGGTGACTTAGGTGCCTTTGTTGGTGAGGAAGGGCTTAGTGACCTTGAACTTGTGGATGATGCTGTGATCTTTCTGGAATCAATGGACAGCCTGATTGCAGCACTTAAAAAGCTGATTCATTAATCTACGCTTCTGGATTTGTGGTTGTCTTGGATCAAGACTAAAACCCACGCTTTCAATGGCTTCATGGACTTCATGGCTATCAGAAGTGTATCTGTGTGTGGTGAAAGTGTCAAACTTGTTGGGACATTTAATTACAACTGTATCTTGGCAGGGACATTCATCTCTCTGGGTCCTTGGCATTTGACATCAAGAGACACCTTGGAGGGGTTTATGGAGTCATGAGGTCACTGAATAGAAGTGTTTGACATTGCTGACACCTTTGCAGGAAAATAAATCTCCATGTATTGTGGGTCCTGGTGCTTTCTGTTTTCTGTATGGTTGTGAGACTTGGTCACTAACCATTGACAACTATCTTTGTTCTTGTGACACATTTCTTTGAGCATAATATAGCATGCAAGTGTCTCACTGTTGAGGATTTCAGCAGCTGAAGAAGGTCAAGGTGTGGCCCACGCTTTACTTGGATGTGGCAGAGAGATGGTTGTTTTCCAGAGGTTGGGATGGAGCCGTTGCATGCCTGGGTGGCTGCGATCCAGGACCCCGTACTCCACATTTGTATAAATGATCTGTGCAGATTCTACTGAAATATAGCATAAACAGAACCACCTATGCATTCAACAGATGGCTGCACATCTGCCACCATTCACATCAGTGTGTGTTTTAAAAATTTTATTGGTGCACCCTAAACACATGGCAAAGAGTCCAGTTCTAATCCACTGGTAACATACCTGATGAATGAAAGAACATGACATTCAAGGCCTGAGCTTCTTGTCCTTTTCTGCAGAATGACATGTCACCATACTTGATCATGTACAGGCATTGCCACACAGGCCTGAGTGCATGTATGTACACGTAGATACATTGCATCCTATGTGAGCAGGACACTGAAGTGTGATTCTGAAGCAGATTATGTGTGAGGAACAGGACACATGTGACAGAACTGCCTCTTCACTCCTGTTTTTATTCATGGCTGTTGCAGCACTAAAGCCAAGTTATGTATGCAGGAAGGTGTCCACTCTCCTCTGAGCTAAAAAGTGTTGAACTCAATATTACAAATTGGACCAAGGACATGAATCAGTGGCATATTGCAATCTCTGGCAGTAATCATGAAAGGGCCTGCAAAGTAATTCCAAGAGGTGAACTGCTAACATTCAGCCATCACAAAAATGTTTGAGATGTTGTAGTAAAGCCAACCTGCAGATGCTCTGTGGCTATCTGTGATCTACAGTCATGTTTCGCAACAGCAGATGGCAATGCCAGCAGGCCAGGATGGTGCCAGAAGGTTACGCAATGGAATGATGCCTCTAAGACCTGACTGGAACACCGCATGACACGTATCTGTGCAGAAACGCACTTCCCACACAATCTTCAGAAGCTGCAAAGATACATTCATACTGACGTAATTGAATTTCTCTGCCTCTACTTGAACCTCTAGTCACTTTAATAGACCAACATTTTCCATCCTTTTCGGGAAATTACAGCCTATTTTTCATGGTTTTATGCACAGCTGAGTGACAGTTTGAACCATTTCAGGAACCTCAGAGTGAAATGGCACCTTGACACTGGCATGATCAAGGTGACAGATGGAACTATCGCTTCCCCACGGTTTGGTCTCCATTTCCTGGTTCTCTCTGGGGCATGTGTGTGGATGTCAGTGGGATATGGGTCAGTTGGCTTGCTATCTTTATCCAGATTTTTGCCAGGAAATCCTCTCTGCATTGGAAAAAAAAAAGGTATCCACATTCTCCTCGTGGAAAGAAACGTGGGATTTCATGGAAAATATGTTCTGCTGGAAAAAGGATTTTGTAGTTTTGTTACTATGTGACTCACATTAGTTCATGTCCTGAGAACAACGGTTCTGAATCTGTTCCCCAAGGATCACCTAACCACCACATTTTCCTTCATTCTCTGCTTTGCCACAAACTGATTAGCTCATTCAAGTGCGCAACAATAAACGTCACTATTCACAGTACTAACATCACTTGAAGGCAGGTCCAGACCATTGTCTACAATACATAATTTATAGAGACCCAGCATTCTGTCAAGAACAATCACAAGGTGACAGGAGCAAGAAAACTCTTATTTATAGGAGCAAACATCAAGCAAAACAAAACTATTGAGGGTGACATTGCTCTGGACACTAATTAGTTGCTCACTACTGCTCTTTGGAGAATATTGGAAAGGCGAATGTGCCATTGTCAAATCCTTTTTACTTTGTCTGGAAGTGTGTGTGTGTGTGTGTGTGTGTGTGTGTGTGTGTGTGTGTGTGTGTGTGTGTGTGTGTGTGTGTGTGTGTGTGTGTGTGTGTGTGTGAAACAGGGTACTCCAGGTGAAAATATGAACAAAACTAAATGATAACTTTAAAAGCCCATTTTTTATAATTAAAACTTTCTTCAGTCAAGACATTTGTTTCAAGATGTAGTCTCTTTCAATTTGGTGAAGGTAAAAGGTGCAACTACAAGCATGTGTCTGGTTGTGTCCCATCACCTGTCATGGTAGGTGGGTTCACACCTTAATTCTGTGTTTGCTTTGCCGTTCTTCTTTTGGCACTTATTGTGATGCCAAATATGTTTTGGTTGGACAAAATGCAAACTCAAAAATCTGTATCAGTTCTGACCAAAACACCTTGGGACTGATTGGGATTGGGACTTTATTAAACATGGCTCTCATCCAAATTCATCTGTGGTCCAGTGTGCTTCTCCATTCAATGCGTGCTAGCCAGTTGCACTTATAGTTTTTAACAGAGGTGGGACGAAGTCACCAGTAAGTCACTCAAGTCATGAATCAGCAAGTCTCAAGTCAAGTCCCAAGTGAAGTCTCAAGTCATAATGACCACTAATTGTATGCAACCTGACTTGAGACGTGACTTGAGACTTGCCGATTCATGACTTGAAAATGACTTGACAGTGACTTCATCCCACCTCTGGTTTTTAATGAGTCTACTTTAATGTTTGTAGCAAATCAAGAAACTATTATATTTGGCATAAAGGGGTTTGCTCTGTGAGTTTGGTCTTTTAAATGTCTCTGAAAAATTCTGAGCATAATTGAGAGTTACGTATGTAGCGAGAAAGAAAACCTGTGACTAGGTAATCCTACTACAAATAACCATAATAGAAAGAGCTTTATGACAAAATGAAGAAGGTGAGGAAGTGGGGGAGATTTGGCAGCTTTCACTGTAGCATTTGAGGTTGATAGTGACAGTTAAATCACATAATCAAGGCATGTCATGTTATTGAATATGATGATAAATGATTGTACCTCAGATGAACTTGCAGATGAACTAGCAAGTTGATTCATGATCTATGATACAAGTAAAGTAATAATAAAAACAAATGAAGTCTTAATGCAGCGTACAGTAGTGTTCAGAATAATAGTAGTGCTATGTGACTAAAAAGATTAAACCAGGTTTTGAGTATATTTCTTATTGTTATATGGGAAACAAGGTACCAGTAGATTCAGTAGATTCTCACAAATCAAACAAGACCAAGCATTCATGACATGCACACTCTTAAGGCTATGAAATTGGGCTATTAGTAAAAAAAAGTAGAAAAGGGGGTGTTCACAATAATAGTAGCATCTGCTGTTGACACTACAAACTTAAAACTATTATGTTCAAACTGCTTTTTTTTAGCAATCCTGTGAATCACTAAACTAGTATTTAGTGGTTAACCACAGTCTTTCATGATTTCTTCACTTCTGCAAGGCATTAATTTTGTTGGTTTGGAACCAAGATTTTGCTCGTTTACTACTGTGCTTGGGTCATTGTCTTGTTGAAACACCCATTTCAAGGGCATGTCCTCTTCAGCATAAGGCAACATGACCTCTTCAAGTATTTTGACATATCCAAACTGATCCATGATACCTGGTATGCAATATATAGGCCCAACACCAATAGTAGGAGAAAATATGCCCATATCATGATGCTTGCACCACCATGCTTCACTGTCTTCACTGTGAACTGTGGCTTGAATTCAGAGTTTGGGGATCGTCTCAGAAACTGTCTGCAGCCCTGGACTCAAAAAGACCAATTTACTCTCATCAGTCTACAAAATATTCCTCCATTTCTCTTTAGGCCAGTTGATGTGTTCTTTGACAAATTGTAACCTCTTCTGCACATGTCTTTTATTTAACAGAGGGACTTTGTGGGGGACTCTTGCAAATAAATAAGCTTCACGCAGGCGTCTTCTAACTGTCACAGCACTTACAGGTAACTCCAGACTGTCTTTGATCATCCTGGAGCTGATCAATGGGTGAGGCTTTGCCATTCTAGTTATTCTTCTATCCATTTTGATGGTTGTTTTCCATTTTCTTCCACATGTCTCTGTTGTTTTGTCCATTTTAAAGCACTTGAGATCATTGTAGATGAACAGCCTATAATTTTTTGCACCTGCGTATAAATTTTCCCCTCTCCAATCAACTTTTTAATCAAACTACGCTGTTCTTCTGAACAATGTCTTGAACGTCCCATTTTCCTCAGGCTTTCAAAGAGAAAAGCATGTTCAACAGGTGCTGGCTTCATCCTTAAATAGAGGACACCTGATTTACACCTGTTTGTTCCATAAAGTTCACAAACTCACTGACTGAATACCACACTACTATTAT